>NW_028288821.1:7575757-7878787 GCF_059628265.1 Tinamus guttatus
CATATCTCATACACAGAGAGGCTGAGGGAGCGGGTACTGTCCAGCTGCAGAAGAGAAGGCTGAGGAGGGATCTCATCAATGTGTATAAGTATCTGAAGGAAGGGTATAAAGAAGACTCTTCTCAGCATCCTGTTTTAGGTCACCCTGCTTGAGAATCAGTGATTCTGTGATGCTGTGAGGATTTCTATCCAGTGCTCAGAGCTTTAAAAAATAATCATTCTCATCACTTGGGAAGTGGGTGTTTTAAGCCCCTGGTAAGTATCGATTCTGGGGGATGACTAAGGATTCGGAAAGATTACGGACCTTTATGAATGAAACCGTGCTCTTTACTCATCAACTTTTGTCTTTTGAGCACAGGTAAATACACGCATACCATAAATGATGACATTTCGCTGAACTTTAAAAGTATTATTTCCTTTGTATGGCCTCGCTAATTACCTGTGCAGTTGTTTTGAATGTTTTGTGAGAGAGAGAACACTAAAATTGAAAGCTACATAGCACAATGAAAATCATACTAAAAGTTATCTGTGTCTTAATGTGGTTTCTTTTACTGGTTAGTATTTTAAACTCTATTTCTCCAGAACATTGCAAGAGCTGTCTATTTTGCAGGTGCATGTGCATGTGCTTTACCTAAGAGAGATGCCATTTGCGATAATGTCACTATCAGCAAAACTAGTCATAGTAGCTTGCACCTTTTCATTTTCTACTATTACTTTTCATCAACCTTTTCCTGTAAAAATGTTCAATGCAGTGATTGTCATGAGCATTAGGCACCCAACTGCTTTGGGAACCAGGACGTCAGTGTCTCTATTATTTAACTTAATCAGCTTCAAAGTAGATGGAGCTAAATCATATAAAGAGAGTCTTAGGGTGGAGTAGATGTCCACATTGGAGCTTTTCCTGGATATATTAATCTGTGAGCAAGTCAGAAATATAAGTTTAAAAAACTAGATTTTTACACATCCATGCATACACACTAGTTAAAATTGATTTGCTTATGTCCTACCTAGTTCCTAATGGATATTTATCTGAATTACAGCGGCACTATGTAATCAAGCATAAATAAGGGTCTTTGTTCTGGAGGGAAGGAAGATTCCCAGTTTGGAACCATATGCAGTTGTGTGTCTAATCTCTGCCTGCAATTATTTCAAATGCATATCCAGATGATAGCATTTGTATTCATTCTGAGATTCATTGAGTTTTAGGCCAGAAGGGATCATTACACCATCTGGCCTGACCTCCTGGATATCACAGACCATTACATTTCCCCAATTACCTCTGTATCAAGGCCTGTAACATGTGTTTGACTAAAGCATAACTATTTTTGAGTAAGGCTTATGTCCCAGAAAGGCAGCTAGTCTTGATTTGAAGCCATCAAGAGGAGCGAATCCACTACTTGGTGGGTACTTTGTTCCAGTGGTTAACTGAACTCTCTATTAAAAATGTAGGTCATGTTTGCAATTTGAATTTGCCTGGCTCCAGATTCTATCCTCTGTCTCTCATTAAACTTTCCAGAGTTAAGTCAAAAACCCTTTGGCACCCATTATTTTTCCCCTGTGTAAGTATTTACTCTCTCAAGTCAAGCCACCTCTCTCCTATTTTTTTTTTCCTAGTAACTTTCACTGAAGTATTAAGATTCACAAGGCAAAGTGTTTTCTCCAGCCCTTTCTGCCTTGTACTTTTATTTTGCCCAGTGTCTTTCAACAGTGCACAACCCCTACTTGTGATATTGATGACACACACAAGGTGAGAGGGGTCTCCACTGCCCTGGAAGCATACACTAAATCGCTTTGCTGTTACAAACCTATAAACTGTAGCAAAGTCTCTCCTTTCCAGCACATAACTCATCACCTGCAGGCTGGGAGAAACTGCTCCATGCCAAAACTTCATAAATACAGAATTCAATATTTAGCATTTGATTCCAATGTTTATTGCATAATTCAGATTTATTTTATGACTGTGCTCACCTTGTCACCCTATACAGTTCTACCAATTTCTGTTCATTCTTAGATTGTTCACCTGGAACCAAACATTACTCATGGCAAAGTAAAAATGCAACTGTGTGCAGATTCCTATTTCTAACCCGTGTGTCTAATATTTTGAAATTCCAGAAAAAATTTATTTCTAACAGCATACAGGGAAAACACAGTGGATTTTTTTCTTAAGTTTTTAGGTTTGGTGTGGTTTATTGACCATGTTTAAACCAAATGTTAGAGCAAATAGTTCAGTACAGCCCTATATTTGTTCCCTCTTTGCACTAAGGAGAGATTTTTTCACTTCATAAATCATTCAAAATCTATTGTGGTGTTATATTGGTTTCAGTGCAGAGAAATGCACATGCACGCTCGCACCCTCGCCTAATATTTTGTATAGAAAGGTAGTGGATTTCTCTGCATGCTTATATCACAGACATGACAGCAGAACAGACACAATCTGCTCTCTTAAATTTTTACCTGATTGTTTTTCTGGCCTACCTCACACACTTCAGCAACAAGAGAAATTACATTTCTGTCTTAAAAAAAATAAAATAAAGAAAGAAATGGAACTGAAGATGCATGTATATGCATATACACCTATATACATGGTGCTTACCTATTTTAAAATAGCCATACGTATTAATTATTTTTCCTGGCAGTTACTGCAAAATGCTTTAATTCCACTTTTTCCTTTCCCATCAGTGAAAGACCGCAATAGTTTTCTGATCAAGAAAGAAAACTTCATATTGGACTTGACCATGCTGGCTGTACTGTCATATCAAAAGCTACATTAACAGTGAAATGACAAGTAGGTCTTATCCTGCTCTGACTGAAATCAATAGTAAAACTATCCCGCTTGCAGCGAGAGCAAGAGCAGGTGAAACGTTTCTCAGCAGAAAACAGGAAGCATGTGTTTTTGGAGCACAGTGATCTTTAGGCAAGGACTACCCAGCATTCGCCTTCTGCTTAGACCTTTCCCGCATCGCTCTGATCAATGGCACAGATTAGCAGCGCTCTGCATGTTCGGCAGCTCCAGGCAGAACAGCAAAAGTCTGTGGGTGGACTAAACCCACATGTCCTTTTCATTTCACTATTGATCACAAGCTAAATCAAATACAGTGAGAGGAAAAAGCAAATGAAATTGAGCTGGCCAAGACAGCAGCATTTACATGCCAAGAGAGGCTCTGATGCCTCCTATCACTGACACAGTTTTGCGCATTTAAGGCAGCTCTAGGTGGCACATATGGGGTTTTTTTTCAAATGTTAGAAGCCAAACAGATGAAGACGGCAGGTTGTGCAGAGGATCCACATACCTCCAGGTCACTGATTTCAGTCAGTACCAGATGGGTATCCTTTGAGAGCCAGTATTCGCACACGTGCACTTGCAGAGAAACACTTCCCTCTTGGTTGGTGTCCTTCAGCAGCCCTGTTGGTTGGGGAATCATGTCCAAGCAGAGCTTCACCCTTCATGTCAGGGTCCAGGATAGCAAGCAGACAAGATGAGGATAACTGCACTACTGTGATTCACACTCTTCTATCATAAGATAAACAAAAATGCCCCAGACACCAAAACTCAAAGGCTGAAAAGAAAGCGTCTACCCTCACCACCCTTGGTATGGATCTCCTAGCCCATGGATCACACTCATGGTAAGCTGGCAATGCCTAGGTGTGGGAGCAGGAGACAGACCAGAACCTCAAAGAAATCAAAAGGAAAAACTAACCTGGGTATTAAATTTGCTACTTGCCTTTGCATAACATACCCCTGAGAGGTTCCTAGCATAGAGGTCAACCCCAAGTCCCTACCAAGGTGAACAGCCCCAACAAGGCTGCAGGTATGTGGGACTGGCTCCTAAAAACAAGCTCTTAAAAAATGCACATTCAAGTCTAAACGTCTAAGTGGGCATGGAAAATGGAAATGAAAAGATAGGGCACACAAAATAAGATGCATTCTTTGCCCCATGCTTATCACAAATCCCATCATAGCAAGGACATGAGCCACAGCTGTCTGATTTGCACTCAGGCTTTCCAACCTGTAGCTTAAAAAAAAAAGAGAAAGGTAAACACTGAGCCATTAAGATGTAATTGCTTTTTATACTCTCCAAGGAAGCTTTTACTATGAACTATTCATAAGCCTGCTCAGGGCTGTCCAAGACACCTATTAGGTCTGTGTGTATGGAAGGCACCAGCTCAGGAGCGTTTTGAGGTGCCACATTAGGGTGCCTGGTCCCAAAAGGCGACTGCAGCCCCGAGCCCCGTGGGACTCGCGCCCCGGCAGCGAGGCCCGCGATGGAAAAGCAGCACTTTGCACCTGAACGCTGCACGTCCGCGCGCGGCTGCTAAATGTAGGTGTTCGGCTGCCATTTCCTGCTCTTGCCCCACTGCTGAAACCTCCAGCCTTATTATTTCTACCCCAGTGAATTTTCCATTGAATATGAATGAAATGGGAGGGGAATGCCCCTCCCCACCGATATTTTAGAGCAACTTTTGAAGCTAAATACAATTCTAATTTTAATTTTCATTTCATTAGTTTTGACATAAACCTTTTTCAAAAATTTCTCCTTCTTGTTAAATTGTTAAATTCCTATCTTACTGTTCTTCCTGAAGTGCCTTCAACCATAATTTCTAACAAACACTGGAATGATTCTGACAGATTTCAGTCATCATTTTATTTTCTTTCCTAAGTTTTCCAAAGTCTCCTTAGTTTTTACATAAATCACAGAGATGAAAATCTAGTGTTACTTCTTTTGTATAGTATTTATATACATAACCTGGAAAATAACTGAAAAACTACTGTGTGAGAAAAGGAAAAGCAAATAGAAGTAACAAGAATACATTCTAGGTCTTATTTCACATAAGAGAAAAAACGGTACAGCCACTGGGGAAAAAAAGAAAAAAAAAAGAAAAAAAAAAGGAGAAAAGAAGAAAACTACCAAGATACATGCTTTTCCCTTTGACTTCTAACCTTGTCCAGAATACAGCTCAATGGAAAGACTCCCCTTAATTTCCAGGGCCTTGGGCTCACGCAGCTTCCCGGAGCATCATGTTTCTAGTCCATTCCTTTCTTAACAGCTGAGCCCCTTGAAGGAGAGAGATCATGGCTTACTTTTGTTTGGATGCAAGTGCCCCAAACCTGTGACCAAGGTAAGCATAGCATAAGCCCAGGCATGAAGCTCCTCCATTTAACAGAATCATCCACTTTAAGAAGAAAGGGCAGATGCTTCAAAAAGGTCCCCATGTTCCTGTTCAGTCACAAAAAGGTGAAAGTAATTCTTATGGAAATAAGATTATGCACTTTCTTTACGTGGGTTCAAACATCATTCTTGACTTCCATTGGCTTCTTCAATTCCATTGCCAAAGTATGTAGGGAAACATATTTATAGTATTACTATAAAAAAAAAATCACTGTAAAAAATTCACAACCCATTTGTTCTACACAGTTGGTGCTTTATTAATATAGTATATTCACTGCTACATTGATTGGAGGAATAACACAAAAATAGACCACTAATATTTGGCCTCTTACTCCTCAATTTCCTTCCAGGGCTAAAGAGCTGTTTCACTGAAGCCTTTTTAGATTACATTCGCTGGAAATTATACACTAAAACCACTCAGAAGATTATTTCTTTGAAGAGGAAATATGAAATTAAATAAGCCCAGAGCAGCATAGGAACAGTGCAATGAACCTTTAGCACTGCAGTCCAGAACATCTGCTAGTAGATACGACCATTTCTCCAGAAGATGTCATCCACTAGGACATGATATGAATCCACCTTTTTACTGCCTAAGGGTAAGATTTATTTCCTTCTCTCCAGCTCATTTTCCCTTTTAGTATAAACTCTGCTATTCCTCTGCCTCTCCTCCCCTCGCTGAACATTACCTCCTACCGCTTCATTGTACTGTCCACAGCTTCAAGGAAACAGAAACCCCCAGACACCTATAAAAAATAAAGCCAGTTCTGCAGTAATAGCCCCTGGTCCACCGGAGATGGTGGCGTTAGTGCATTTCTCTCTATATTTAACTTCCCCGGCGCTTTCACCATGACAGGCAATGTGTCCCCTCCGACTGTTATATACTACACACAGACTCAGGAGCACAGCTGCCGCAGAGGGAGGGCAGCACGGAGGCACGGTTGTGTTTGTAGTCCTACTTCTTTATCAGAGTACTTTTACGGTCCCTGTCCAAGCACTGTCTAAACACTATAGGCAATTAAAGGCCTCTATGGGAGAAGGATTTAATTTTGTTACAGAACAAATAGAAGAATGAGAACTCTTGTGAATTAAGCAACCAACCAAGCTAATGATGGGCATGTGTCCCCCACCTTCCGGTGTATGCTTGGTGTGATTAGAGACACATTTCATCCAGGTCAATGAATGAGGACTGCTATATCACAACTAACTACAGAATGCTGCAGGTAAAACAATTCTGAAAAATACACATGAAATATTTTAAGATCCCTCTATGCAAGATGTATCTATATACATCTCTAGAGAAAGAACAACTCTCTCTCACAGAGGTTGCAATAGTCCCACAGTACTATCATGCATTACTGCCAGCATCTAGCATGAATGTGTATATGTGAGCCTATGGCACTTCCCATTTGCAAAAGTAGTCAGGAATCACAGGCTTAGTCTGATTTTGTTCTTCTAGCAAATCCAATCATTTTAGCCAGAAACTGATTTAAACTATCAAGCAAATGCATAGCCTGCCTAACCCATTATTTTGTTTCATTTCTTCGTCTTCTCCTCTAATAGTCTTGGTACTTCTTTCCAAATGCAACCTACTGTCAAAGTTTATGAACTCATTGTAATGCCACAGCCAGAGATTAAAAACTAAACCATTTCAAAATGTAAAAAACCTAAACCATTAGTTTAGGTTAGTAAAATCTAAACTATTTTAACTATTTTTACAATGATTATGTTAATACATTTAATTCTTTTGTTGTTGATTGAAGGCTGAAGTGCAGAGCATTCAGAGAACCCTCACCATGTATGACAGGGACATTTGTGATTGATAGAAAGATTGTGGTGTCGGCTCTTGCTGCAGAAGCCTCCATTTGATTTACAAAATTGTCCCTTGATTTGTGCCTGCTGCCAGAGTCCATGCTTGTTTGCAGAGCTGAGCGAAGCGCCCTGCAGCCCCCAAGGCCCACAGCGATAGTGAGCGACAGGTCGTAGCGCCGCTCGCTCCCCTTGCCCCTCGCTCGGGGTGGTGGCCGCCACTGAGCTTCCTTCCTGGGGCTGTGAGGTTTGACACAAGAACGGAGGTGCTCAACTGAAAAACAAAGCATGACACGTCCTCACCATGAAGACGTGCAGTGTGAGGGGTCTGCAAAAACCCTGGTGTCACAACCTCTTAGCACCTCTGCACCAATGACACGGCACAGGGAGTGCTCCAGGCCTTGCCAAGTCCTCTGTGTAAGATTGCCTTGACCCTGAGCATCTTTGCACTGCACGCAAGCTCTCCTTGGCCCTCAGCAACTTTGCAGGGCTTGCAGGCTTTCCCCAGCCCTGACCGTATTTCTTTGCACTGCACGCAAGCTTTCCTCAGCCCTGACCATCTTTGCACCACACGCATAAGCTTTCCCCAGCACTGACAGCCTTTGCACGGTACCAAGTACACCGTCCTGCTGCTCTGGGCTTGCACGTGTGTTACCTTACCCTAGGAAACGCACATCAGGGTTGTGTTTAAATGACTTCTTTTAATTACCAGCTTTAGCAAACAGATGAGGCATTTCTTAAGTTTGAGGTGTTCATTCTCCATTTCAAACCCTGTGTAAGCCAAGGAACTCTCAGATGGAGGAGTCTTGCTTTGGAGTTTCACGTACACAAAAGCCACCAGAGTGGGATGCACGTGCCTCCCCGAAATGCACAAGCTGGACAGCAAGAATTCCAGAGGTGCTCTGTGTCCTGCACAATCTGTTCTTCTTTACAACAACACAAAACACTGGAAATAAAAATGAAGAAGAAAAATTAGTGTCTGGTCAGCTAAGGGACTATAACCTAATACGAGGCACTACAATACTTCCATATGCTGCTTAATGAATCAATAGTGGCAGGAAAAAAGGTTGCTTGGCCTCAGGCACTTAATAACAGCGTGTAACATAACACATGTTTCCCTTTAGGTGTCACTCCGAAAAGTCGGTGTGCACAATTCCTAGTCCTGGTGCAACAAGGATGGAGTGTGATGCCATCAAGACGAGGCATTTGGGCAGTCGGCATTGCCTTGAACCCAGACAGCACAGTCTGCTCTGCCCACGCAGGCAGGGCAGAGCCAACAGCCTGCACGTGGCAGCTGGTGTCACCAGGGTCTGGAAACAAACCACGAATAAACACAATGAAATGGAAATACACCTTGGTTAGCACCAGTAGAGTGAGGCCCAACTGGTGATATCGGTGTGAAATAAACCAACATGACACATTGCAAACTCTCATATTTCCACCGTCCCATAACTCTTGACTTTGGTCGCTGCAACCAGCAGTATCCTTGGTCTGCCCTCCTGCCCAAGTCCTGTAGATGCCTCCTGAGTGCACCCTCCAGAGCACTCTCCTTGGTATATGCAGATGGTAATCAGCAGTGAAGTACTTTAGCGTTCATTTCGTAAGGATGTAAGACTTGAATTATATTGCCTTGTATGGTAATTAATACTAAGAAAGGACCCTGCACAGCAATAGCTACAAAATTGTTTCATTGATGTGGGATGCAGTGAGAATAAATGATAGGATGTTATCTTTTTTTTTATCTTATGTTATTTACTTCTGCTCAGCTAAATTGTGAACCATCTTTCATAAACTTATTTCATCTCAAAATGACAGAAAATGGAACTAAATCTCTAAATGGGACCTCACGACCGTTCAGAATGAGTCAAGGTTGGGAGTTCATTTTCCAAGTCTAAAACTCTTACCTGCTTCCTACTAACTAGGGAAAAGTTACCGGTGCTGTTCAGTCTGATTTTGTGTCTGCAAAAAGAGTAAAAAGAAATAGAAGGCGCACTCTGAGTGGGAATATAGAGCACAGTAACAGAAATATAAAGTGACCTCTTGTTGAAGAAGGGACTCAGGTTTAAAGACCAAATTTTTGTATTGCACTGAGCAAATCTTAATAATATTGTGATGGCAAGGGAGCATCACAGCACCATAAATCTTGGTGCGCTGCTTCAAATATCAGCTCCACAGTGACACAGCCTGTAATCACTGGTTTGTGTCCTTTGACTATGAGCCAGTTTACACAATTAATAATGCACCCCTGCCCAATCAGCAGAGGGACATGTCCTTGCCCCCAGGTACTAATCATGTGTCAAGACAATTAATTGCAGCAATGCACTGTGTGAGAAAGGTTGCCCTTAATGCAAACTGCGGCGATTTTTCTGAGCGGCCCAATGAGATGGTTGGCTGAATACCCTCCCTTCCAGGAATGCTGCCCGCTCTAAACAAGAGAGAAGTTGGCCAACATGAGACCTAAAAACAAACCTGCCCCTGCGTTCAAGCCTACAAGATCCGGAGCACTCCGTCACCTCCCACTGAATTGGATCATGCTCTTCAGTAAAGGTTACAATTTTCCACTTGCATTGGACTAAAGGTCTCTGGACAAACACATTTAACACCTAATCACCACAAAGAACTGTTTTTTTTTTCTCTCCCACATATTTTTGCTGGTTCACAGAAATGCTTTCCTCGTTGAAGCTTGGTCCTGCACCAGGGAAGATTAGTCACTGATTTTTCCAGAAGACTGATCCGTTAGTCAACATCTCACTCCATGTGTAGACAAGGGGAGAAAGCAGGGATCCTGAGGGGCACAAGGACTTTGGGGATAAAAACCAGCCAATGTGTCAGGCTGGTTTGAAACCATTTGTTTCTTTTTCTCTTCTCTTCTTTCTCATGGTGAGAGGAGGTTTGGTCTGTCCCATACCACCCAGCAGGGATCTTCTCTCTGCCTCCTGCTCCTGGCAGGTGTTTTCAAGGTTTCACCATACCTCAGATCACAGGGCAGAAGGACACCCCTTCTTATACAAGTTGGGCCAACACGTGTAGCAGCAAGTGAACAAAGAGTACCTGCTATCCCACTGCCTCTAGCCTGTACTGTGGCCTACAGGATTTTTGGTGGGAAATAGCCTCAGAAGGCAAGAGGACTTTGATAACTGGGCAATTTACCATTACCTTACCAGTGCCTCACCTGTTTTCACTTTGACTCACTGGGCACATTTTAGAAATGCACTTAATCATCTTGGTTTGTGAGCGGAGCCTTGTAGACACGCAGCGCTAGTGCGGTGGGAGCCAGGGACGGGAGCAGCCGCGGAGGCTCCCGTCCAGCAGCAGCGCGGCAGCCCTGTGTGCAGGCCCGAGGAGAGGCTCATGGGTGAGTAAAGAGTCAACAGCCAAAATCACGGAAGGGCACCAGCTCTGCCAACGCTGCAGGTGGTAGAAAAGCAATGGAGAGACTTCGGGTCCTCTCCCCACCAACAAAGGGAAGGGGGAAGTCTTGCGGAGGCAGAGCAGCTCCCCCTTCTCTAAAATTTGCAAATACCCAGCTGGATGACCAGGGCACAGTCACTTATTCCTTTCCTAAGGGTATTAAGAAGAGAGTGTCACCTTGGTGAGTTGAGCAAGGATCAGGAGGACAACTCCTCCACTGGACCCTGAGAATCCCTCCACTCCTCTTAACCTGGGACTTCGGGCTAAGGTAACTCCTTACAAGGCTGAGAGTCCCCGTTACATTCAGGGTGTAGAAACACTAGCATTTGCAGCTCCTTGCAAGGCTGAGAGGGCCCTGTACACACAGGATGAAATAATACAATAGCATTTTATTTTATTTTATTTTATTTGCAGGGATAAGCAGGGTACTCCATTAGGTGCATTAATTACCAGTTGTTGATAACTAATTGGTAAGCCCATCTCTATAACGATTGCATCAGCTAATGGTGGATGCTGTTAACAAAGGTTTTGTGCTGGTGAATAAAATCAGCTCACTCAGTGCCAGTGGTTGTTGCCCCTCTGGATTATTTTACTGTCTCCTTTAATGAGATGCCACGACAGAGGGGAGCCTGGTGGCACCCTGTACTAGCCTGTTAATGCGAGTGCTCACAGGCCATCTGCAAGGGGTGGACTTAATCCTGGATCCTGCTCCCAGAGGTGGCCTCAGCGGCACCTGCAGGACTTGCTATTACAAGTCAAAGCCTTGCCGGGACAATATTGCTTCCCTCCTTGCTCTGCCACAAAAGGCCACCCATCTCCTAGCCACTTGTTTCTCTCGCATACAACAAATTGCTGTCTTAATGGGAGAACCCAGGCAGAATTCCCCCCAGAGTCTGAAATGTCACTTTTCAGCATCTGACAATAAAATACCAGTTGTGCCCTGTCTCTCATCTATTATTCTTTCAGTTAAGCTTTCACCCAATGCATTAAAGAAATGAGTCATCTTTACCATCTCTCATGCACACACATTCTCAATGCTCTGCCTTAATCTTCAGTTTCTCACCATCAAGTAAAATATATGCCTCTTAATCTCTAATATTACTTTATGGAAAAAAAATATTGAAAAATAAATCACCGTTACAATGAGAAGCTTCTAAAGCACCTTATCCTAAAACGTGTTCATCTAAGAACACGATTGAATCTCCCTGCTCAGTATTAGAAAGCTAATTTTTCAGTGCATACCCATAAGCAACAGATACACAGGGCTCTTCATTTTCACCTGCAAGTGACTCTATAGCTCTTATCAAGCGCGGCTGCCACTGCAGTTCTGGCTTGCCATTCTGCAACAACTTTGCAGAATGGGGGAAGACCATGGTGGGGCTATCATGCTCTATCATGCCAACATCCTTCCTCATTGTGCCGGTTTACCTAACGCTATTCAGTGCTTTAGGTGAAAGGTTCCAAAAACTATTTGCCCACAGGAGTGGATCTAGGGCAGGGGTGGGTACTTGACACTAAAAGTGATAAACTCTTTGAACTGGGATCCAAAAATAAGTTGGAAATAAAGCTACATTAGAGACCCAAGTATTTCAGTCTTCGACTCAGGCTCTGGCATTCATTGGCAAAAATATAGCTCAGCTCTCTTGGGGAAATAAACTGAAATCCATGCACTTTTTTTGCCTCGAGATCTTTCAGAGAAACATCATTTCCTAAAATTAGCAGTTTTAAGGACATATCTATCAAGCCTGTTTGCCATGGTCAACCATTTACAACCTCGATGTATCCTCAAAACATAGAGGTGTAGATTTTTTTCAGACATTTAAATCAGAATGCATCTAAGACTTCTCAAATAAAAACTAGAATTCCTGTTTCATCACCATAAATAAACATTAGTGGTTATCCCAGCCACACTCCACACTTCCAGGAGGCACGAGCCCAGCATGCGCTGCATGACCTGCCAGTGGGAGCAGAGCCAGAGAAAAGGACAGACTTTCTAAAAGTTAGCACATTTTATCAGGAATGCTCTCTGGCTGTGATCGGAGCAAAGCCCACACGTCCATGGGCTTGTCCTCACGTGGTGGGGAAAAGAGCATAGTGCCTTTGCTACCTCTCCAGGGTCCTGCTCAGAGGTGCTCCTTTCTGTTCCTTACTTTAAAACTCGTTTTTGCCTCTTCAGTACAGGATGGAAATCTGAGGTGCTTCATTTCTTCTTTTTCCAGGATAAAGCTGAGATTCCCCTGGATGACTCCTATGCTTAAACACTTGCATTAAGTACATTGCTGAATCAGGACCTATTAAGGTAAGGAGGAAGATACTGAGGCTTCCTAATCCCGTAGCACAGCAGGGAAGCCGCTCGTCTCTGCGTGATTGTGTAATTGCTCTTCAAAGACTGAGGTGAGTTTCTCTACCCTCACAGTACTGATAAACCTCAGAAGTCACTTTGGTCTCCTAGCCTAACTTTTAAGATTATTTGTTAAGGATAAAAGGAAAGATAGTTCCATTTCCATAGCTGACAAGCTTTGCTGTAGGGCATGCATTTATTTTCCATGCTGTTGATCTGTTCCTCCCTGTATCAGGCTAATTCATCAGATTAATAAAGGACAATTTAGCTCCCTGCAGGGTATTATTGATCTCGTAGGGAGCATGACCATTGCTGCTGTACTATAGTTCACCCAAGCAAAAGGGATGATTTTTAAATATTTCTACTGTTTGAAGGCTGCAGTGGGCTCTCGCTGAGTCACTGTGGAGGAGGAAAAGGCTGGACCAAAGGACAAATATTAAA
The DNA here is from genome assembly GCF_059628265.1 of Tinamus guttatus. Classification (NCBI taxonomy): domain Eukaryota; kingdom Metazoa; phylum Chordata; class Aves; order Tinamiformes; family Tinamidae; genus Tinamus; species Tinamus guttatus. The sequence goes on from NW_028288821.1 coordinate 7,588,924, forward strand.
AAACACCTATTAATCTTGCCAATTTTTGCCCAGTTTATGAACTTGTGGGTTTGTCCAGCACACACAGATCAAAGTGGGGGCATAGAAGCAAACATCTCCTTAAAACCAAAAGGTTTAGAGAGCGAAACCTTTTGCATGGTCACACACTTTTAATCCCCTAGCAGTGCAGGGGGGATTACTCGAAGAAATGCAGCGTAGCAGATAGATTACAGGGTCTGGAAGGGCCCTGGCATCAGCCCTTGCAGCACGTGGCTCCTGGCCAGGCAGGCCAGCAGGGAAGCGCTCACACCAGGGCCCGGGAGCTGGGCTCCCCCAACAAGCCCCTGCGCAGGGCAGCAGGACCAGCCCCTGCCTGGCCTCTCTCCTTGCTCAGGCTCTTTTGTACCATGCTTGCCTGCCTCATCTCCGAGCCCTCTCCACATCAGCAATCATTTTCTTAAGAGCCTGAAATGGATGTAGGTTTCAGGAGTACTCATCTACCAGCCAGTGCAGAAATAATAGCATCTCATTCCTAATGCTGCAATTACCTTCTTTATCCAGCCAGAATTATTCTTGTACCTTTAGGTGACAGTGTTGGACAAGAAGCCCTAATTTACCTTAATCTCTCAGTCCTCCCTTGGAGCCCTGCTTGTCTAGGCACTAGTCCCTCTCCTGCTGATGCAGCCTGTGTCCTCATTTCCAGAATGCAGGACTTCACATTTGACCTCATTAAAAAGCAAACATTGCCTATTTGTACCTAGCTACAAACCCCAGGTGATTGGCCTCTGGAACTCACCCCCGCCTTCTCTGCATGTTTCTTTTTCTATGGCTGCTTCTTTTTCTTCCCAAGAACTGACAGACACATTGAACTGTCTGTGGTGGAGTAAGATCACAAAGGTGTCCCCCCGCCTCTCTCTTCACCATCATGTGGGGGAGCTTGCAAATCAGGCTGCTTGAAATCTACCTAGCATGTATTATATTAATTTTATATCATTCTACATCCTTAATCAATAGCTTTGAAGAATCAAACACTGCGGTAAATTACAGCAACATTATTACCTTTAGCAGCCTAATTTGCAATCTCATTAAAAACATATCAAGTTCTTCTCTATAACCCTACAGTGATGGAATAACTCTCCATCCTTCATTAGTTGTACCCTTGAATCCGCCACTACATATTTTGTCTAGGATTGGTGTCAAGCTGGGTTGTTATCCTCATCTAACTTCAAAATTACAGCCCGGCAGTAGCGAGCCTTGGTTCCTGCAGGGCCCAGCAAGCCAAGTGCTGCTGAAACTCGGCGCGGACGACGCGGAGCAGCAGCTAGGAGCTGTGGGGCCTGCTGAGGTAGAAGCATCTAGCGATGGCTCTGCTATGCAGACACTACGGGGACACTATGGGGGAGGCCAGCTCGGGACATGATCGGGGCTGAAACATCTCTCCCCCAAACATGGCACTTGATAATATGCTTCTGCCTTTTCTACATTATCCATGGTTTGTCTACGAGGTTTGTCTGGTGATTGGGCCAAAAGATGCCTCCTCTTCTCAAATACTCTTAAAATTATTGAGGTCTGCTCAGGTTTGTGGAGCCAACATGAGGCAAGGAGCTGTCTCCAGCAAAGAGCTGGCAGCCTGGTGTCTCACTCTGTGCTATGTTGCTCCTGGGTCCTCAAGGGCTTCCTCACGCTCAAGCCGTGCCAAATTTCAGTTCATCAATCCTCATAAGTAGAGTGGATGTGCCTAGATTATAAAGGGAAATAACAGAAAACTTTTTCTAAAAATAAGCAAAATGCCTTGAAACTGATTTACTGTCAGTGGAGTCCTCTCTGTCACCCTGCCATAAGTGGGTTATGATTGCTCTCAATTGCAAAAGGAGATGCAAATATATTTGCCACATCCTGCTGTTTCTAGTTTTATCTTTTTTTTTTTTTTTTCTTAGGTTTTTCTTCACTTTCCCTCTTTGGAGTATCCCAGAAACTGGTGAGAAATATTTGTCCAGCATACAAGACCCAAGAGGAAGAACAGAAAAGGAAAAATACCCTGAACTGTGTGACTTTTCTGGCAGACTCCTCCTGCTGTTTTATGTTCATATCATGGCAAGTAGGTTTTCATATCTGCCCTTGAAAAATAGATCAAAGCAAACTGCCAGCACACATTCTTCCTTGACAACTTTTCACTGATTTTGGAAAATACTGAGTTTATTAGGCAAGCAGCATCCTTTCTGCAGTGACAGTTTTCCTGTCCCAGGTGGTTTGTGCTTCATGCAGCCCATCTTTAGCAGAACCCGAAGAAAAGTCTTTGCCCTTGAGCAAACTCAGGGCAGGCTGTAGCATGAAAAACAGCAGTGCCCTCCATACAGCATGGAAAATACTATTCACAGTTAGCTAGAGGTTGTGCTTGGAGTCCCAAAACAGAAATAAAGATCTTCCTTAAAGCAAACCTTTGTTCTAGAATCCCAGTTTTTGTGGTTAATTTGACAATTTAGAGGTTCATCTGACAAGTTTATACCTACACAGATACCAGAGAAGCTTTAGCTGGGTCTGCAAGCTGCATCTCACAAGGTCCTGGACTACTCAGAAGAGTTTCTGTGTCTTCTGGTGAGGGCGAGACCAGGGAAGTGGTCCCCGTTTTGGGGCTGATCTCACACACGCTGCCTCCTGGCAGTGCTTGGGCTGTTCCCCAGGAAGCAGCTGCTGCTCCTAGTTAAACAGCACGTACCCATTCCTGCTCATCAGCCTGATGGCTCCTTGCGCCCGGGTGCTAGAGTTGCTGCTGGCATGAGACAGCATGAACTGCAGCTGGCCCATGGCAGCTTAGGTGTATGTTTATTGCCATTAAAAGGCTTTGGAATTAAAGGAGAAAAAAAATCTACTGTAAAAGACTTGGCTGTGGCTGTAAAGGGGTGGAAACAGGCTGCCAAGAGATGACAAACTCTGCACCAGGTTGCTCGGGGACTACTTGTGATGCTCAGCCATGAGGCAGGCCCGTGGAGGGGAGGCATGGGCTGGCACTGGCAGGGCAGCTGGGTTTTAAAGCGGTGTCAGACTGCGAAGCAAGGCTTTGAAATAGTGGCTGTTCCTTGAACAAGTCTTAAGCACGTTTCTGTAATGCAGATCAAAGTATTTGCGGCCTTCAGACAGGATCAAACTACTGAAACTTTAGACACTCTCCCTCTAGCAGGATCTAAGATCTGGGCCGTTCATAATTATTAATACATGAATAGTCTGTTACATGACCGCAAAGTGAATAGACTTCCCCCATTTATACACACACCTATATGTGTATGTAGGTTCTGTGAGTTACAACACCATTCAATAAGGGAGTGACCAACCTTCTGATCCTGAAGTTCAATGGACCCTAAAGGTATTTCAGTTGCAAAGACACCAAATACTCACTGGGTAACAATATAGTGACTTTTGAAACAAAATTTAGGACACAGGTTTCCTTTCTCTCACGAACTGCCTAAACCCACCAGCATCCAAGCTATCCCTTCTCATACAGGGAACCTTGTTCTTTTCTAATCTTTTTTTCATTCCTGCCACTCACCGTGGCTGAAAGGGATGTGGGAAATGCTCATGTTCGGAGAAATGCAGAGCCTGTGATGAGGGAATTCTCCAAATACAGAAGAGGTGAAATTAATCCTCATAGGCAGAAAGAAGTGATCAAACCTTTGTGTCTCCTACCTTGGACAGAGACAGGATGTGTCCTTCCACCTAGTGAATACTTAAAGCTTTTACCATCTGAACAGCAGACCGCCTTGCAGTGAACCCAAATGACCACCGATTTGCTTTTCTACTTGCCTTTCACCACAACTTAAAAGACATGAAAAAGAACACTGCTGGCTCGTGTTCACGTTGCACCACAGTTGCCCCACGAGTAGCCAGGAGCTGAGCAGTGGTCGCAGCATGGCTGTCCCCGGGGGCTGAGTGCCTGGCGCTGGGGCACGGTACAGGGCTGGTGGTGGCTGGTTTGTAGCTGGCAGTGTAAGACCTGATGCGTTTCTGTGCCATTGCTCCTCCTTCCATCATATCCTCGTAAAAAGAAGGTTTCTGCTTACAAAAAGAACATCAGCAAATAATTTAATAACAAAAGTTCACACTTCTATCCTGATTCTTTAAAAGTGTAACTGCTTGAAAACAAAAAACAGCTAGAGGCATGGAAAACTTTGGATGAAGCAGTTATTAAACTACAAGACACAAGGAGACAGCAAGGCAAGGCAACATCATAACAAGAACTGCCAGGCAAGTGTGTTAATGAGTAGGGCTACCAAGGCCCCATATAGGGTCTGAGGCTGGCACACCACGAGTCCTCTGCAGCTGTGGAGCAGAGGTGGAGATGCTGCATGTTTACTCTGGGCCCCCAGCCCCACAGGAGGGAGAGGGCGGCCAGGAGGAGAGCGAGGGCAGGATTTGGATGCTGTGCGCCCTTGAGCAGTGAGGCACCACGTTTCGTCTTGGGGAGGTTCTGCAGCGCTCAAGAGCTTCCCCGTTCCAAACCCAGCATTGCTACCAAGCAATGCTCGGGCCAAACCACCAAGGCAGCAGTTCTTGAAGGCTGCTGGAGCCCCTTTGCCCTGCACAACCTCTTAGAGCTGCCGGGCTGCAGCTTTATGCAAAAGACACCGATCGCCCCGACACTGCAAAGGAGAATGGCACTGCAAAACATGGGAAAGGGAACAGTGACTGCCGGGCAGGGGCTTCCTGCCTTCCCTAGTGCTCCCTTCCTGCCTTGTGTATAAAATATCATCCAATAATTTACAGGAGGTGTCAGCTATAAGGCACTGCCAAAGAGAAAGTTTATTTAAGGCACCATGTGGATGGTTATACAAGATGCTGATGGATTATCCCTATCTGAGAATTTACAGATACTGCAGGAGCATGGCCAACAACTCAGATTAGTTTAGATTAAACTCAGACTGGGTTGTTTTTTCTCCCTAAGGAAATCTCAGCCTTAGGCCTACAGACTTTTTTTTTTTTTTTAAAGAAAGATGTAGGGAAAAAACCCAACTTTTACACTTTCCAGAATACAGTGCTTTTCCCATCAATCACCTTTGATATGTGGAGGCAGAAATGTGAGCTCCTTCATTAGAAGCACTCACTCATAACTGGGTTCATTTCCATATTAATCAGGCAGCCAAGATGCTAATCCCACTTTCTTATGCACCTCTGTAACCACTAGTCAGAGGTGGAATGCCTGCTAAACACACCGGGTGCCACAGAGTGCTGCAAAATCAAGATGAGCGCAGGTGATGAGCAGAGTATGTACAATGCTCCCACAGAGCACTGTGCTGCTGGCTTTGCAAATACATGTATATGTGTATATCAAACACTGAGAGCTTTAACCCAGCATGGACCCCAGGCCAGGCACTGCATGCCCAGCAGCAGAGAGCATTTTGAGCCTGAAACATGGCCTGCAAAGAGCTCCGTGCGAGGCTTTGTGTGCAACGCCGCCGCTCAGCCCCCAGTGCGGCCTGGTCCACCACCACATGGGGAGAGGCAGCGCGTCGGCCGCGCGCCTGTCGCCACAGACAGCGACCGAGCACACGGCAGCGGTAGCTGCTCGCGCGGAGGAAGGGGCTGCGGCGACGCTTCCTCTCAGTGGACCCGCCGCAGTTCAGCCTGCCTGAGCCCTGACTAAGCAAGGGGGAAGCAAGGCGGGCAGCCACGGTGGTGCCAATGCTCCTGCCCTGGGGTGCGGCTGCTCCGTCGTGGTTTTCCTGGAACTAAAGGGGCTTGTAGAAGCTGGCACTGAGGCCAAGCTCACGGGGGGGGGTTCCACAGGAATGGAAGGGCCAGAGCTCAGCAGAAAATGAGAGCCCATTTAACATGGGGAAATGTCACTTCACCCCTTCTTGATCACAGCTGCGCTAAGCTCCCCGGAGCCCTCAGGTATCCTTGCCGAGAGCACGGCCACCTCCAAGGCCTCATCAGCCCACACGGGGCTGGCCTACAGGTCTGCCAGTGGGACGTGCGGCCTTGGGCAGCACCGAGCGCCTGCCCCCTCCTCCCCTGGCAGGGCACTCGCGTTCACTGCCTCGCTCCACCCAACGCCTGGCAGATTTAGAGCTCCTCCATCCTTATTTACACTTCAATTTTGCCTCTACTCGCACATAGACACAAATCAAGCTTCTTCTCTGGGACACCCTGACCAGCAAGGCTGCAGAGGCCTTTTTCAAACTGAGCTCAGGTGAGCAATGCCCTTTTTGGAAGTCTGACATAAAACCACAAAGCTGAGCAGCTATGTTTGCAGGGATTGCACCCCATACCTGTCACTCACAAATTACCATCCCTGTAGCCAAGCATTTTAAACATGTTTTGAAAAAAAAAATATATATATATGTATTTTTTTTTTTAATCAGGGACCCATCTCAACTTCATTCTGATCTCAGCTTTGGTTATTCCACCAGAATAAATGATATTTATTCAAGTATCTGGGAAGACTGGCATATTTCGTATACAGAGCCAGAAGGAAACATACCCCTCCACCAAATGTGAAAGCTTTCACCGCTTTGTTTTTCCATTTACATCTTTCTCCCCACTCCCAAATTGGCATTTCCAATGTCAGTCACATGCTGTTAAAACTTCCCTGGCATCTCAACCACCACACCTGTGCAATGCCAGCTGGTCCTGTTCCTAGAGCAGAAAAATGGGGCGGGTACAGGTTACCTGGGATTCAGTCTGGGAAGAGACGGCAGTAGCAGGTGGGCTACCAGAAGTAGCAGTACCATAGGGTGGCGCCAGGGACATCAGCCCCGTTACCTTTGCTTCCCATGCAGAGGTGAGGGGGGCAGAGGGACACGGATCCAGCAGACAGAGGCACGGACTCACATTGGGCACCCTATGGTGCTGCCTGCCCTAGTTACATGAAAAGTCTGATTAACCTTACCAAGAAAACAGCAGCTATTATTTTATGTGCCTTATTACACTTAATCCAAAAGGATAAAATCATTCATTTAGGCATAAGATTGATTCCTTATTTGATGTGAAATCAGACCCCCAATATTTAGCATTTGATCTCTGTTAATCTATGATCTATGTTACCCAGAGAACACACCCTTGCTGCTCTTCCCCCTCGCTGGGTTCCTTTATTCCCATCTGCACTAGCATTTCAAGCAGATCAATTAGAAACTGCCAATCCCACAATGGTATGGTCTCCTCGGTTCTTGGCAACTTGCACAGTTCTTCAGATTTCAGATTTCTGCAAAGGAGAGCGTCAGTGTCTATCTTCAAGAGCAAAGGGAAAGAGCAGGAGCCAAGAGACTTGGCAAGAGGAGATGATAACCCTCTTCTGCTACAAGCCTTGTACCCTGCAAATCTGTAAGCTCTCCATACTGCAGGTTCTCATCTACATCTTAGTTGCCTGCCAACATTGATCTGGTGGTAGAATCAGGGCCTTTTGCAATCATTCCCTTACAAACAGCAGTGACGATACTCAGCAGCCTTTGCAGAAACTGGTCTCCTTGTAAATGAGCAGGTTCAAACCAGCAGCTTTTGCTTGCAGAATTGACAGGAGGTCTGTGACCATAAATCCTGCAACATGAGCAACCATGTTTTGTACCAGGAAAATGCTTCAGCATCAGTCAATGAGACCATGCTAGGGACCAATGGTCGCAAGCCTGGCCCATAGCCAGAGCCCACCACAAACTTCCAACTAACTTCCCTTTTCTTTACAGGGTTTTGGAACAAGAGCTACAACCAGCAAAACAGGGACCCTCTTACCCACCTGAGGCACAAGGGATTTTGCAAAGTAAGACCTTCAAAAAGCTGCAAAAGCCTGTTATAAGCACAGATAAGCACTAAGCTCCACTGCGCTAAGGGAAGTTTTACCAGCCAGACGTAGCCTTTGATCAGAGCAGCAGGAAGCTGCATTTCCTGCCCTTACCTGAGCAGACTCCCACTACCTGATCATTAATGATTAGGCTTCTGCATCACTTTGTTGGCTTCTAGAGAGGTGCGAGCTTCCTCTTTCTTTCCATTTTACTGACTTCAGATTTTCCATCCAACACTGCAGTTTTCTTCTAAGAGCAGTTTTCATACAGCAGCTTCAGCATGTTCATCAAGACTTGCATCTTTCTCTCTTCATTGCTGACAAGTTGATTTCCCCTAACAGCTTCTTTTCCTGGGACATGGGCAAGTCCATCTAATTGATAAGCAGCTTGGCTAATATTAACGGATTTCCCTTCATTTCCCATCTCATAGCGTGTTTTTCTTAACTCGTATCTTTCTCTCCTTGTTCAGTAGCCATCCTTTCTTTCAGGACACTCCTGCACACATCCTATGCATGACAGACCACCTCACTGCAGTCAAGGAGCCACCTTTGCATGCACAACCTGGGCCAGGGCTCCCCCTATAATCTCTCTTTTCACGCTGTATCACACAATGCGGTCTCCTCAGGTACCACCCTGCATGTATCGCACAACGCTCAGGACTTCCCATCTTCACTGACTTGCATAAGTTACAATACCACTGTACAGTAGAAAAATAGAAAAAAAGGGGAAAAAGGGGGGGGAGGGGAGTGATTTTAATTTAAATGTAAATGTTTAAAAGCTGTAGGAAGTAGTCTGTTGTGATGCAGTTAGGGATGATAAAGAAGTCATAGTTGAGGTGAGAGGCCCCACGTGGTACAGGATAACCATCAGCCTCACAGAGATATTAGAGATTTTACTAGTCCTACCATACAGTAGGGGAACGGTTCAGCACATCTTCCAAACTGCTTAGAAAATAATTCTGGCACCTGAGAATACTTGTCTTTTCTGCAAGTCAAAAATCTGTTCTGTGGCTCCTACAGATCAGCCTTCTGTTAAGCATTTAAATTACAGAGGATCCCACTTCTGCTAAAATGCAGCTTTGGGATTCACTGGATAGGCCTCTGCAGAGCATGGAACGAATGCTCCCCAGGAGCTCATGGGTGGCCACCTCCATCGGTCCCACACTGAAGAGCCCTCACTGGCACAAAGCAGGGACAGCCCCAGAGCTGTGCCCGCCCGGGTCAGTACACAGGGCTCTTCTTGGGGAAAGCTGGAAACCCACCATATTCTCCAAAGGATACATCTCTTCCTCCCAGGGCTGCCGAGCCCCAAACACCCTGCATAAGGAACATCCCCATTGAACAGTCTATGGCACTCAAGCCAAGGCAAGTACAAGCATCTCTATCTGAAGTATTAGCATGGCAAAAGGATTAATCCATATGGAAAATCCCTCCTTCCCTTCTACCACTTGAGTCTTCTCCACAGCCAAGGCCCAGAATGTAAAACAAGTTTTCTGTTACACATCTAGACCAGATTATCAGCAAGTCCACATCTTGACACTACTGAAAAGCACAATTTGTTCTCAAACTTCTCAAAAAACATCTAATGCAAACATCTCTCTGTCTTTTGCTGGTGTTCTCCCATTAGTTTTCTGTAACTTAGTATTTTCTTAACATTTGTGTTTTTGTAAAAAAAATTTGGTCCACTTTAATCTAGTAATTAATTCCTCTCACTTCCAAAAGTACTTGCTGTTTTGGTCATTAACACAGAGCTAATCCTCTGTGAGTCAAAATGTGAAAGTTCCAGCACAGGCTAAGGCTGCTGGAGCGCACTACAGATCTATTCTTGGAAGGACACCACTAAGCGCTTTGTATTAAAAACAGTACTTCTGGAACCATCAGAAACCTCTAAATGCATCCCTTCTATTTTCCTCTGAAAAAGCCTGTTTGTGCAAGCAGAATCACAACTCCCTTAAAGTGACATTAAGAAAAAAAAAAAAAAAAAAAGCACTATTTATAAAACACAATAGAAAAAAGCCTCAGACCTACTCTCAGAATCCAAACCCTCGTAGGAAGGGTATTTTCTTCAACTCTATTATTCTCTATGAAGCAGTCTTGTTAACCAATACTATCTTTCCCTTAAAGCCGCTCATTGTGACCTCTGGATATTTTCCTCTGGAAAAAAGGGATTTCTTCACCGTAGCACAACAGGAATAGCTCTGCGTATTTGTGTTCTTACCAACAACTATGATTTGTGAGGATTTGCAACTACAAAGTGATAGAGAAAGCGAAGTTTAGTCACTGGATGCCTTGTCCATGTGTACCTTTACCATCTGAGTTCACATATTCAATGGTGGTGGGTGGTGCTAGTGTTTTGTTCTGTGGTTTTTGCTGTTGTGCTGGTGGGCTATGAATCATGTATGGCAGGGACGTTTGGCCAATGTAAAACATCCAAAGCACCTCTAGGTGGACGCACAGATCCTGCACGAACACTTTATTCTATACTTCGTTCCTGTCTGTGATCAATTTGTTAACAGACACAGTCTATGAGAAGTAAGAACATTAAGAAAAGGCTGAGAATAATGAGTAACAGCAACAATGAGGATCCTCTTGTAGAGAAAACATCAAGAAATGCAACCTGTATCCTGGCCTTGGTCTCAGATATGGCTCTTCCTAAAATACTTTCTTCCAACTAGGAATCAAATTTAAAACAAGCAAAAAACACTGCTCCTCCTAACTTTAATTAGGGACAATGAAGAGATTTATCTTCTTCTTTAATTATTTCAGTCACAGAATGTGCCTAGGGAATTCTAAGTTAAGTTTTTATACTGGTGACAAATATCACCTTCGCTTTTTCCACCTCTGAGCTGGATAAACCTGATTTCAGCTCTCCTTTTTCAATTACCTGCTCGTCAGAACAGAACGTTCACAGCAGACTGTCTCCACGGGACTGGCTTCTTCTACAGCCTACACTTGGAACATACACACCAATGTTGGAACTGATAGGAAACTTTGGAAATAAGAGATTTTTGTATCCAAGTCTTCCTGCACTTGCCAGCCTGCTGAAAGGCGCGTGACCTCTCCTGTTTGCACGCTGCGGTGCCGGGGAAAGCAGCGCATCTTTCCCCTCTCAGGGAGGGCCTCTCTCTCCCTTAGAGCCAATCTCTCGGCTCATGCAGATCAAGTGACTAAACACAGAATATTAACTTATAATTATACACAGAATACAGAGTATGAACTACTCTTTAAAGCAGTGATATGCTAATGATATATAATAAAATATATTTGCCTTATAACGCTGAAAATGGCTGCCAAGAGTTAAATGAATTTAAGAATTGCTTCATGACTTAAGAAGGTTGCACCCTCAGAGCGAGGGTATGGCCAGCCGATAAAGCTGTTATTTTCTGCTGAGCTCTGGTAAGGGCACACCTGGAACAGTGTGTCCGACTCCGGGCCCTTGAGATAAGAGGAACCCGGACTACCAAGATGGGCACGGCAGAGGCAGGTGACCTAGAGAAGACAGGGGACTGGGCTTGTCCAGCCTGGCAAGCAGGGACGACCAACCTGCAGGCCACAGCCTGCAGCTACAAGAGCAGCTACAGAGATGACGGGGTCAAACTTCAGGTTATGGCAGATGATATACAAGAGGATAAAAACCTATTTCTTAGGATGTTCACAGGTTGAGGCATATGTTTAGGCCAAACTAAATCAGTGTTAGCAACAGTTTAGCGTTCAGAAGCAAGCTGGACTAGATGACTTCCACAGATCCTTTCTAATCAATGTTTCTACGATCTTATTAAAAAAGAGTATAACCTGTGCATTTATATTGGACTTTGTAAACAAATATTCACAGTTTCTCAACTTCGTTGATGATTAGCGTTTTTAAATTTGCTAACAAATTTTCACTCTGTAATGTGGTGTCAAAAGCACCATAGCGAAACATCTAAAAGGCCCACCTCTCCAAATTCACGGTTAAACACACACACACACCCACCACAGCAGTTTTTCCTACATCACAGAGCTTCTACAGACTGGTCAGTGTGTGGCACTGCAAGGCACTAAGAAAAGTCTGTCACTGACCACTAGAAGAGTTCCCTATATTCAGGAGGGAGGCAGAAAATCAACCCCCTAAACCTCAGGGAAGTTTGGGATAGTAGCGCTTGAAATAAAATTTGAAAAACATACACACCCCCACACACCATTATGACAAATCAGATGCCATATTCAATAAATAAGTTGCTATGAATTATTTATCCAGATCTGAGGCTCATAAAAAGTCAGGTGAATCTCACCCTTAAATGCCATGGTACTAGAATGAAAACAGAATAAGAGATTTTCATTTGACCTTTGCAAAAGGCGCAAGCCATTGCTTTGAAAATATCCTCATAGTGATTTGAGCTAAATGGTATTACTAACTTGAACTGTACTTTGGGTAAACATTACTAGCACCACCTTTTGAAAGCAGGATTCTTTGTAGTGAACTGCAGCCTACAGTTTATTCAATGATTTGTATCCGCCTCCAAAGAAAAAAACTCCTTTTCCCCAATGTATTCTGCCCAAATTCCCTTAATGAACTCTACTTTGCACTTTAAAACTGAAGGAAAAAACATACATCAGAAAACAAACAAAAAACAGAAAAGAATTATTTTGTTCAGTCACTGCAAGTTAAAGATGATGCCTGGCTGAAGATTCTAAATATCCATAATTTGAAGATCCCAAGATGCTTTTGCCTGCTTTCCCATTATTGCCTACAAACTGCTTTAGGATGGAAACAGCAATGGACTCCAGCTTGTCTTGCTTTTCTAACTAAACACAGGATGGAAGGAGAAAGGCCTGCTAAATTCCTCCTGAGAGTGGAAAGGTGACTTTTTCAGCAGGAGGACAACTTCAAAAACAATCTGGAAGTAAGCTAGGACTGCTTCTACCTTCTTCTAGTAAAGACTTTTTCTGAAAAAAGATATTGCAGGTAAAGTGCCACCACTCCTCTCCCTCTGCAAGACCTATGCGGACCCAAGATGTATCTTGTGCTGCTGCAGCAACACTTTTAATTCTAAAATACAGCAGCCTGATAGCTCAGGCAAAAAAGTTGCATTTTTTTTTTTTGATTAAAAATGTACAGTTGTAAAGGTTTTATTTCCGCATTATTGTTACCGCATATCCTGCTTAGAGGCACCTTCCATACAGTGAGACCTGGCTGCATCCACCCAGTTCAAACTGGCAAGTATAATCCATTTAAAATAAGCTGGACAGCAAAGATAATTGTTTTGGTCGGAATCAGAAGGTCACTGATCCAGAATTACATGACTGGTAAGGCCACAGACACCTTGGTGTTCAACTAACATAGGAATAAACTGTCCCTTCAGAGAGGGCAAGCGCAGCACACACAGACGTTTGACAGCACATAGAAGGCCAAGCCCAAGGAGAAACCACTACACATTTTGATCAGCCAGGACCCAACATGTTGGCTGGCTGGGGTATCCTGCTGCCTTAGATAAACATGCTGGTCTTAACAAGACCCAAAGCTCTGACTTGTGTGCACATACACCTGTATTTTCTAAAATAGCAATCACTCTCCTCCTGCTACAGCCATTCAGCCAAGTTAACACATTTTTGGTTATACGTATCGCTTAGTGGTGTAGTTTTGTTCTACTGACCATTCTGCACACCATCTATTTATTAACTGGATAAGCAATAATTAGCAATCAGATTAATTTAAAAAGAAATCCAAGTTCCCTTGCAGGTAGAGATTTAACGAATGTCTAAATGGCATGTCTTTTGAACCTTAGTAATGGATCAAGCAGCCTCAATCTAGTAATTCATATGAAAACTGTATGAACAAACGATGCTTTGAAATGGTTTGTTGAAATCACCAATATGTATAAAACAAAATACTGGTGCACCACAACAAATATAAACAAGCTGTACTACCTCAATAATTCAAAGCAAGTTCCAGAAAACAAAGTAATGAAAACTCCTAAGGATAGAATTTCAGCTGTTTCACAGTAGGTCACTTTGTGTCAGATCTACAAATCCAACCAGGGTGAAATAGGGAACTGCGCAAGTTAAAAATCGTTCTGAAGTGGAAGATGAAGTGTTGCAAAGAAAGCAGAAAATAATAACAAAAAAGCAACTTCGTAATGAAAGTAGCTTAAAATAGAAAATCTGTTCCTTTTAGCCTCCTAGCATTTCAAGGAAGTTGCTTGCACCAAGCACAAACCATTTAACTGATCAAGAAAAAAGAAAAAAGGACACACCATTCCTAAACAGGAAAACTTGTGATAGATGGAATAGGCAGTCTTCTGCAGTTGAGTATTTACACAGGATGCCCTTACACTACAAACCATCAATACGTCAAGGAGGAGGAAAACGACAACAGTTTGCTTACTGACAAAAATCACTTCCCTCATCCATACTGTGTTTCATAGAACATTTCAATTCCTGGCTGTGATGCAAGACTCCAGCAGAAGAAAACCACAAGAACTGAACCTGATTTTCAAGATGCAAGATTACAAGCCAAGAACAGAAATAATGAAGAGACAGGTTTTGTCAGTTGAGACATAAGAGGAGTTGTGCAAAAGACAACTTAGTATTTTAAGATAAAAAAATGCGAAGCATAAACTAAATGTGAGATACGCCACATCTTTAAGCGCTTTTGTGTATGACATGAAAAACAAGTGGATGTGGTTTGCTTTTCTGCTTATAGTGTTCAGCAGTCTAAAAAGAAGAAAACAGAATATAAGCCTGTGGAAACAGCATGTTAAATAATAAGATATCTGTGTGCGCGTCATGCAAGAACTGTGGTTTAACTGCTATTTAAAAAGCAACAGCAAAACGCACTGCTTCCTGGATTGGCCATATGGTGTTGTAAAATAACAAGAGCTTTCACGTGGAGCTGCCAGCACAGTACTCCTGTACTGCAGCACACTGTAGAATAGCTGGATGGATGAGGGCAGGACCAGCAGGTTGGAGTGAAACCACCAGCTTACGCACATGGTCACTCCAAGCCAATCAAAAATAATCATTTACTGGATTAATTATGGCACAGTATTTGTATCCATTATCAAGAAAGCTCCTGTCTTAGGACATCTGTTGGCAGATGTTATAGGCAACTTTGAGAGAAAGGAACATAGAAGAACATTAAACTTAAGGTCAAATACACTGAATGAGCATTCTAGACAGGGTTATTAAAACTTACACCATAACCCTTAAAAAGATCTTCCTTACTCTAATGGGAAGCCAGATTAAATAATGCCATGCCCAGTCTCGACACAAACATGCTATCGCTGTTTAAATTATAACAAATAAATTATAATGGTATTAGTATCCAGCACAGATATTTTTCAAGGTACTCAAAGTATGGAAATACAGGGTAAACACTTTGAGCTTACTCAAGTCAGCATGCTAGGAATGTCTACAATCTACCAAACGTGAAATCTACCGAACGATTTGCTGCTGTTGGCATTGATCTGACCTTGTCATTAGCCATCTCAACACACTAGAGATTGCTTTCATCAATAGACTAATTAACGATTCAATTTAGTCAAATCTTTTTGTTTTATAATGTGATTTTTTAAAAAAGATTAAGCAAGGTCCAATTTTGTGTCCTTTTCTTTATGCAAGACGCTCTAGCTCCATCAGAGGATTTATCAGTTTGACTTTTATGTCCCTTTCCTGGGAAAGGATAGCTAGTATTATCTTTTTAAAGGGTTTTTTTTTTTTTTTTTAATGGAACAACTGTACACAAATGACAAAGGACTGTACAGACTCTAGAAAAATTTAAGTTATGTGTGATTCTATGACAGAGCTGCCAAAATACTTCTTGCTGTCTTAAAATGCTTCCAATCAGTTTTTGGTCACAGGTTTATTTTTTTACCTTCATACTTTTACAGTTTGATAGTGTAGCTACAATTAACAAAACAAAACAAAATCAAAAAAAACTTCTAGGAGGAAGGCACTTACTTATACCATATTTGACTAGAATTTTAGCTGGTAAGAGGTTAATTGAAAATACGAAAACGAAGAGATTTAATCAAAAGAACACACTTAAGAAAGCTTGGCAACGTGACACAAGGACAAAGAAAGAGGTAAAAACAATACAATAGCCACAATCGACTTTGAATTGTCACCTCATTATATAAATTGTTATTATAGATTATTGTCCTACATTGCCTTATTTTTTAAAATATATCTTCTCCCTCATCCATCAAATACATAACCTTTGCATGTTAATAAACAACAGAAGTTAAACTCCCTTAGCGCTAGAGACCACTGAAGATTATGAACAATGAGGGAATGACATAAACTGTATTTCAGTATCATAAACTGATTAAAGAAAATTAAGCCAAAGTCGTCAAAATATTTAAGCAATATGTAGTACATTTTAGGGAAGAGACTTTCGAAGCACATATTGACAGGTTTGTCTAATGCTTCAAAGAAGAAATGAGCCCATGACTATTAAAAAATTTAAGCAGCTGTATATTAGGAAGCAGTAAACCTTCTCAAAAAAAGAAGAAAAAAATAAAAAAAGAGTAAGCTTAAAAAATTAATAGTACCTTGAAAGTCCATGCTAGGACAAATGTCTGTGTAAATCCTCTGAAAACTAGAAAAGAGTAAAAGTTCAAAGTGGCAGTTTATTTCAATTGAGATTAGAATAGACAGGAATTTAATGACCCTAACAAGCTCTGTCAACCAGGAACATATCATCTGAAAGGGAAAACCCTCCCCCCCAAAAACAAAACAAAACAGACAAGAGCAATCATCAATTTCTTACGTATTGTCTTTGGTTGTTTAATTTCAGGAAATACGTTTTACAGAATATGCAAAGACTATTTATTTAACTCTCAGTAAGTGTCAATACCTCCTGCATGGCCTCTTCAGTAAATCAGAGGACAGTCTTTACTCTCTCTGTAGTGCTTGCTAGTTTCTACATTTTTATCACATAGCCTTTCTGGGGAGGAAAAAAACCAATACAAAACAGACAAAAAAAAAAAAAAAACATAAAACAAAAAATGCTGACAAAAATGCATCTTCTTGCTTTTACAGCCAGCTTTACCAAAACTGTATCACTGTAACAGATTTTGCATTCAGTTGTGAAGGTGTTTTTCTTGAGTTATAAAGTTAGAGCCTACTAAAACCATTTGAGTTCGCAGCAGGATTTAGGGGAAGGATACATTTGTAAGAATAAAATAAAATAAAAATAAAATCAACAATCATATTAGCAAGGATTAGAAGTATGCATCTGTAAGACTTTTAATGACTTCTTTGTACTGACTGGTAACCAAAAGCAGACATTTCCAACACACATTCAAGGTTTGTTGAGGGATAGGGAAGGAGAATTGCTTAAGATTTTTTGCTTGTTTTCTTGCAGTCTTATCAATTAGGCTTAAAAAGTTTATTTTTATCACGTGAGTGATAAATATAAGGAATGGAAAGTAGTATTCATATTCGGTGAACCAAACAGCCCAATTGGATTGTATGCAATACTTCCAATGTCTGAATCAAAACCATTCTGAGCAACAGCAGATAAAAGTTAATAGTGAAAAGAAGCCAACAGAAAGGCTATTGACACACCTTTAAAAAATGTAACACAAAAATAATTAACCATTGATTTCTTGCCATGTAAAAGTTCTATACAAATTTTAAAAATTTTATTTGCAGGTACTAGCCTCTTGAAAAGCTCACTCTGTATTTACACTGCTAATTCTTTTAACAAGTTTATCTCAAATTAAAGCATATTTAAAACAATCATGATTGCATAACCTTCTACTTTAAATTATTAACCCAATTAGTGCTTTATTCACATTTTAAAAACTTGTACAATTTATTACAAATATAAAACAGTGCAGTTTTTCATACATTATCCCAACTCTTGAGACAAACACTTAAAAGACATGGAAAAAGATTTTGATTTTTATAAACATAACATTTGCATTACTCACTCCCCTTTCTTCACTGACCTCCCTTACCCCCGATTTAAAAAGATCAAACATACGACATACTGTAGGTTTATTTTTATTCAAAAAGTTACTGTCTCAAGACATAAATACAAATCAGAAAACAGTACAATTAGGACAATAGAATGTGGAGGACAACAGGTTAAGGTAAATATATAAAACATTTTTAGCTGGTTGAAAACAAAGCTGTAAGAACTGCTTTCACAAAGAAACACTCCTTCAAGAGTAAGAAAAAAATCAACTTAAGTTTAAAATCATATATACAGTCCTCTCAGCAGTTCTATTAAATGCAGTGGTGTGAAAAACAATATAGGCAGTACTTTTAGACATGAGAGTATTTATTTATGTAAAATGAGTTAGGCAGATCTAGAGTTTGTTGTTACTCCATGACTTAGTAAAATAATTATATTTTATCATGATCCTTTAGATAATCTATGGTTTTTGGCTACCACAGCCGAATGTTTAATTTCAGAGTCTAAAAACAGGAAGCCTTTTCGTATTCACCCATTTGGGGAGATCCTTGTATTGCAAGCATATTAAGGCATGGAATGATTAAAATAATATACCTCAAGAACTGAGAGACAACTGACAAAAAAATATACATATGTAATATAAGTTAATATTTCCTTTAAAATGATGTCTAGCTGCCTAAGCCTTGCAAAATGAGCCGATGTCAAAATGGCATAGATCCAACTTTCTGTTTTAGACCAATTTAATTTATTTGTGAATGGACACAAAATGAAGTTTAAAGCTTAGCTTTCAAAGAATATTATGGGTTGTTTATGAATTTCTATTATCCAATCTAATTTACATACAGAGGAAATGTACTGTAACCTGTTAGAAGTATCTTTAACCTGAAGACTGCTTGCAAAGACAGATAGATAAAACAATATAAAATACAAATTTAAAAATCATTTTTAAAGCATGAACTCTCATGCTCTTCTATTTTTAAACATTGTTAAACTTTCAATATATTTCTGAAACCTCATAATTTTAAGTTGGAATTTAAAAGTAAGAAAAAACTAAACAAACTGCGCAATTATAAAATCAGCACCAATTTATATATATATATAATTTTATTTAAAATTTAGATCCCTATTCCCACACTCTAATAAGCTGTATAATTTTTGTTTAGAATTTTTCTGCAAACATACTACAATAAGCTTCTTTTATTTGGAGACAAAATACAGTGGCACTACTGGAAGGAATTTCACAACATTACATTTTTCTTAAAGGACAAGCAAACTTTCAGGGCTGGCAATGGGCAAGCATGACTGATCTGTTACTTTGTGGACCTTTCTGAGAAGGCTAGCATGAAGCTTTTGGAAAAAATAAAGAACGTTTTAGATGAAAAAAGCTGTAGAAATTCTGCTTTTATGTTTTTTTTTTCCACATGATTAATTAAAACAAAGCTTCTGTTGTTGAAGATTATGTTTAATTTAAAATATTGACACTCTTCTGGTTCTATCACTGTAAGAAAAATCAATCCATCTACTCTTTCAGTTCATGGACGTAAACAGCAATCCAGCAGAGCTCAGCATTATTTAGGATAGCCAGCAAATGTATTAGGAGGGGGGCTCAAATCTGTACCAAACACCTCTCAGACTGATTAAAACCAAGAGGGAATACTTCTTATGATCTCGAATAAACTGATAGCACATAAATAAAATATCGATTTTTTTTCCAAAAAACAAACAAAATAAGTGTAGCTTATCCTCAAATTGTTTACTTGTCCTTTACATTTCTTTTTTCAGGCAAACAAAACTGCCCCTTCAATGCACTTGATCTTGAAAGCATGTCATTCTCCTTAGAGAAAAATCTGTTCAGAATCTCACTGTATATCTACCACAATTTTGTATTGAAAAACTTCCTCTTCCACTTAGAAAATGACTTCACCACTGATTTATTTGTTGCTCTGGTATTAAAACATTGACACCCCAAGAACCTAAAAAGAAAGTTAGAAATGGTGTCAATTTGTAGTCTACTATACATTTAACAAAAACAAAACAATCGGTATATGATAAGATTAAGACACTTCAAGATACGTTAAGGCATTACAAGTTTATTTTTCTTCCAAACCAAATTCACCACACTTAAGATTTATATTATATGAAAAGGGCGCCCCATTTATTAGAAAATATTTCTCAACACTTGAAATTAAAACCATATCCAGCATGAATGCAATAAAAACTAGGCTTTACTTATTTTAGATATTAATTGCAAAATAATTTTCAATTAGCTCTTCAACAATGGTAATTCTCAAACCAAGTGTGCAGAGCGCAATAGCTAATGCCAGGCCGTAACACTCTGCACACTGCCTGCTGCTGTGCGTGTGCGCGTTTATAAAGACAACAGCTCGACCCACAGCAACTAGCCAGGACACAAGCTTAGTATTAAATTGTGTCTTTCAGAAAGCAAATGAGGAAAACCAAAAATAACCAGGTAAAAGCAAAGCATTGTTATTTGGGAGACTACATACATAATTAAGTGATGAAAAAGCTTGCCAGAAATGAAAAACTTCCTAAATGGGAGCAAACCGTATTTTCTATGCCAACGAACACACGTATCATCACTGAAAGGCCAAAAGAGAAACATCCAGAACTTGTAACTGTTCTACCTTTTATACGACTGAAGATTCAGAAAGTGCAATAGAGGTACATAAAAGACTTAATTCTCCTGAATACCAAAAAGTTAAAGATCGTCGCTCATATTTATCTGCTTCCAAAATATATATCTTTATGTCTTTCTTGTTTTTACGCAGTCCTGGGTCCAGGATAAGCACCTTCCTGTGTCCTGACTGGGAAGATTTGCTAGATGACGCCCCTTTGACCGTACCAACTTATTATGTGTTTGAGCGCGCCACTGCTTCCTCCTTGCAGAGAAATAGTGCACAGCTTGTTCGCCTGGCACACACAGGCAGGACAATTGCTAGCATGTCTCTCAACAGGCTCCAAAAGCTTGCAGAGCAATGTGACTGTAACCAGCTGCCATCATGTGGTGATACTTCCAAACTGCAGCTAAGAAGTGCCTAGCAAATTCTGGGCTCACATGAGATGGTGGTAAAAAGAATGAGGAAAAGTAACAGGAAAGAACTCTAGCTTACAGTAAACCTATTGAACTACTTTTAATTAATTTAGAAACTGAAAAGCTGCAAGGTTTCTGAAATCAATGAAATGTTGCTGTCTAAACTTTAATCACTGTAGGAAAAGCTAAAAAGGACTGGCATTTCACAGACCAATTAGTTAAAATTAAAAAGGGGAGGGAAACTGTATTTCAAAACCAGAAAGAAAACAAGAGATATACTTTCTATGTGTTACTGCAAAACTGAACACACAAAAGCTAGATGCACACCTAACCTTTTTCATCATTACTAAAACAAATGCTTACTGGTACAAAATAAACAGATCTGCATTTAAAACAGCATTTAAGATTTCTTTCCCCCATAACAAGAAAAGCTTCATGCTGCAATAATACTGTAAAAGCATGTAACAGTCTTCCAATTTCCACCAAGCTGTCCAAGATTCCCCGGAAGCCTTGCTGTACTGTCCTTTGCGGGGTTGCTGCAGCTCGTTATTTCCAGTGTAATTTTGTACCAGCTACACAAGGTCAAAAATGGCTGCATACATTACAAGTGGTTCAAGACAGAAAGGATCCCTCATGCAGATTTTTAAAAGGAGAATAGAGACTGCAGATAATATTATCAAGACGGAAAAAAAGGGCAACTGCAAGCAGAAACTACATGCTTCAGATGTTTGGACCTAAAGCTTTATATGGAAAGAAAAACATACCTCTCATCTCCATAAGCAGTTATCCATATATCTATTTTCTCTATTACCTTACTTACGAACAGAATTTAACATATTAACTAAAGAAAAAAATCCCAAGCTATCTACTGGTAGATAGTCACTTGAATTAAGTCATCACAACATGAAACTTGCCTTTAATGTCATGTGTGTGCATTTTATTTAAAGCTGTTCCCTATGAACCTCTCTGCAAGGGCCTTTGCCACACTGATGTATTCTCTTCTTAGATTCAAAAGCTTCTGATATCTACATATAAAGTAGTAAGAACAACAACAAAAAATATATAAAAATTGCAAAAATCTCAGTATGAGCAGGGTAATTCTCCTCTCTAGTCTAAGACTTCCAGAATATTAACTACTTAGAATTTATAAAACCAAATTACAGCACAGAATATTTCAACCAACAGACCAGTGTGTCAAAATAATGAAATGTTTTAGGACAACCTAAAACCTATTGATTTTTTTTAACTTAAAATTTTAAGTAAGGGTAAACTTGACTCTACGTACGTTCCTCTTACAGATGTTAACCTACCGATTCATCCATGATTGAAGCGGGGTCAAAGAAATCTGGTTTTAGCTCTGTTCTTTCTCTCCTGTTCTTTGATGGCGGCTGAAAAAAAAAAGTAGGCAAATGCAAAGAAATCAACAGGAATTATTTCTTGTTTCTGTAACAAAATAAGTTATTTAAATATCTTACTTAAAAGACAGAAAAATAAATCCCATAAAAGCCAAGCAAGTTTCTTACTAAGTCTATGTCCATGGTGTCAAAATCCATGCCTTCATTGAGATCTTCAATTCGCCCTTCTGATGACATCATCACATCTTCAACAATTGGCTCTTCATCATCTTCCATTAGACTCGTGCCACGTCGACTGAATTTGGAGAGAAAGCAAAACGGACAACGCTCATCTAAGAGACACAGGCCTAGCTTCATCTTCACTTATTATTTGGAAGATTTCAAAGTTTTTTTTTGTGGTTTTGAATTGGAAAGGTCTACAAAAGAGTTGCATAATAATCAATGTATACAACTGGACTTCTGGTACTGAAGTATTCCTCCTCACCTTACTGACAGCTCAGATTAGACAAAACCCACGCCAGTCTGTACACCCAGTTACCTTTAGTATGAAGTTCACAACTAGCTAACATCTAAGTTCTCAACTAAATTCCAGAAAGAGGTAAACTGACCCAAGGGATTAATCTATTCTGCTAAATGCATCCCCATTCACTTGTACCATCGCTTTCCTCCATGGATGTATGCAGAGTGCCGGTCAGAGACATTAAAGCGATTTAACACCCCAGTCTCATGTATTCTCCCCTCTTGCTCCATCATAATTAGCATGATTAAACACTACTTGAAAATTAGAACATGTATCCCTCTTAAGGGATACAGAAGTAACATTAAAGAAACTCTTCCCCCCTCTAAACCACTGAAATAACATTTCATTCTCTACTCACATAGCGTGCTGCAAGTTGGTTCTCAGCTTGACGTAGTTCATCGCTGCCCTCTCCTGTTGTTGTCGTGCGGCTTCTTCCTGTTGCCTTTGAGCCAACATCCACGTTACTTGCGTGCTTAAAAAGACCATTATTCTATTTTAAACAAGAACTGTTTTTGCGTGTGTGTGCTAGCACAAAGCAGATCTATTTATCTCTACGTACTTGTAATCGAGAGGAGCTTGATGGTGCTCAGGCTGCATAGGATAGACCCCCATATAACTCTCTTCAGGTCGCAACCTTTTAGGCTCCCTCATTATCGTGGAAGTAAGTTGAGGCGTCTGCATCATTACTGGCGTGTGCATTGTCTGCTCCCTGTTCAGCCACATGCCGTCACTACTGCTGCTTTCTTCAGCTGGAAGCAAACACAGGGTGTTAGTAAGTCCTTTCGAATTAGCTGAAAATTAAACATTTTACTATGACTTAATGCACATGCATTCTGCCTACCAAGAATCAACTTATTTACCTTCTGATACCTACATGAAGTGTGCCCTAAAAGGCTTTACTCTATCACTGCTGACTTAAGTATATAGAATACTTCTATGTACTGCAACTTTAAGTAGGATAGTTCCTTAATTTCATTTTGTGGATCAGAGTCACATTATTTAGTCTACCAAGATGAATAATTTTTCACCAAGACGCGCACATACAGACGTTATGCTATTAAAAAATACATTAAAGCATACAAATTCACTCAAGCTATCAAAAATAAGGACTATCAAATGTAATTCCTGAATATCTACCCTGGCAAATTTTTTTTAAAAAAAAGATAAGTTGCAACCTTCAGGTACTTTCCGTTTCCCTGTTGCTGGCTTTGTTTTCTTATTTCTTACTGTAGAACCTCGACTACTGATTCCACTGATGACTGACATAGTATCGTCATCACCACCAGCTAATAAAGAATTTCTGTAGGACATGAGAGGAAGCCACACATCTTCTCTTCGTAGAGACATCTGAAAGGTCATGAACTTCTCCAAATAAACATACCTTTAAATAGAAAAAGAAATTAGAAAGATGCAAAATACTGGTAAGAAGATGTTCACATGTGAAGACAAGAAAACACTAACACCACAGGCTCTTTTTTATTTGAAGAATTCTGATGAGCAAGTTCAGAATATTTTCTCTCCATTCACCATAAACGTTGAGAACAAGGATAAAAACAATTTACCATTTGTGATTATGCTCAACTGACTTGTCAAGTTAAAATTGTCTTATGCGCCAAAGATGATGCTTTAGGTGAATGCAATACCTGCACATGCTTTCTGATATTTGTCATTACAAATAAAATACTAAAAATATTAAGAAAATACTTACACTGTTCTTTTGTCTTGTCTGAGAAGCTTGGAGGAGAACTCACTCAGGATATCAAGAAATGCCAAGTTCAATGGTGGATGACTCTCTCCTTGTGGATTAGGCTCCTTAAAGGCAAATTCTATGCCATCCCTACAGTTAAAAAGGACAGAAAGAAAAAAAGAAACTAAGCTATACAAGGCCCAAAACGAAAGAAAGTTCTTAAGCTGCAAGCAAACAGTAATTCCCTATTTCAAGAAAGCATCTCAAGTTCCTAAATGTTGCTATACTCTTACAATACCAACACTATTCACAATTTGAACTTGGATGCACTCCTTTAGACGTCATGCTTCATAATTCTCATAATTCAAGTTTTCTGTACATACAACCACTGATAATCAAGTGGATGAGTCACTACTGTTACGGATAAGACATTAATGCTTTTCATGATAGCAGCAATATGGTCATTTACAGTCATTACAGTCTTCAGCAATGATGCTGAGGAACAGTACCATTAGTCTACATTTGGGACAATGCAGTTGCTCCCAAACAGCTCACAGCCAAAATAAAGGTTCTTAGCACTGACGAATTTTGTATCAAGAAACCAGTTTCAAAAGACTGAAGAGATACTGGAAACATGTTAGTCAAAGAAGTATCTACAAAAAAAATAATTCAAATTACTTGTGTAACATAGCTATAGCTTCTCTTGTTTTCAACTGATCCAGTCCAAATGTTAAAGCAAAACGTCGAGCCAGTTCCTTTATGCCACTGAATGTTGGTGATGATCTGTCAAAATTATAACCATTTTCTTGAATCATTTCATTGAAAAGCTGTACAAAATGAAAAAAGAGAAAATTTTTATTTATTGAAAGTTTATGCTAAACTGGGACAAGACTAGGCAGAGATAAAAGTTTCAAAATGTTTTTTATTGCCAAATTAGACAACCCAAAAAAGACAAAAAAGGAAAGACAAACAGGGCTTCCCTTGAAGAATACTTATACTTCAGAGTTAATCCTTGAAATGTCAACATTGTCCAAGTCCGTGCCAAACTAAGTCTGCTGCATGGGAGTGGTTTCAGTGATTTCCTAACTAAACTGTTCTAGAGATGAGAATATTGAGAATTAATAAAAATCCCTGATCCGTATACTAACAGAAAAGATATAAATAGGGTAAATTCTCACATGGCCTTTTTGCTGCAGTTTGCAAAGACTAATTCAACTACTGATTTCTACCTCATTTTTTGTGCTTTTTCCAACTGGAAATATAATGGAAATAATCTAACATGAAAACAAGGTTTCAGGGAAGCTGCCAAAAAAATTAGAAGCTTTGCCGCTGAGGCTCAGATTGTTACTATCCATCAATACTTGGCAAAGCTGAACATGCCAAACTTTTTTTTTTTTTTGGTCCTTTGATCAATCCTTTCACCATGCTACTGAATCTGACCCTAACTCTCTAAAACAATTGATCTTTCAATTTTTTCTCTCACACTTAGCACAGTTAATAAAGAATTAACTGGGGCTATACACATTAACTTTTTATTAACAGTTTGGGCCAAAACATATTTAAGTGGTGCGTGTTGCCTTTTACACCAGTACAGCTTGGTGCAAATTCACTACTCCCTTTATTGACTATCATTTCTAGTATTTCCTCTTAGATATGTTCCTTTCCTAAGAAGTTCTGGAAAAGCACTAGTTTACATGTTTAAAATTAATGCCTGTCTCTCTTTTGTTTTCTTCTTATTTATTTTAATGACAATATTCGGGACACTTCATGTTACTCTTCTTCCTGAATCTCAGGATTGTGTTACTTCTCTGTTATATGTGTTACTGTGCCTATTAAGCCCACTTCCTCTGCCTGTCCTTTGAAATATAAAGGCAGGTTTATTTATGGAAATTTAAGTAAAATATTTTCTGATATGACAAAAAAAGTGAACTTGAAAAGTCATCAAAAATTGTAAAAGGAGAAAAAAAAAAGGAGAAAAAAAAGGAGCTGTGTATTTCATGCTGCAGTTTTACCAGATACTTAAAGTCATGCTATTGTCAAAAGCAAAGTTCTCTTCCTCCTTTATACTGGCAATAATATTAAATCAACCAGATTAGAGTTTTCCATAAACTCAAAAAATATTTTTGGGGTTAGTTTTCAACCAGATCAATGAATTCTGGTGCTGACATCAAATGGTGGGAGAAGGGACAAATTAAGGGACATTGTTCCGTCTAACAACAGTGCATATCTATGTTGGATTAAAGTGGACTGCAGAACAATGGCTTTATCGCTCTGATCGTTTCCCTCCTGCAATATTCACGCAGATGACTTATGTGAGCAGAGAAATATGACTCTGATCTCCACTGGATTCCTCAGGTTTCTGCATAAGTAATGTCATTTATTGTAGAATGCATTAAATTATGTTTTTAATCTAAAGATGCATGAAACCCCCACCAAACATCAAGAAATACTAAACGACCAAAAATTCTCATTACTACTTAGAACAGGCACTGTAAGAAAAGCAGGAAATACTTTTTCCTCTTTATCTGTAATAATACATTTCTGTATATATGATTCAAATTACTGTTACAGAATAAGAAATTATCATGTACTACCTCCATTTCACATTCATCACCCTTCCCACACACTTTTCATTAGGATAAAAGTTTGAAAAGCACAGGAAAACCTCTAGCAGATTTACATATAGTTGCAGAAAACACATTATTTTCAAATCTATCCACCCTATCTTCCAGGTAAATTTCTACGGGAATTTCTCACTCTAGCTATTAAACAAAAGAACATGATCTTCTACAGTATGGAATTTCATACATAAAAAATTACAAGTAAATTATTCTTACCTGCTGCAAGCTAAGGATAAGTGTTTTAGCACACTGGATTTTGTCTATTTGTCTTGTTTTACTCATCGTTTCTTTAATAATATCACCATAGTCATTGTAATACTAGGAAAAATCCAAACACAATAGGTTAACTTTTGATTCTAGTTGAAAATGTTAAAATTACCTAACTCTTCAGAAAATGACATTTGGGCTAGACTTCTTTAAAAACTTCAGACAATTTGGAGAGGAATACTAATGTGTTTGTGATTAAACCATTATGAAAATTTTATTCTAAAATATCCCCCACATGATCAATACCCATAACCCCTTGGAAGATTTCTGGACTTGTTCAAAATTTTCAGTGGCAGAATGACCTGTTTATCTTCCACGCTCATTACTCATTTGTGAAGGACAAATGTTGACCCCTTTAAAGTACAGGATTTAGATCCAAACTTTTCAGTAATGCTACGACTGTTAGGAAAATTCCATTTTTTCCACTGAAAAGAAGCATTTAGAGAGAGCTCCACAGTCATCAAGACAACTGCCTGCTTGGTTTTGAAAATAAGGTTCACTGAAGACCAATCAGTTATTAAATGATTCAAAATACGTATAGGACAGTCAGACAAAAGCAGGCTAGCCAAGCATGTTTTTTTGTTTGTTTTTTGGTTTTTTTTTAAAAAAAAAAAGAAGTATCACAAAGGAGCAAAGTATTACCATGTTCACAAAAACAGAATGCATAGCATTGTGCAGTTGTGAGTTCCTAGTGCCAAGAGTGGATTTTACAGTGAACTAAGATAGAAACAGATATAAATACTACATTTTTTTCTGGAGAAGATTGTAAACTCTCAAACCAGTACTATTTTCCTCCTCTTCTGAAAAACTTAAGTTGCAATTATTTGATACAGCTAAACACTGGGTTGATCTCTTTAAGATTCTTTAAAAACATGCTAAGCGTATTACCAAAGTAAAGATATATAATCATTTGAGATTAAAATAAAAATAATCTACTAGAAACAGAAGTATAAACAATTGTCAAGTCCCACCCCACCATCATCCAGACCTGAATTTTAGAATTATTTCAACCAGGTACCCCCACCTGCTATGGAAAAATAGTTTAGAAGCCTACAAACTATTACTTGGACTTTTGTAGTCTTCACATTTTGAAATTTATTAAGGTAAAATATAAATAGTAATATTTAAAAAAATCAAATATTTTTATGAAGTATCGCAACTAGGCATCCTATGTACCTTCATATATTGCTTGAAAATATCTGCAGCAGTATTCATTTCTACCACAGTATATACAATGAGTTTACAGAAAGCTGCAAGTAGGTTTCTTCTTTTGTGCAACGCTTCAATTTTGCTAGCTTCATCATCCTGCTGTCCATCTGAAAAGAGTTCAGAACACGAAAAACATTACGTTCAAATACTTCATATTTAGGTGCTATGCAAAGTGATATGGGCTAATGATCAGGATTCAGAGATTCACATCTCTGACAGCAACACATTTCACTGTCTACTGACAAGCCTGTCCTTCTGAAAAGAAGCCTGTTAAACCAAGACTTCACCCAGATTATCCGATACACCTCCCAAATGTAAAATGCTTAGTCAGCTGCTGACATTTAAAAGATAAACGTCCCTCAGTGCTCATGCACACTTCCAGGCCAGGAAAAAGGAAAAAAACACAACAAAACAAACAAACAAACAAAAAAACCCCACAGAATTGAATCCACACACAAAATACGTTAGGCAAGTAATATAAAGTAGGGAAACAAGTTTTACACAAACCTGCGCTATTATTATCATCATCCTGATCAATGAAGACATGATCTAAAATAAAACTGAGTAGTTCAGATTGCAATGAAGAATCAGGAGTGTAAACAAGTGGCTCCAACATATCACGTCCTCCTGTCATAATCTGATGACTGAAGATCATCAGCACATCGCATAAAATTGTGAAAGCCTATTAAAAAGAAATCTGAGTAAATAGTTGCTTAGAAACTGGATCTTAATTCTGATTTATTCAAATAGAGAATACTGTATTTCTTCTCGACAAAATTCTTATTTGGAGCTCAGCTCTGTACACAGGCCTTCAAGTCTTACTTCACCGAACAGGCCAACAAGCAAAATGAGTTTCTTATACAACAATGCTGTATGGAAACTGGGTCTGTAAGTAAAAACACCACAGAAATTAAGCCAACTGAGTATCAAAATATTCTAAGACTAAATCAAGAGTAGCCTGAGTCTCTCAAATTCTGCCTGAAGTGTGTTACATTACATAAATACCAACCAGAGCACATTCCACTATTTTTAATGGTTTTGATTACATTTGTAAAGACAGCAGAGGCTGCTCAATTCCTTCAAATACTAGTTTGCTTTGCTTTTAAAAATAAGGCAATTGCCTCTGTTCTGTTGGCAAACTTGCATATCTGACATCAAACTTCTGTACTCCACTCCTCCAGAAGCTCTGAACATATCTGTAACCAGACTTCCATTCAAACTAACAGGCCTGGTTAACCTTACACTGCTTAGTACTAGGCCTCATTTCTTCACTGCCGCTGGCCTATTTACTTCCATTCTAGCAGGCAGATCTGTTCCCAAACACCTCAAGACACATTACCAATTTGTTAGTCAAGGAAATACATAGGCTCTCCTCAAGTCCTGGCCTCTTTTCACAAGATTATAGGGAGTAAGCAGAATCCTGTGGCACACATCAGCGGCCTATGTGACTACCTCTCTGCAGTCTTAGTTTTATATCCAGTAATCAGTCACCAGGCTGTAGTCTTAGTTACCCTGGACCTATACAGACCCAAACTGTAGTTATAAATAGACATTCTCAGAACTTGAATAACGCTGCTTGCACTTTCACATCCTCCACCTTGCAGCTTTGATACTAGACAGCTCTTAGACTTAAAGCATACCTATTCAGCTCCAGAAAGAAAAGACCATTGTTATAGCAAGCAGAATTTCAGAAGCTGCACTTGTGATTCAGTGGACTAGATTTCAACTTCAAGCTCAGCCAAGTTTTTATCTTTTGCAGCTAAAAGGCTTTCTAGTTGTTTAATTGAAAAAGCATACTTGGAAGAGAGTTTGGGCCTTCTCCTATACACAGAGAATTTAATTTTTCATTTTAGCATTATGAACATTGTTCAAGGGATTTCCTTATAACTGTCCTGCTATCAATAACTTCTGCTCTTCAGTGGAATTTGTAACTCCTACAAATGTCCTAACTGGAGCTGGAAGAGGCCCAACCCCTAGAGCCCAACCTTTTTCTCCAACCCATTTACCTACAGAATTCAAAGCAAATATTTAAGACAATGTCCTAATTCATTTTCAATAGGAAAAACCAAAACAAACAAACAAAATCAAAAAACACCCACGAACTCTCACACCTGCGTTCTCCTTTTTTGAAAGCCAGTTTTGTCTCTTACTGAGACATCAGATACTTCACTTGCATCGCTGTATGACGACTATATGAGTGACTGACTACAAAAAAAATGTAAAATGTAAAAAGCCCTCAGAATACAATTTGCTAGAATCCAAACAAAGTCTCAAGCTTTATCCAATGTTCCAGCGTATTATATCTGAAGCTGTGCTCGCATTGTTTCTGAGCAGTACATCATTATTGGGACTACCAAGCACTTGCTAGAATATCCTCCCATTCCCTCTAAGCAACACTGTCAGTAGCTGAACAGCATGTGACTGATTATATAGGAGGGTGACCACAGAAAAGAAACACCATTTTTCTACTATAAAATCCCTTTAGTTACAGTGCATATATACTGACACACATGTGGTAAGTACCCATCCTTTTTATATTGATCTATAGACCCTCAAAATCCTAGGATGCTGAAGAACTGAAGTGTGTACCTTCTGTATGCAGCAACACGGAAGGTAGGCAGAAAGTGCACGAAGATGCACAGGTTTATCGAGGGAGGGGAAAGGTCGTATTATTAAATGGCTTGGAGTGCCTGGGCACCTACATACCACAGTGCAATGTGGAAAGGGAAAAGCATTCAAAAACAAACAGAAAACTCCACTCTCAAATAACTAATCCCCTAATTCTGAAGTTGAGGCTCTCAAGCTCTACTGAAGATATGTGTGCAAACCCATGTTAGCAAGAATTTTGAAATGGAATTATCCCACTTAAATTACTAACTTGGATGCTGCTGCCACACACGTGGCCAGTTAAGGATAATAATTTACACTATGTAAAATTATTAGAATTATGTTTCAATTGACTCTAAAATCCTCCCTAAATAAGATATACATGTACAGTGCACGTGTAGCCTCATAGGATACTAAGCATAAGCATCCAAGGCACTTGCACCACACTGCTACATAAGTTTGCAAAGTTCTTCTTGCTAGTATTTCTAAACTGCTTACAAGCACAAAAGTATAAAAAGACTGGATAAGTAACAATCACTGACCTGCTCCTTAACAGCGGTGTTTACATTGGTCAGGTAGTGTTGACAAATCTGACAGAATACTCTCATCTGCTTCTTTAAGCGTAGGAGATCCTCCTGCAAAGAGAAGAATTTCAAATGAGTATTCCTTTTTCATCTTTAAATTAATTACACAGCATATATCTCTTCACAGAGCTATCAATTACAGACCTCCTAAGTGGTTTTGACCAAGTCCACCATCTTAGTTAAGCTCACTAAAAGCAGCACCTTTCTTATTTTTATCAAGCTCTACTTACCAGAAATATAAATGGCAGTTAAAAAAAAAAAAGTCAGCTAAAAGGAAAAAAAGAAGTTTTCAGAGCACAAAGCTTTGTCTCCTTTACATATACACCTGTACTTTCAACCCTGAAAATGAACCTTGCATAGCTGTTTGTTATTATAATAGTTCATGGCTCCATTTTAATAGTAAAGTACAAAAAAAAAAAAAAAAAAAAAACAACAACACACACACACACACACACACACACACATCTCTGCTTGGAGATGAAAAAGGAAAATGTTAGGTAGGAATTAGGTATTTTTCATCTTCTATAAAAAGGTAGCTTAATGATGCAATAATTTCCAAAAACTAGGTAAGTGAGCAAATAATACAGGCAAACTGGTACAAAGTATCCTGTATTATTATAAACCTATGTAGTACATATCTAGTGCCCTACCTCCTGGTTATTCTATCAATTCTATTCTATCAATTATTCTATCAATCACATAGTGAAGATTCCAGCCCAGATGAAACCAGAGAAGATGTGTTGTATTTCATATATATTTAAAAGACAACAGAATAATTGTATAGCCAGCATCAGTCCAAAGGAAGAACATCCAAAAAGGAGATTTGAAAAATGATCACATCCATCCACCTTCACACACACACACACACACACACACACACACACTTCTCCTGAGCTTAGTCTGAAAAGGAAAGCTGCATTTTCGCTTTGTGCCCTTGATTAAAGAGACTCAATTCTATAGTTTTTGTATATGATTCTGCCAAGAAAAAACAGAAAAATATTTTTTTTTGACATAAATTAGTTACATATGAAACTAATCCTGATGAAGAATTCTGAGTTTTCAGAACCCTACCTTGACTGTCATTAAGCATTCAGAATTGCTTTCTATTAAGAACAATTTTTGCACCCTTTTGACCTCTTAGTTCATTTAATAAACGATGCTGTCCTTCAGCTCAAACATATATAAGCTGTAGTACACGTGTATAACATGCCTACTAATCTTTTTTCCAATGCCAGCTTCTGTGCATAGTAATTACAGTTTTATTTGGAAGAAAAATTCTGTATCTGAAAGTTGCAACCTGGGCTTGTATCTTCTCAAGGACCGCAATATTACAAATTTTACTACAAAGACTACAAATATTAGGGGAGGGAAAGCTCTACAGAACTTGAAGTAAGGAGAACAAGAGCTTCTCACTGAAGCCAACAAGTGAACAAGGGCTTCAAAAGCACGTGACTGCCAAAGTAAAACAGCCACTGCCCCACGGAAAGCAACCAGCAGCACCGCATCACAGATAGAATGGAAACAAGACAGTGGCAGAGCTGGAAGGAGAAGGGGATGAGAACACCTGGCAATTTTCCAACTACATTCATGCAGTCAGTGAACTGTTTACTACATTATAAATTGTGAATACTAATCCTTTCCATCACAATTCCCACTTGATGACACTGCAGGTATGTGCAAATGCTTATTCACCAGTACGACTGGAACAAGGCCTACCTTTGTGGAACTGCTTTCAGTAATTTTTGCTAGCTGCCAAAGGATTACATAATGAGTACACTGCAGTGCATGAATAACAATCTGCAATCAAGAAGATGAAAAGTATTAGATTAAGGAGGCTGATAAAAAGTAGTAGTAAAAGTTATTTATTGCTGCAACTAAAAAGCACATTTCAACTACAAACCTGTTCTGGCATGTCTCCATTTTCAATGCCAGTTTTTAATAACTTGTAGTTGCAGCCAAACAAGTCCCATCTTGATAGGTCATGAGCACTGGAAATAATAGAAATGAGGCAAAGATGTAACAACTAACATTTTATTAAGCTTTTTCTGCAATATAATATTGATTTGATGTTAACTACTAAACTGCCCTATAAGAAACCCAAACTAAATATTCCAGTTTCATATGAATGTCCATGCAATCTTATAACTTCTTTATTCAAAATGTCACATTATGCACAACACTCAGCTGTTCACACTGAATAGAAAAAGAATAGTTGCAATGAGTTAGAGATAACAATAAAAAAAAAAGGTAAGTCTACTTACTTGTGAAAAGCAGTGATTCTCTTCAATGTTGACAAGACTTGATAAGCATCATCTTCATCAGGTTCCTCTCCCTAATAATAATCAGATTGTAAGAATCCTGCAAACAAGTATCCTAAGCAAACTCTAAATAAAAAGTACCTTAATATTTATAAATGATGCATATTTTTTGGAATTAAGACATTCTGAGAGAGAAAGACACACAACGCACATCCCAAACAGTCCTTAAAGAGCAATCAGCCTTCACATTTTGAAGAAAGATGAAGAAGCATGCTATATAGGAAAATAAAGAAATCTAGCATCTGAATATAATGTTCTATTTAGGTGCTTCAATTTTCTCTGAAGAATCCAGCAGAGGCCACTATCAGACAATAGATACTGGACTGGATGAGCCATGGGCCAGTACCTCAAATCTTATATTAATCAGAGATGAAAGCCTTAGAGAGACAAAGAAAGTGTTTTATTCTTTTTTTTTTTCTCCCCTCAAACTTTCTCGTGAACTTGCACTTGTAGCAAGAAAAGCAGTAAAACGATTCAAAAGTCAGAGGGTAATCTTTAATCTACATATTAACTCTCTGAGATAATGAAAAATCTTGATCATTATGTAAGAAACACCTTAAGTCCAATAGATCTTACACTCTGTAGTTGCAAAAATCTTGTCTTACCAGAGTGCCATGGGTTTTCAACAGTACTATTTCACTTTTGCATTTGCAGAACTTGATTTGTATTTGCAATTTTCCTCCAGCTCGATATTCAATATTTTAACATCTTATTTCACCTCTAGAAATTCCTGGTTCTCCCTTGGTTCACAAAGGGGGCATTAATGGATTACTATGCACCTCTTTTCTCCTCACAGTCCATGTATGTCTAGCACTTTTAAGACAGCATCCTAGTTCAGGCCAGTAAGCCTGGGGAATAGAAGCCAAGCTCAATAAAATAAGTCTGCATTTCAGAACTGTGAAAAAAAGAAGTCACAGAGATGCTACCAACCTGTATTCCACCACAAAAAGAAACAGGTTTTTGTCTGAATGTAAGAGGCTCACAGAATGAAGTTAAATAATGGAATGGAAGTTTCATACACTTCTAATTAATACACCATTTAGACGAAATGCTTTTTTGTTATTAACTGCATCTGTATGCATACAGAGAAGGCAGGGGGAATCTTAATAATTTTTATTTAAAGGTTTTTGTTATTCTCTTATGAACAACACTATGCTATCATGGGCAAGACTAGCACCACTACTACAGCTGAAGAGAATGGTACTGGAACTACAAAGCTACTTCTCTCAATAACGTAAGCTTTGAAATCTAGAAGATGAAACATCTAAGCAGCTTCATTGTTCCTCTAATTTTTTTCTTAAATTCCCAATACTCGTCTAATAGGAGATTAAAGAACCACTGCCCTATTACAAGAAGAGTAATATGAGTTCACATATCACAATGATGATACCACGATATTACTATACTTGACCCAAAAGCTTTGAAAGTCAGAGTGAACTTCACATCCCTAATTCACTGATTTGCAAAGGAAAGAATAAATAAATAAATAAATAAACAACCACACTGGAAATATTTAAAAGGGCAGGAAATTATGATCTTGCACATTTTAATACCTCTTGCAGGAAGTCCTCAAGAAGTCGATTAAACTTGTCTGCCAATTCATCTATTAATTGACTTCTTGCAATGTCAACTCTGTTAAAGATGGTGAATTCTTCATTACAGAGAGCATGGTAAGTTTTTGAACAGGCTTCCAAAACATCTATGTCTGTGTGCTTCTCTACAATATCCCGGATTTGTCGCAGTAAGGCATCCAAATGCTGTTAAAAAAAAATCAATTTTAAAAGCTGAGAAATTTATTAAAAATACTTCTAGAAAACTGGTTAAACTTCAGAAAGAAGTGACTTTATTTTAACAAAAATGAAGTGAGAGCTTATCAAAGGCTCCTGCTTTATTTTTGTTAAAGTAAGTTTACTATATTAAAAAATAAACAAATAAGTTATCAGTATGTTTTTATCTAACATGAATTCACAATGACAAATTTGTCTGTTATTCAGTTGTCTCCTACCACACAAGTGTTTATACACGGTCCTGATAGCTGAAGATTTAGTTTCATAACACTCAGGTTTCAGGCACTAATGCAAACGTCAGTTGCTCTAACATGCCTCCCCTCACTGCTGTTCTTTTTCACCTCTATGCTGTGCTACCAACTAAATATTTTATTACTTTGTTGACCCTAATGATTTTCAGCTACTTGCTTCTTCACACTGCAGCTCTGCGAAATGGTGCATCTGAGAAGGAGGAAGAAAAGGCAAGAGCAGCTTACACCAACTTCATTACCGCAGCTGATAAATTCAGAGCAGGATATTGCTTGCTTCAGCATATAGTATTTTTCAACTTTTTTCATGCAATACTGGTGACGTTCTTTGGTTTTTCTTTGTTAAAAGCAACCCAGAGAGGCCTTAGAAAGCTTTCAGGCTCTTTACAAAAAGGAGACAAGCAATGTTGTGAAGTTCAGGCCTCATTCTCCCTGAGGTTTACAGTAAAGCAAGTCACATTGACATAAAAAACCCTGAGCCTACACTGCTAAGAAACTGGAAAGTTTTCAGTAAGAACGTTTAAACGTATGTTTCTTTCAAGTTAAGTGACATTACCTTTTCTAGTCGCCCTGTTGTGTAGATTTCCAAATCAAAGTACTGTGGCAACTGCAGTAAGTTGGTGACTTTCTCTGCATCTACAGAATACTGTAAAATTCAACAGAAAAGAGGATTAATTTGAAGAATATCAGACACACTCCAACAGTACAGTTGGTCTTAAAATAACCACACATCAATAAAACCAACATTAGTTAGGCAAATCATGTAACTAGAGAAACTATACTATACTACTTGGTTAACATTTTAACAACAGCCCATCAGCAAGAAATGGAATTAAACTTACTTTTGCTAACAACTGAGGAAGTGCAACTGCAAAAAGTTCTGTAATTTTTGTCCTGTCATCCAATTGGGTTTTCTTTTCCTTTGCCGTCAACACCTAAAATACAATTATTGCAAATATTTTACAATTAACAGTATAAAGTTTCATTAGCTCAAAGAAAATTGTAATTATCTATATAGATCTCCCAAAATCATTATAAAATATCAATGTAAAATTCTGTTATGTACAATGTACTAATCATGCTCTCCCTCATGAATGATGAGGCTGCCTCAAAAAGGTCAATACAAGAATTTTACAACTCAAAATGCAATTTGAAGTTACACCTAACATGACTTTGAAAATCAAAGTGACAATCTAAAACAAAAGGATAATGTATCTTTCTTAGAGCAAAGACCATGATTAGAATGTTTATGACAGTGACAGAACAGGAACGTTTCAGATTACTTATGATTTTTAATAATTCATATTTATTCAATACACACTCAAATGAGGTCTTCATATACAAATAAACTGCATAACCTTTGAAATAATCTCCCATCTCTGTGTAGCCCCTCAGTAAGACTGGGCTGCCCAAACACTACACAATCAGAGGAAACATCAAACTGGACTGTGGTCCTTTCAAAGAGACTGTGTAGTATATAACTCCTCTCTCTCATTTTACTGCTATTTTTAAAATCGGAAATAATTTTAGCTTTTCCCAGCACAGGATGTTTTTCTTCTTTCCAACCAATACCTAAAACTAGTTATTAATTACCTTTAGGAGTAAAAACAGATATAGTAGTACAAACTACTGTACAAAATTCAGCACACGCCACAATCCTGAAAAAGTGAACTAAGCAAAATGGTCAAATACTGGCAGCTATGGAGACTGAATCTGAACTTTTGAATTCATTCCCTTTAACAGCAACAACCTACAACCTTTTCTTTCTTCCCACACTGTCCCCAGCTAGCCATTCCCACATTTCTAAAGAAGTGGCTTTTAGTTCCTACCCTTTTCCCTGTTCCTCTTCCCACAGGAGGATGACATTCAGCTGCTTGTCGAATTGTACAAAGCATTATTTCAATCAGTGCGCTTTCCTGTCTATCTGTTAGGGCTGCAATTTAAGAAACACAAGTTAATACAGAACATGACAAATAAATAAGTTGTATTAGTATCTAAGAACAAAAATATACTAGTTAAAAAGACAAGCATGTGGGCCAATAGGTCTGTGTGTGTCAGGGGTGGAGAAAACAAACAAGAGAAGCACCCATGAAGCACAGAAAACAGCATAGAAAAACACACGAATTGAGGATATCAGATAGGATGAGTGACAAAAGGATGAAGCAAATATCAAGTTTTCTATCAGTTCCTTTTCATTATGGAGGTGTTGTTTTTTTTTAAAAAAAAAAAAAAAAAAAAAGGTTATGCCCCTTTTGGGGGGAAGAAATGAACAAACAAACCAAAAAACCAAACCACCCCCCCCCACACACACACACAATTTTTCCATACGATAATTTTAACATTCAATAAATGAAGCAGTTTCACAGGCAACTTTCAGCTTCTCCAATGTCAGAGGCACAGCCTAAATGTGTGAAACAGCAAAGCAACTGAACACCACATATTCGCTCCTCTATCTTTTTTTTTTTTTTTTTAAGCACCTCACTTTCATATCAGAAGTGAGCTCCTTTAATGTTTTATAATTAGTATTAGTGAGTTATAACAGCCATGCAAAAAAGTAGATAATATACGGACACTGATAAATCCACACATCTCCTCATGAATAAAGGGTAGTGGAAAGCGCATAGCAATATACAGAAGGATCCACCAAAATCTTACGCTCTTCTCCATTGAGAGGCTCCTCCAACAGAAGACTGTTCATACATTCCCAGTCCTTCAAAAGATCTGTTGCACAGTCCCACATACTGTCCACAAGATAAGCAGCATGTTCATGCAACTAAAGGAAAATCAAAAAAGAGAAGACAAAATTATTCTTAACCAGTAATAAAGTTGAAATTGCTACAACAGTCAATTTTTCTGCAAGGGAATTTTCCTGTTACTAGGTTCCTAAATCAACATCTCTATTTTCAACTAGAGAATATCATGAAGATTGAAGAAAGTATTTGTCATAGCAGAGCTCATATCTCAATACTGACAGATCCTTGAAGACACTTTTGTATGCCGGTGGTG
Organism: Tinamus guttatus; assembly: GCF_059628265.1. Taxonomy (NCBI): domain Eukaryota; kingdom Metazoa; phylum Chordata; class Aves; order Tinamiformes; family Tinamidae; genus Tinamus; species Tinamus guttatus. The sequence continues at coordinate 7,627,833 of NW_028288821.1, forward strand.
AAGTCCCTTAGATTATCTAAGTCCTGGTGGTAAACTCACACAGGCTTGTTGTTTTTAAGCAAGGAAAACTAACCCATGAAACACTCTACTTACTTCACTTTCCAAAAAGAAGAACACTAATGTCTTCACAAGGTTAGCATTTGGACTTTGTCTTCCCCTCCTTTTCACAATTCCATCATCTTCAGGATCTCTCCGGCTGAAAAGTCTAAGAAACAAATTATTTCAGGGCACTGTTATCTTCACAACAGTCAGGTCACATCAAGACAATGTTTTTACAGACATTGCCATGTGGCTCTACATACCCTTCTCCTTCTCTTCTCCCACCCCCGAAAATTGGGCCAACTGTCTTTTGAATAATTTTATATTTGGCTGAATTGACATTTCACTGATTCTTTCCAATGGAACATGTTATCATAAAATACAAGCAAATAGTGATAACTGCAGAAGCTTTTGACTGTTCCCCTTTAGGAAACTACATTGACTGAATCTCCCCACAAAACTTTAAAATAGCAAAAGAAATATTGGAGGAAATCAGAAACTTAGTAGATGGAAACTGCAGGTACAAACTTTTGAAGTACAGGCTTCAAAATTACTTGTGATTTCCCAATAAGGAAAAAAAAAAAAAAAAAAAAGGGCAATTCAAGAACTACAATAGCACTATATTATAAAAGTTAATTCTCAAGTCCACTTCAGTATTCAGGTTTTTATTTTCTTAAAGATCACCAGAATCACAGTATTAATATGCACTCTAAAATCTACAAGAAGAATGAACAAAGAACCTAACTATAATCCCCTCCTTACTTTTTATAGAGAAATTCCCCCGCAGCAACTGCTACTGGCCGATGAGCTGAATAAACCAGATGGTAGACATTTTCACAGTCTTCTGCAGTCAGAACTTCTTCGCTACTCCTAGGTTGGAGAGAGAAGGGAATGGAGAGAAAAAACAGGCTGACTCTGAAGAACACGAACTCTAATAATACAGATGGAAATGAAGGTGAGCTTAAGTCTTTCAATTTAAAATATTGTCCTAAAAAAATAAAAAACAAGGTATCTTTGCTCCAACATCTTCCTAAACAAAATTACTGAGAACTATTGATAAAGTATGAGTGTTTGTTGAAAGTTTAATTACTGTCTAATATTCAGTACATGCCATATTTTTTCGGTTCAAATCTTGTACAAGAGCTTCAAATTAAGGAGACTTGCTGTATTTTAGCCCTTTCACATACTTAACTATAGTGAGCAACAGTGTCCCAGCAAGAATAGTTTCAGAATGTATTTTTTTCAGACTTTATCTAAATTCTGTCGAGTTATTGTCCTCACCGAAAATATGAAGAATGTTTTAATATTTGCTATAGGTCAGATACACATACTTACTGTAAAACAAGAGTGAGTAATTTTATTGCTTGGACTGCAACATCATATTCTTTGTCAAGAGTCATAGATACAATTCTATCCTAAGAACAAAAAAGAAAGTATTTTCAAAGAGGAAAGAAAGGGAAAAAACAACTACAAAAACATTATATTGCTTACAGAAAGCGTGAAGGTACTAACCTTGAATCTACTGGTGAAGAGTTCCAATTTGGAATTAAGCTCTTTATTATAGTAAAGTCCTTGCAAAGCAGTTAGGCATTTGAGTCTTACTTCCCCTTGCTAAAATAAAATTAAGAACTGGATTAAAAGTTAAGTATAGGATACAGATGCAATCTTTAAATCATAGAGTTCACCTGTTACAGACTGAATTAATTTGGAGACAAAGATATAATTTTGCCCAGTTATTCTATCAACAATAACGTTAATGCCATAAGAACATGCCCTGTGTTATAATAAGCCAATGAAGGAAAAAAGTCTCAATGCAATTAGTTACTATGCAAATCAAAATGCACCTTTTTCATTCTCTCAGGATATGTTCTAAATGCTCCAGATGTTTCTAAGTAGAATTCCATGCATTTCCTTTCACTCCAGCTAAAACTCTCAACACCTATATCATTAATTGAAGTCCTTTATCGTACTACAATTACAAAGTAGCTACTAAGACAAGTATTTTTCTTGAAACACAGGTTCTACTTTATCGAAGAACATATTTTAATGCATAGCTTTCAATACGTTTTGCAGCTATCTAGAACAACTGACTATTGCCGCCCCCATGCAATTTCTTATCACTACCCTGCCAGAGGTTAATGTTCTTTGAGGCAAAACCAATGAACATGTGTGATCATCCCCCATTTTCTTCACTGCAAAGTCAACAGCTTAAAGTCTTCACTGCAAGACCTGAGCTGACCGGCTGACTCTACAGCAGATCACACAGCATTCATTAACTGCATCTGTTGGCCACTCCTACCAGAGAATAATCTCTAGCTGATAATTAACAGTGTATGATGCTGGCCAGTACTAAAGAGGACTTCTTCTTACATGGAGGTTTTTACAGTAAGCTGAGGAGGCTAAAAACTTTCTTAGCAAAACAGAAAAACAGTCTGAAAAGGTGACTAAGTTATTCCACGCAAAATGCACTAAATGTAAGTAGTTTAGCATTACGAACAGAGGGCTGCATCAGCAAAATGAAAGGAAGAAAACAAAAAAGAGGAAAAGCTATTTCCTTAAAATTTTTCATTTATTTCCTAAAACAATTTAAATCTATATATAAAAATCAGTATTTCTGACTAACAAAGCAATTATTCTTATGAGTCAGTGCTTTTAACAGAGCAGAACCTAGTGTGGTAAGACCAAAGACTAATCATGTTGGCTGAAGCCTGATGGTGCTGTTTCTTCTGAAGGCAGCTTACCTTATCGTGCATAGTCCATCCTACATACTTTAAATAGCTGTCATTGAGAAAGGCATCACTATACATCTTCATCCATATTCCAATCTCTTCAATGCAGATAGCTCTTATTTCAGCAATTGCATCTCTATTGGGAGGGGTGTAGAGGGAAAAACAAGATCAAGGAGATGGATAATTAGAAATAATTTATTATAAGCTTCTAAAATAAATTAATGAATCTATACGTTACTTCACAGAAAAAGAAAAGAACACCTTACCGGTATCTATGCACAAAAACACCTTTAAATATTGCATTCATCATGTTTTCTATTTCATCCTGATTTTCCTGAAGCTGAAAGAATGAACAAAAACATTAAAAACTGAGCAGCACTTTTACAATCAGATCAAATGTTGTTGGTGTTAGACAAAGGAAAGTAAGCTAACAAGTAGGACCATTAAATCCCTTCTCCATCTTGATTAATATTCACAGATCAGTTGCACAGTAGAATGTTACAAGTTAAGGAATTTGTCTGGAATACTGATAGTTTTGATCACCGGATAACTATTCTTCAACTGTGACAGATGTTTTAGCTTTTTTCAAGCCTCTGACACAATTATTTATAAGGAAATCTATTTTAAATTAAACTTACAATTAGCAACTCTTAAGCAAATTTCTACCATATGTGTAATGTTTTTAGGAATATATATTTTCAGAAAAATACCCAATTGCTCTAAGGTTTATAATAGACAGACTGTTCTGTACCCTGAGCAACTTATAACCAAACAGACAATATATGGAAGTACTTTTTCGTGTCTGCATAAGCAGTAAAATTTGATTCACATACTGTTTTAAGGACCTCTTTCCTCCCCACCTATCATTTCATTAGATAAGGAAAAAAAAGGCTGAAATTGAAGAGGGAAGTGCAGAGGAACTGAATTTGAGAATATCAAGATATATTAAAAAAAAAATAAAAATAAAAATAAGATGATCCAGCCTCTTGGGGTAACAACACTAGAATAAGACATGCAAATGAGGTGCTAAGTGGTATACACAATGCTTTGATACAAAGAAATAAAATTTTTATTTGCCTGGAAATTTTTTAAACTTCTTGCAGAATTTTAAAGAAAAGAAAAAAAAAAACTCATTTTAAAACACTAGTCAAGAAAGTTAGCAAGTCTCTCCTGCTAACTGTACTATGAAGTTAGTATCTGAAGTTCCACATTTTTCCTCTGCATAAATAAAACTTCGGAATCACCTTTAAAACTCATTAAGTTTTTCAAACATTAAATGTACAATTCAAAGAATGAAACGGAAAGGCTAATAGCTATGCCTCCAGCAGTCATAAAGCACACCATAAAGCTGCACAATTACACTAACCTCCTTTCTTTTCTGTAGTAAGAGTTCCAGTCTATCATTAGCTCGCTTTCCAATTATTTTATTTCGTTCTGCTTCATACTGCCGTTGTGTATTGTCCATGTTAATACTAAGATTTAATGCCACATTCACTAAAGCAGTCATCAGTTTCATTGCTTTAAAAAAAAAGAATGGAAATTATTAGTGAACTTACCTAACGAAAGAAAGCTAATAAGCAAACATACCAAATCCTCCTATTCATATTTTTCAGACTTAAAACAACACTGTGGAATATATTCAATGAAATTTAAAGATAAACCAGGTTTAGGATTTGAGGACTGTCTTACCAAATACTATTAATTTATCCAAACTACAGTTTTCACACTATTACTTATTAACATAACCGATAAAGAACCTATCCTATTCCTTCTGTTAAGTTGTAATATCATAAGCATTACTGTTGAGCAGTACATATGCTTTCCCACAATAAGGGTGACAGATAAAACTGCCTACCCCAAGAAACGTGGTAAGGAATCCATTACTAAAATCAGTTAACAAAATGATGTTACCTGAGCAATGAACCTCAAGGATAGCAGAAGAGGATTTTTCCTTCTAAAGGAAATACTTTAGACAAGCTACGCTAACAGATTGTGCCAATTTTGTCTCCTCAGTCTAGTTTTAATGAGGCAGCTGCCTTGATGGGGAGAAGCAGAGAAGGTTCATTAGCCCAGGAATTGACAAAAATGTAAGTTAAGCCTAGGTATTTTGAGGTTTTTGTTTTGGTGTATACGCTTTAATTCCTGAATTCCCCCCTTTTAAAAGGGTGTAATAGACAAACAGACAAATATGCCTATACTGTAAAACAAAAGGTGGCCAGAAGTATACCTGCTTTTCTTACAACCCTCTGTAACAAGACATGAAACAGTCACAGAGAGAGAACATATAAGCAGTTATTTTAAAAAGTTTGAGTGTCACTAGCATAAAGTATCAAGTGGATGAATAAGGCATAAAGACATGCAGCAGTATCAAAATATTGTTACACTGCATTATATTTAAGGATTTCAGGATAAGAAAAAATAAAAAAAAAATGCAAGTAGCAGTGAAGATGGATAGAGGATTTTGCTGGTTGTCTCTATGCAAAATAAAATTCATACATCAAGAATACAAGATGCAATTTTATATGCAATGCACAAGTAATGACCCTATGTAAACAGAATCAATAAAGCTACTGATGCAAACCAAGGCAAACAGACTATTATTAAATATATTTCATTGCATAGAAAGAAACTTGCTACAGGGCAGTATGTACAACTGTTACTCAGGCACAACTCAAGAAAGGAAGGGAAAATTGATTTTAAATAACTAAAACTAATGTTGGTCAGCTACAGCCTGCACTGTGCTGTTACAACACATACTGGAGACGGTCAGTGAAACAGAGCAAGTGACCAGACAATTACAATCAAAGTTGGCTTCACTTCGATCAGTTCTGCAAAACTAACAAACTATTCCAGCCTGGTAAAAACTCAGCTTCCTGTGCAGTCTAAATTATTCACTTTGTGCGGGGCGGGGTGGGGGGAACATCCAACAACTTTATGACTGGATTGCTACCAGATGCCATATGAGACTGTTCTTCATGAACCTGGGCAGATTTAGAACTAATTTATTCATAAAACCCATTCTCCAATATCACAAGATGTTTTAAATATATATATCTGACACACTAAACTCACAAGGAACATTGTTTTATTTTAAAAGATGGTGGGAAAAATCAACTATTAAGGGACAACTTAAGAACATACAGAAATTTAGTGACTTTATTTTTTTTTCAATTTTATTTCTACAGTCATCTGTGAAAGTGTCACCTTGGATCACATTGTGCCACAGTCTCAATGTAAAGTACAGTACTGATTTGTAGTAAAAACTACATCCAGCTTAAATTTGACTTAACACCAGATGGATAGGTTCAACTGCATTTCAAGCTAAAAAGACTAGTGCAGAGAAAATTATGACAGAAGAAAAACTTGTACTATTACTTAAGTTTCTTCATATTTTTTTTATGATATCTAAAGCTATCAAAAATGAAATACTACAGAGCTGGTAAGGAAACTTTTAAAATAATTTCATGTTTTTCAATAAAGAAAAACAAAGACAATATAAAGAAAGCTTTAGCAAAACAAGTTAGAGAAAAGGCTTGTCATATAGCAAAACATGAATTGAATACCTAATGTCAGGAGGTTTAACCACAACAATTTCTTCCTGTGAAATGCACAAGTGTAAAACAGAAACAGTACGCAGAAAAGTTCACTTACCTGCCAGCGTGCTAGTGTGCCGAAACGCTCGGACTTGGGAGTCTGACAGTCCCGTAAGTAGTGAGATGACTGTATCCATCATATATTCATCATATATGATGCTATATTGACACTGTCGGACAAGCACTCCTATGAACTCACAAAAACTGGATTTGAACTTCTTCCACTGAGGACCAGCCATAGTTAATGGATAATCTCCACTATCCTATTAAAAAACAAAATGGAATGCAAAGAGGAAACGCTTTCAATTAAAAAAAATAATAATACAGATTAAGAGGCACAGGTACAACTTAAAAGCCTAGGTTATTGATGGCATAAATGATACGTTTGATAAATCTCATTACACAGAAACACATCTACCTTCTGCTTCGGGCTTCTTATTTGCAGAGAAAACTCCCAACAGGTTATACAATACAGATCACAAAAAACTTTATGTACTGAATTAACATTCTAAGCTTCCTATCTCTATCCTACACTCCCAAAAATAAACCTTTTACCCCCTTAAACATCTGTTTCTGAATATAGCGTTTCTGAAATATTCACGAACACTTAACTTAGAACTGTGATAACATGTATGGGGACATGCTCCTCCTAAGATTGAGAATTCCTGCCACTATAAGACAACCTACTATAAAAGTTTGCAAATAGGGAATATGACTTCACCTTCTACTTTGGGAAGCCTTACAAAATGTCAGGGGAAAAAAAAAAACATGAATTTTTAACAATACTTCTGCGACTCCCTACTCTAAGGGGCTAAAGAACATTACCACTTAAAAATGAAGGCAGCATGCATGAAACAAGATTAGAAATCTAAGGGTGAAGCCATCCATCAGATTTCTGTTAGAAGAAAGCGTTAAGCATAACCCAGTGATCAGAGAACTGAATAAACAGTCTCAAAAAAAGTTTTTTATATTTCAGTGCACACTACTTTTCCTTCTCTTAAAGTTAGTGATGCTCTTCAGATTTTAATTTGTGAGAGAAAAAAAAAAAAAGATATATGTCATTTGTGTTCCTTGAAATTCAAAGCACATGGAGACAGACAACAAAAGGGCAATTTAGAAGGAAAAAGGCCAGAAAGTCCCACAAAAGGTAAAAAAAAGTCTTCCGTTTGAGATTAATCCAACTGAAATCCCTGGGATTTGCAGATTAATGAACATATAAACTTAACCACCATTCTGAAACTTACAAATTTTAGAGCTTCAGATATGCAACAAAGGGGATACAAACAGTCCTCCAGTATTAGGGGTTTCAGATAGCCTTTTTTTTTTTTTTTGTTATGCTGCTATATAAAGCAGAGTTTTATTTTCTCCAATTTTAAAACTTCAGTCAAATGAAAATCTGGCCATTCCTACAGTCAATCCTGTCTTTGAAATAAATCTGTAGCAACATGATTCAGTAAGGTGAGGATAGGGAAAGTTAAAAAGTAATATCAATATACTGTTAGCATATTAATTTACCTCATCAAACTCTTCAGTCATTTTTCGGATTATTTCAGAATTCTGCATATGTCGAAACATCTCTGCTGTAACAACTCCTACATTTTAAACATCAGATTATTAACACTTTAAATATGGAAGAGATAGATGACAGATAGCATGTCTCTGCTACAATGTAAATATAGACAGTATTCAGGTAGCCTACAGGTTACACATGTATTTTAAAAAAGTTACCCATTAATCATTTTCGCATCTGTACACAACACGTGCTTAACAACAATTTTTGGTATATTTAGTTATGTACACACATGTGTATTTAGTATGTATGCACATTTTCATGTTGTACACACAAAAAACAACTAAAACACCCACATTCATTCATTTTCAGATGTTAAAGATACTTGTGCTAGACCTTTCCATCAGCTGAGCAGCTGCCCTGCTACAAAATGACCTTTCAGGAGTCAATATCCTAAACTGCACAATAAGACAACTATAAACTGTTTTGTTGCTATTCTGTTGTCTTCTACATTGTGATGTACTCTCTGCTTTCAAGTAATTTCTATCTTCCACTGACTCAAATCATTAGATTGCAAAAAAATGTCAGAACAGACAGACCTCCTGAAGTATACTGCAGCATAGAGGCATGGATTATCTCAAAAAGGCATAAAAAGATTTTGCAGTTGTCCCACCCCTCCAATAAGCAAAGTCAGTGCTCCTGAAAGCATGGATAGCCTCTATAAAGGAATGCTGTTGGAATATTTTGTTGTTCCAATAATATATTGGAATACACTCTTCTTGCAGACAGAACTACTACAAAACTGTTTGCAATCTCTTTTAAATCAAGCATCTCTAAACAGGCTATGATACAATTTTAGAACACTTACTGACATGTGGGTGCTCTATCCAAACTGGAATTCCAAGATTAAGCAATTTGAACAAATTACTGAGAGGGGCTTTCTGAATTAATTATAGCAACCAAGGAAGATGTGGGAAGTATTACGTAACAGTATTGTGTAATCTTCATTTTGAAATAATTCTACAACATTCCTAAAACCACCCACTCCCCCTATCTCAAAATACTAACAAAACTTAAAGCAGACTACTAGCCCCAGGAATGAAGTAGTTCTACACCATATGTTGCATGAAAGTGAAGAAGAAAAACATGCTATAAAATTGCCTAACTGGAGTACAGGTCCAAGAAGTTTCAAGAAAAAAGAAAAAAAAAATCTTACCTTTGCAGCCTGAACACTGAATAAAGAAGTTTATGAGATCAAGAAGTGCTATATCTCTGTCATGTTTGTATGACTCTATCCAGTCATCCACTACAGACTGAAAATAAACACATAAAGGCACTTTTCAGATTTTTTATGTTGAAAAGAGTCAGTTTTATTTCACTATTTTATATTAAGAATGAGTTTTGATTCCTCCAGAAATAAATGGAATGCTGAATTTTCTGACAGATTCAGAACAAAGGTTTAGAGTAGTTCTTTACTATCACAGAATCGGTTTTCAAGAAAAGAACAAATTTTTATTCTCTAAACATACACTCTTAAACTTGACAACCAAGCATTCTCTGAGGAATACTGTAAAATTTCAGTAAGTCTTATGGAATCATAGAATCATTATGGTTGGAAATGATCAAGAACTTTGAGTCCAACCGCAAACCCTTTGACACCCTGTCTGTTCAATATTTCACCACTCTTTCCATGTAGAAATTCTTCCTAATGTCTAACCTGAACCTCCTCTGGCACAACTTAAGGCCATAATAGCAGCAGTTCAGGAAGGGTGTTTGTTTTTTAAACTGATGGAGCTTCTCTAAAGATATGACAGAGATGCTCAAATCAAACAGCTACAACCACCTATAATCTTCAAAACTTGTCCCACCGATATCTCTTGCTAGTGTGCTCCTTGCACACTGACAATAACACAATGGGCTGCGCTGCACTATGCTACATGGGGTTAATTGCTTAAGTGTTAACTAAATCAAGCATAGTGGTTAATAGAACAGGTTCAAGAACTCTTTACTACCAAACTTTAAAGGCAAGCGTATTAACAGGAAACCCATGATTAACATTTGAGGAAAAAAGAGTTTACATGCTATCACTTTTAAATCCATCCACAGGTGAACAGCAATCCAGGAAGGTCATACAAAAATGCACGTAGTACAATTAATTTACTGACATAAGTACTTGAGAGTTGTTTTGAGTGTTTAATATATTGATAGCTTGCCCTAAAAATGCAGGGCATTCCAAATAATTCTAAATAATTCCAAATAATTCTACAGAATAATTCCAAACTTCCAAACCATTAGAGTCTGCAGCCTACCATGAGTCCTACTTTTATTCTTCTCAGAGCTTATTCTTTCCAGACATGAGTGCTGTGAAAGTACTGGAGCTAAATCCAGTTCTAAATCCAATTCTAAACCAATTTAGAATAAAATTGGTCACAGAATGACATATAACTTTAGCCAGCAAGACAGGAGGAATTAAAAAAAAAATGCATTTGAAGTCAAACTTTCTTAGTTTTCCCAGTAGCAGAACCTATAAAACTAGTACTGATTTGACTATGGAATGAAAATTGCAACTGCTTGTACTGTGAAGAAGGCCACTGCCTAAGTTCAGAATAACATTAGGACAGGGAGAGCAAGCATTTCCTTTCATAGGTATCTGCCTATTTTGGTTTACTTTTTAAGATTAAAAAAGGCAGCAGCAGAAGTTGCTTGAAATTTACATTTGCTTAAGTCTTGGTGTATGAATAATTTCTTTTTGTCAGGGAACACAAAACAAAATGGGAAGAAGGAATGGAACAGAACAGAAATATACAGTTTTTTTTTCTTTTTAATTATTAAAGTCTTTTTAGGTAGCCAAGCAAGCTCAGGGCCACACAGTAAAGCTCCTATAGCAAGTGCTGAGCTGGAGTTCTTCCTAATTTAGAAATCTTTTCTGAAAATAGACTTCTCGCTTACTTTTGACAAAATATATGTACTAGTACTCAGGTCTCAGTTCTCCCATTTAATAATGGGAGACTTTTTTTTTTTTTCTCTCTTCTTCAAATACTGACAGATTTTTTTTCCTCTCTACTAACTTTTCATAGAAGTACTCACAGCAAAAGATTCTGGCTGCTTATCACTGTACACAGTAAAAACATCATAAAAATAAAATCTCTGATTAACAGCTGAAAATGTAGTACATAGAACCACAACTAGAAAAGTTTATATCCTATTCCATATGAAGTTCAAACACACGCACACTCCCCTCAGAACAAAACAAAGGACAGAAGTATCATACTTTTGTGGAAATAAATGTTTGTTTTGTTTTCTTTTTTAAAAAGTCTGGACTAAATTTCTGCCAAGGAATTCAGGCTTCAATATGCCCAGTTCCCACGAGCCTGCGCATCTCGAAAGGACTGCATGTAGACCCCACTTCCTGCATACGTATCAGAGAAGCTGTAAACCCTGGATTTTCAATCCCAAAGATAGTCTTTCTGCTACGCTGCCGAGGAGTCACATGAGTGAGTCAGCAGGAAACCTTCATGGCTGACAAGCTTACATTTTAACCCTCCCTCCACTGGAGGGTTTACACAGTCATGCAAGCATTTTACTTCTATAATGATATGTTCCATATAAAAATGTCTAACTAGCTGCACTTTTTTAGCAGACCAACTTCAGTGTAATTTCTACAGGAGAAAGTACCTAATCCAGATACTTCTGGCAGGTTAAAATCTCCTAACCAAAATTCGAGACAATCCCAGTGCAGCAATGCACAGGAGGCAAAGTCAAGTTAGTCAACATATATATGTAAATACACACACACACCCGCGCACACATACACACAGAGCAGATCTTCAGCTGCAGCTAGTGATTTTTATAGGAAAGGAAAAGCAAACTTCAGAAAAAAAAACTATACACTGGGAACATCTAATACTAAAGATTTATTATTAAACGTTTCTGACAAACATAGGCATAAACCCCACCCCTGTTCAGCTACAGTCACATTAAACAAACAAAAAAGCTTGATTTGGAAGTCATACAGCGTAAACTAAGTTTTCTTTCAAGTTGGCACTTGAAAATGAAAAATCAGTTCAATTCGAATATTACCCTTGCAGAAACAGGGTTTGTTTGCTTTTGTTTGGCTGTTTCTTCTTTTTTTTTTTTTTTTAAATCTTAACCAGGAACTAATCTACAGAATGAAAACTCACCATAAGCTTAATTTTATTAAATCATACTTACAGAAAGATGTTACTGCTATATTTAAATGTACATTAATGAAAGTACCACAGAGATCTGAAGTCTTACCTGCATAGCACTCTTGCCCATTTTAACTACCTCAAACAGCATCATGTTTTCCACACCATTCTGTTGGTGATGTCCATTCATCCGATTTGGACCACCAGGTTTTCCTCCTCCGTTTCCACTTTTCCCCTTTTCTGCTGGTGCTTTTTTGCCTTTTTTACAGGTCTACAATCACACAACACAAAAGAAATTTTATTTTGTTATTAGATAGCAAGTATATACAAGGATTTTTGTTTCAGGCAACCTAATTTACAATCCGAAGTTGACAATAATAGCCAATTCCCATTTGACACAAAGACTAATGGGATTCATCAATTCCAATTCGTAAGGTTCTCATTTAAAATCTTTCAGCAAAAAATAGCACAATTAGAAGTTTATGACAAAAAGGTTTTCCTCTTGTTTGGATTGTGAAATAGATAATACAGATGTTATTTAAAATAGCTATAGCAATTCTCATAACATATCTCATGAAACATCATCTCCTCTGTAATTCTAATCTCTCTCACCCAACTTGTACTTACAAGGTTAATGTAACAGAAGAGTAAAGGGGGAATCGAATAAAAGAAGAGATATCTGAACCAAGAAGGACTTAACCACAATTCTTGCTTAACCACAAGCAAAATTTACACTGTAATTTAAAATTTGAAAGTATTTATCATGCTCTCATAGCAGCAAGGTAGCAGGTTTAAGGGTGCCGGCTGGTGGGGTGCACTAGTCACCTGGGCAGGGGGCACACAGGGCACCTCCCGGCCCAGCAGTGCAGCCACTCTGTCACCACCTAACTTGAGAATTTTTCAGGCAATTATTTTTGTGCAATCACGTTTAAAATAAAAGGAGAGCCAGAATTCCTAAAAACAACCAAAAAGTAAATATATTAGCAGCAAGCGTAAGTACAGAATATAACAAATGAAGAGAGGGTAATCAAGATGATTTTTATTTATGTGCCTCTATTACTTTTAAGGTATCTTGCAAATACATAGGATGAAGTATTTCAATAAAATATAAATAAGAACTCTTCACACAACATTTGCATTTTCAAAAACTATTCCTAGTTCATTCAGCTTCAAAACAAGAGTTTAATTTCTCAGTTTGTAACAGTATTTCAGTGACCCTATAAGCTCAACATACTTTTCCTTTGCCTTGTTTTTGGCTTTTTCCTTCAATATCTTCAAAGTCTGTATCAGAAGAGAAGTGTGTTTCAGACTCCCTGCAAGGATAAAGAGACAGAAACCAATTATACATTCGATCATAAACCTTCTTGAAAATACCAAAGTCACATACTACCTTCAGTACACTCCCTATCCCAACACTTATCTTAAAGAGTGACTGTTAAAATCTAAGGAATACAGAAAGCAGAAGATAAAGAATACAATGTCTATGTGCACATATCAGTTGCAATAATTTTCTAATATTATTTTAGCTGACCATTTATAGGTTGTCCTTCTTCTGCACAGAGAATGTGAGACACAGTGAAGAAGTCTAAGACTTTACCTTTGAATACATGCAACTCAGACAAGACTATTTTTCTCAAGGATTCATTAGATTATTTTTTCTACTATCATTTTCAAAGCAATTTCATACTTTCTATTCGCCCAATTATTTTTTAATAGCCTCATCAACTCTGGTTAGTCTTTATATTCCCAATTAAGGATTTGTAGACTTGCCATGTTTTCACTTGGATTGAAAAGTATTTTTGGACTTAAAGTGAATTATGGAAGAAAAATTCAAACAGATTCGTATCTACTGACAACAAAGAGGTGGGAGCTTCTTTTAGTTATTAAGTAAGTCTACTTCTACTAATCGTTTTGCTTCTCTGTCCAAAACATAATCTAGTCCTTATTTTGTATTTTGGCAGATTGGACACAGATTCTTAAAACTGCAAAGAACACTAGTGCCTAGGCCTATAAAGTGACACCACAAATATCTGGGACTGATACATGAGGGAAGTTAAGACTACTTAAGAAGTAGCAAAATCTTTTGGCACTGGAGTGCCATGAGTATTAGGTGACCGCCTTGGTTACTACAGGCTGCACTTCAATTATATAATCTCTCTCAATGAAGAGAGCTTGATGAAGACAACTTTTTTTTTTGTATTCCTCATCAAGGAATTTATTCACAAAAAAGGCAGTATCCAAGGGGGAAATATATATATATATAATTCTGTTGAGATGATCTCCAGAAAATATATATATATATATATATATATATAATTCTGTTGAGATGATCTCCAGACTACCACAGCTTTAAAATGATGAAAATAAATAAAATAATAATAATAAAAAAGAATAAGCACTTCTAAAATGTCTATTTTAATTACCAATGAATACTGAGATAATTCAAACATCTATCAACTTCCTGAGAAGGAAAAAAAAAGAGAAAAAACAAACAAACACACAAAACACCTAGAACCCCATTTTCTCATTTTGTTTGCTCCAGAAAATAAACAAAAGAACAACACACACCCCACCCCTCCCAGTAAATATTAACACTAAAAATATCAGTACATTTAAAAATCAAATCAGCAAATCCTTAAAGCACTTACTGAAGGAGAGTAAAATCAGTTGGTATTTCTGGAGCTGCTATCATTTCTTTATCATCTTCTGGAACACCAATGTATTAGAAAGATATTCAAAAACCAGTCTGAAGCACAAGCTTACTTGTTTTCTTCCTTTCTGATAGACAATTCCTATTAAAAAATAAAATAAAGTTAAATGTAATTATTTTTTTTTTTTCTCACGTGAAGTGGGGGAAAGAAAGGAGAAAGGTTTGGCAACCTAAAAAACATTTGATCACACCACCATCTGTTTCCAGCTATGTCTGTCTTTTTAAATAAAGATTTTAAATATTTAACTCCTTCCATGATCTTACCACAAAGCATCCCAACAAATGTTAGAAAAGGCAAAAAACACTTTCTAAATAGGATGAACAAACTGGAATAGCTTTCATAAACACCTTGCAAGTCTACTAGAGATTGAAAAGAAAAAGTTACTTTAAAAGGTTAAAATTAGAAGTTATTAAAAGTTAAGTCTAAATCAATTTATAACATTCTGCACTACCCAACAGCCCTCTCAACCCAACCATAATCAGGTTAATCACAAGAAATCACCACATCTGAAGCTCAATTTAAGTACATTGTATATACCACATTTGTGCCTCTGATTTGTAAACTTTCGCAAGATTTTCTGCAAAAATAAACTGAGAAGTTAGAAGAACTCAACCGGCTGTTTTAAAACTCTTTGTCTTCCAGACTTGATGAACCAGGCTTGCAATTGTTTTAGCATTTAAAGCAGATGACGTGCACCCAACAAATATCAAGGAGGACATGACTATCCCAATTTTAATAAAAAACAAACAAAAAATATTTTCATGAGAACACAATACAATGCAATGCTTTTTTTATATTGATTATACCATTGTCACTTATTCATGTATTTTAATTCAACCGATTTTCCTTCATTTATGGAACCATAGAATCATAGAATGCTTAGGGTTGGAAGGGACCTCTAGAGATCATCTAGTCCAACCCGCTGCACACGCAGGGTCACCTAGAGCACATGGCACAGGACTGCGTCCAAGCGGGTTTGGAAGATCTCCAGAGAAGGAGACTCCACAACCTCTCTGGGCAGCCTGTTCCAGTGCTCTGGCACCCTCACTGTTAAAAAAATTTTCCTTAAGTTCCTGTGGAACTTTTGGTGCTTTCTGGTGCTGGAAAAAAGCTTGAGTGCCTCAAATATAGGACCTAGCCATGCAGCCTATAAGCTGCCTTGCCAATTGCCTGCCTCGTGATAAATGTATATGGTTAAATTAAGAAAACATTAGGTTTGCAAAAATGCAAGAGCAAGAAGAACCTCCAGAGTGAGAAGCTCTGCTGATTTTAGTCCTCACTGGAGTGATTAGGTATTTGAGAGCAAGACTTAGTTTTGACGTGTTTAGCACAGGTTGCTTAACATCTGGTAAATACAATCTCTGAAGTGTATTTAAACTGAGCATGTAGATAAAGCCAGTAGATTTTTCCTGCAAGTACTTCTTTCAAATACAAGGGCCACCTATAACTTCCAGAATTTGTAGAGGTCAGAGAAACTGTAAATACTGAACTTCTCACGCTCCCCTTCTTCTCATGGGATACAATAATACCGAGAGAGAAGCCAGAGTTAACAGAATTAGTAGCAAAAAGAGAGAAGGTCAGGCACAGACAGGTACACCTCAAGATGACCTGTAATTACTGAAATACTTTCCATCCAGAACACAGTAGAAGATATTGAGCATCAGGGCTTTAAATAGTTGTTCCTGGAGAATGGCAGCAACCTTTGTCACTTCTTTCCTTCCTTCTCCAAAACTACAGACACACACAGGACATCCATACTCTTTTTAACAAGTTACACACAATTACTCTCAGGTCGGATAACAACCTTTCCCCCCCCACCATTTAGCTTTGTAGACTGTCATTGAGGACAACCTAATTTAATTCCCCAATAAAATGGGCAAAATAGACCTGAAGATTTCTTCTCCCAGATGATCAGGAGGAACTGGTCCAGCCACATGCATTCACAGCTAATGTGAGCTAAAAGCTAACTGTGGAGCCATGGGCAGGGCAGGGAAGAGCAAGACTCACTACTTCGGTGGCAGAGACCTGTTAGGACATCCAGACTCTCAGTAAACCCACACTATCCACTTGTGATGTGGTAAAAAACTATGCACTTTGGATTATAATTCTTCCAAGCACACCAAGGCCAAGAAGCATGTTAGCGTCTTGGTCATCGGGTCACTGCCTGCTCAAGTGCACCCAAATGAGAGAACTCCTAGTCACACAAGTCCTTTTCTGATCTACGCTCATGATTCTGTCCCAGTGCAAAGCACACTGCTCAGTACCAAGTTCAGCCTGTCAGCATATTTGGCTTATTCTAGTTTCCACATCTAAAAGTGTAAAAGTGACAGAAACAACTGCTAAACTGATGATCAGAAAGCTTACATGAAAATTCAGTATTATGGCTCACTACCCATTTACACTAATAAAATAAATATTTCATAAAACTTGAAGGCACACAGACACAAAGAAGATTAACCAGTGGGTCAGTTACAGAAAGAATTAGGATGCACTCTTAGTTCCATACAGAAATACTGAATTTATTATATGTCCAATTTTGGAAAAATAGTTCTCCAAAAACAGTTTCACAGAATCACAGGAACATTCTAAAGAAACTGATAACAAAGTAGGAAAAAGGATGGGCAAATGATTGAATTCCATATTCTCTACATCACACAAGTCAAATCACCTGATATAACAAGCTGTCTGAATCTTATATCAACTTATATATCCTGTAAGGACGATTCATCTCAAATCAAGCAATAAAAAGTAGAAGAAAAGACAACATTATTTGGGCATAATCACACAAAAGAAATACTCAGTTTTACTAGATGCTGAGAAGTTTAGCTTCTAAGACTTAAGTTTCAAGAATCATTTTTCTTGAAGGAAGAAGATGCTTGACCTTCATGAGTGCTATAATCCAGGTGCCAGCATTCAAGAGATTTTATGAATAATGTACTGTAGCAAACAATATATTGATGTTATGGAAAACAGCAGAGTTACAGGCAAATGCTCTCCAAGAATATGTGGGACAAGACAGGAAAAAGGTTCTCCCGCATCAGATTCCGGCAGTAACCAAAAATTTCTTCATATTAATCCTCGTGAAGGACAATTTCAATAGTTTTACTTTACATAAAGAGTATCTAAAATTGGTATACACTCAGCTATAGAAATGACAATGGCAAATGACCAACAGAAACTGCCCAGGGAAGATATTTGCTTTATTCTTACAGTGACGTTTTCCCTAAATACCTTCCCAGCATGCAGAAATAACTCAGGCATTTTTTAAGCCAAACAGACTGTCTGTGCATTTTACAGCCTCCAATCAATATTTTTTTTCCCCATATGCATATTGCTTTTTCACTTACTTTTCATATCCAATATTCAGCATCCACAATATCCCACAAAGGAATTGCCACAGCCTGTTTGCATACTGCAAAGAAACATATTCTTTGCTTTGGATTTATCACTTCCTGATTTTATTTGATGTTCTCTAGCTTTAATATTAGAACAGACTGCCATTGGTCATTCTCTACTATCCCTAATCTCAGCAAATGCCTCTTGGGAATTCAAACAGACTGTCAGTCATGTTGCCTTCATATGCACACTTGATGATTCATTCAAAGAGCCAGGTATAAAAAGCTATTGAGAAAGAGGAAAACTGTACAAATACAAACCCCATTAGAACTTCTATAATACAGGCAAGTTTATTATAACACCAATGAAAAAGGAACATACTTGCAGATACCATTCCAAATAGCAAAAATCTGAATTATCCATTCATGGGCTCTAATGAGCACATTCTTTTAACAGCTGTTAAATCTACCTTAATTAAAATGGATGTATCACAAAAAACAGTTCCTCTTCACTATTTTTGCCTGTTTGCACATTCACATAATTCCAACTTTAAACTTCCCAAGCAAACACTGAAATCTCTCTGTATGCCTACAAAAACTTTCAGAAAAAACCTCTCAACTTTGTGAAATCATAATTAAATTATTAACTTTTAAAAAGAAAATGTATCCTGCTGAAAGATCACAAGGTGGAGCTCTAGCCTAAAGCTAACTGAAGAAACTCCAAAAGACAGGTCATCCAGGGGTTGACCTAGTTATTTCTATGCAATAAACTTCATAATAGATCACTAAAACAGCAACAATATTGTCTACTGTTTCTTTCAGATTTGTATTTTAATTATATAGAGACCAGAAAAATCCTGCCTCTTGGTGGGAAAAATATACATATACATTTTTGATTCACTGAGTTCTTTAAGGACAGAAACATACCTCATAGTATGACCACTGTAAATATATAGTTCTAAAAAAGGAAGCAGAATTTCAAAATATATCTGAATAGCAGAGATACATGAAAAGATCCAATGAAGGTATGCATTAAATTTTTAATCAATCAAATACAAATGAAATCAAAATAATAATAATAAACAGAAATAAACAAAAGGAATCCAAAGATTTCTTTGGAACAGACTAATCTCACACAATATTGCCAACTTTAATATAACTATTTAAACTATTTTTAACTGATTGAAGCAGAGGAGGGATTAAAAGAGGGGGAGGAAGCCAAGCATAAAGCACTGTGCAGATCCAGAACACACCTTCACTGAGAAATTTATTTAGACAGTGAACATTCCCCCCCTCAACACAAACGAGTACACCACAACCGTGGTGATACTTTTAATTCAAAAATGTCAGCCAGAAGTTGAACTCTGGCAGAAGTAATTTGGCAAAATAAACTGGCACAATTCACACAACACACAAAACAATTAATAGTTGCTGAGTGCTACCCATCCTTTGATGATTTTATTACATGCACAAGGAATCTAAACAAACATTAATATTATTCAGTCAGCAGCCTTTTTTTAAAATACAGAGTCTATATATACACACACACAGACACATAGAAAATATATGAAGAATCAGGATATTTGTCCCAGAAACCAGCATTTCATTCATACATTTATTTGCATAAATACAGTAAATTTAAGTTCCTAACAAGTTGACAGGTTAACAGCTTTAAGGTGTGTCCATCCCATTCTCCCTCCCCTTTGTCCCGAATGCATTTCCGCATTCATAAAATCAAGGACCTCCCCCCCTTAATTCAGAAGATGAGGACTTCGAAAATTGTGATAACCGTGATGCACTGAACTGTAGAATGGCTAAAGTTAAATAATTTATCTGTGAATGAGGTGCTGATGCTTCAGAAACAATTATGCAGCAGCAATATTTAAAACATGAGCTGGAGAAAACGTAAATCCCAGACCAGAAGTATTTCAAATATTTTCCTTTAAGTATTTTAGTAGATAAAGCTGATATAAACAACATTATGTCCTACATGCCTTTTCTCAGAGAGACAGGATATGTCTAAACTTTTGTTTTATAAAATATGGTTGTAGACGGAGTTCCCAAGTAATAAATATGCTCCTTCTATTACACTTGCACTCAGAGTAATACAGTAATTTTTAAAGTGAAATCTTGAGCAAGTGTATGACACATTCTCCCCACAGGTCTGAAGCAGTCTGTTATTGCAGGCCCTAGTATTTAAACTGCAATCTAACTTTAAAGCAACTCTGCAATTTGAGTAAATCACAGAAAACCTAAAAGATAAAATACAATTTTAAGTAACAATTGCATTTTAATATGATCTAACTACAACCATATCAGCACTTTTGCTCACATTACAATAGTGTAATCAAGACTACACTGAACAGTAATGCAATTAAAGCCTTCAGACACGCAGTTATTTTTGTGCCATATGCTTAACAAGTCCTGCAATTCCTTTACTAGAGCACCTGCAAATAGACATACATCATCCATCTGCATTCTTCCATGCTTATAAACAGTAGCTCATGGTGCCAAAGTCAAAGAACAGTTAACACTCCCATAAAAAAACCTAAGTGACCTAATTTATACGGGTCTTAAAATTTTCAACCTTTTCCCTCACTTTTTTTTTTCCCCTCCCCCCCCTTTTTTTAAAATACATTTCCAGCTCTTCTGGCCTCCCCTGGTACTTCTGTCCATACATCCCACTTTCTCTTCATCCTTTAAAGGATGAAAAAGGTGTGTGACAGGAGCCACTGATATTGCGCCAATACACTGTACTACTAATATTTCCTGTTCCTCTATTCAATTTTCATGATGTTCGCTCTTTGATTCATGTAAGAAGTTTGCTGATTAAATAGGAAAAAAAACATCTTAGAACATGCTTTTTTGACACAGCTGAAGTTAATTGTGGGCTGCTGCAGACAGTAGTCATCCTGCTTTCCACTCCTTAAAGACAGAAGCAAGTTTCTGCTCCTCTCTTTCTTCTACCACTCAACTGACCCAACAAAAAAAAAACTCTGAAAAATGAAACCACCCTCCCCCCCCCACATTTTTTTGCATGATTACCACTCCACCAAATCATGAAACTGCATCAGCTCATCCTGAAGCCACATAAACCACTGGTTACATTGCAATCCACACCTTTGAAAAAGCTCCAGTCTCCTGGGTTCAGTCACAATGCCAAGGCTCAACAGAAGAGGCAGAGCTCTGTGGCGACAGAGGAAGGGATACAACAAGGATGGGTAGCACCAGGGATCCAGCTTCCTGACTACTGCTCCTACCATAGAATAAAATGGCAAAATTGAGTCCCTGAAATAGTTACTGCTATGTCCTGTTACTCTTATCTTGGGAATAGTCACAGCAAAGAGGCTGTTCTGTCTCTCAAAAGAGCAGGAAGGCCTACACCTTGTGCTAGATCCACTGGGCTCCCTCTTTTGCAGCTGGCTCCCTGCAGATGCCTGGAGGGATCCTTCAGGCCAGCACCTCCTCAGCAACCCACGAGGAGCAGGGAGCTGGTGGCTCCATGACAGCATCTTCTGCCAACAGTCATCAGGCACCTGCCTGGTTGTGGCCATCCCTTTCTCTAGAGCAATCCCCCCCCCCTCCTCCTTGCAAGGCTTGCTACATTTTCATTATACAACAGACTGTTTCATTATAAAACAGACTGCCACCAGCTTGCTCGTATTAGTTTGGAACATTTTTTTCCTCGTAATTGAGTCAATTTGCTTCAAACCAGCCTTCACCAAAGAAGTGTGCCTATGTTGGCTATCACCAGAATTACCCATCCAGGCCACACATCTGTGCCTGTGAGTCGTCAGAAAGAGACCAGCCAATTCACAGTTTAATGAGCTTAAGCAGGTTTATTAAAAAGTTAAGAAGTTTAAAAAACATCTGAAAAAGGCAGGATAAATCCTAAATTAATGTTTAGGCTTCCCAGCAACTCTGGAGATTTGAAAACGAACCACATGCAAGGACCTCTGTACCACTAATTTCATCAACCTTAACTTGGCCATGAAACAATCCCTCTCTCCTTAGAAACATATCTAGGCTTTATTGAGCGAAGATGTGCAGCAACCATCCGGGAAGGAAAAGAATTTGCTACTGTGCTTCAGTTGCATTATTACTCATAAAAGTAACATCAATGTCATAAATAACCTCAATACAATAAATCAAGTATTTTGTAATACAAATACATTATGGTTTAAACCATGTAAAGAATTTATACAAACACTTATTAATTTACAGTAACATCCAGGTTTAAAATGTAAGTATCACAAAACACTGCAAAATCAATCAACCAACTTTCCTCCTTACCAAAGGAAAATTACCTATATTTATTTAAATGATGCTGTCCACGAATACTCTTATTCAGCCTGAGCTTATTAAAAAAACACTTTAAAAAATCCTATGTATCTAAACAGGTTTGGATCATTTTCCTTTAATACAAGATAAATAAAAAGTAAAGGTAGAGTAACAGAAGCAGAGATTACAGCGCAGTTTATCTGTCACATCTTTCCCTGCCAAGGAATAGATGGCTTCCAGATGTCGTAGTCTGACTGCGTGGAAAATGAGGCTCTTAGGAAGAATAAAAGCCAATTCAGATCACAACAAAGATAACAATAATTATAAAAACTAAAAAAAAAAAAATCTTATTAAAAAGGTCAACAAGACAAGTACTAGATAGTGCAGGATACAAGACAAGTTTAACTCTCAGCTGCCTAACCAGCCCAAATTCCCAAACTAAACCATGGAATAGATCAATATACCCCTCCTCATGCTGACCCTCACATTTCGGGATTTTGCCTTTTGTAAGATACATGGATTAGATGCACACATCTCTCCATAGCAAGCAGGTAGCCTGCTACATAGTAATGAAAAGACTAGAACAAAACTAGCGCCATTCAGATGAACAGCAAATGATGATAAACTGCATCAGTACACTCAGACATGCATTTTTTCCAACAGACAAGATACTGCATCTCGCAAGTTCTATTTTTTCTTCTTTTATTGATCAATGTGAGCCTGAAAGTTGCCTCACTTAGCAGGAGTCTCTGCTTTCCCTCCTACCACATAGATTTTCCTCTTTAAAAATTCTAGCTGAACAGATCACTAGAGTTTTGTGCCCACATTTTTGCTTGGGCCTTTCTAAAAGCTACTGCCTCCAACTATACGCTCTGGAGGAGGGACTATATTCTGTGCACTTCAAGAGTGTCAGCTGCTCTAAGCTACTCTAAGACAAGCAGTCAAATATTAGATATCTCAGATAAGGGGAAAACCCTATAAAACAGAACTAGTGAAGAGTGGCAAGCAAAACTTCTCAAGCATGTCTCCCAGAGTCAGCTCCCATGAGCCCAGGTCATAATGAATTTTGGATATTCTTTTGAACAGCCCAGTTGTGCAGCACTGCAAGCCCAAGTATTCTGAGACAGGAGGAGAAAAACAAAAATCAGTTTGGTTCTCTTTTCTGTCAGCTGAGATTCATCACAGTTTATTAGTTGAAGCTTCGTGCTACATAAAAATGGCTGAACTGCTTCCAGATGAAAACTGAAGAGACCAAGCTCAGCACAGAGGGGGAGAGGAGAGAGGAAAAAAAAAAAAAAAAAAAGGCAGCACCGGACAAACAATTAGTTTAACTGCATCTAGAGAAGGAGGAATGAGCAAGAGGGTAGAGAAATCCTTCCACATGGTACTCAGATGTGTCTGACCTACAGAAAATGTAATCTGCAATTGACTATTTGGCTGTTTTCTACCCATCAAGACTCACGTACAGCAGACAGTGCAACTTTTACTGGTCCCTCCAGGCCTTGCTCTGAAGTGAGAAGGCTGGTTGCCAGAGTCTAACTTGCTGTATATTTGTACAAGCACGTCGACTTTCTTACATTTTCCTGCATGATGCATTCTATAATTTGGTACCAAGACTTGGGTAAAATAGACGCTTAAGAGAAGCTTTCACCATTACAGAGAGCCAACATGTATTTTCCTCCTTACACATATGCATCTTCTGAAAAGGAAAAAAAAAAAAAAAAAAAAAAAAAAAGAGAGGAGGACCAAGCAGGTAACCCTGAACTGCAGAAGTAGTTGCCACAAAATCTCTTAAGACAAGCTCTGAATTTTCTCTTATTTGCTGAGCCTTTGCCATGCTCCCTTCTCTCCATACTCCATCCTACTTCTGCCACTCAGCCTCTCTTTTGAGTAACAGGCCTTATCACGGCTCAGCAACCCCAGAGCCGAGAGAAGGCCCCGCTTCCCAACATTCCCTGGGGACCACCCGCACGAATACAGCAGCCTCTGCAGCCCCACACGACACGTGCTCCAGTTCCACGTGCTCCAGGCTCTCATTTGGGTAACTACTGTCAAAATGAGATGCACAACAGCAGCATAAAACTTTATTCATAGCGAAGCTCAAACAGCCATTACACAGAGAGGTAAATAATTCACAACAGCTGTCCATCGCCCCCTCCCACCCCCCCGATTCAAATAGCAGGTCTACTAGTGCAGAAGACAATTAAGCGACACAATTAAACCTACACCATTAGTACTGAAAGGATTATCTAAGAAAGAAGGAATAATTTAGTGCTGCATCTAAACCAGTAATATGAAAGTCTTTGGGTGTTTGGTTTTTGCTGTCAAAAGTAGTTAATGGCTCTTTCAAAGATCAATCTAAATCACACTAAATATAAAAGTAAATATTAAAAAATATTAAACACTCATGTATTTAGAATTATTTTCACCTCTGAACCAGAAGAAATATAGATAAAAATCTTATCTTTGGGTTACAAAGTTATTCCTGTAATTCTGCCAACCGCAGAACATCTGTGCCCTCTACATCATCAGTCATAACTTAAAGATTTTTAATACTCAACATTTGTTCCTGCTCTCCCTCATAACATTCAGGCTAAGATCCCACTTGATTTGTTCAGAGATTTGCAGCACTGCATACTAATTTTATACGAAACATCAACTGCGATCTCCATGGCTTTTCTCCCACACAATTTAGAGAATTGAATATATCCAATGAAGAATGCTAATAATCCATTAATGAAGTCACTACCAGTATATATACATTATATACATACAAAAATTATCAAATCTAAAAAGTTTTATTCCTTTTTCTCTGTTCATCCTAATAACAAGTTCTCTCACAATATATAAAAAAAAACAATTTTTTAAAGCCTAAAAACACTGTAAAAATATCAGCATTATTCAAACCAATAAGCTCTCTGAACTCTGTAATTGCTTACTTGTGGCAGGTAATGAATTATGCCAACTGGCAGAGCTGTAACATGCTATGTCTGTCTTCTGAAAGTTAATGTGAAAAAAAAAGATACATATTTTGAAACACTTTTAAAGATCAAGCTCGTTTTAGTATGTATGCTGACGAACAATGGAAATTTGTTGATGTTTAAAGAAATATTGACACAAAGGCCACTAAGACCCTTCCTTTTGAAATAACTCCCCATAAGTTTCTCATTTATTTTCCAGTAGCCACCTCAGAGATATGGGAGCACATCCATTCCACAGAGATCTAAAATAGGAAGTGCACATCTTGTTAAAGCTACCTAAATTAAAATTGGAGGGAGGAAAATGATCCTGTCAAAAACCCAAACCCATTTCAGATACTAGTTCTTGAATAAGTTCATAATGACAATAAAACTAGTAAAGTCCCTCTTCCTTCAAAGGCAGTTATGGCCTAGAGCTAAAATTCACTGGTTACATTATGCAAGGATCATATTTTGCAGCACATATTTCAGTTAAGTAATGTTAAATACCTAGAGAATATTTTTAAGACCATCATTTCAGCACTTGCTTGTTCAGCAAGACGATAGAAGCTGTTCTAGTAAGCTAGTTACTTTCACCTTCTTCATGGGGCTTTTTTCCTGCTTATTTAAAAAAAAAAAAAAAAAAAAAAAAAAAAGAGCAGTAGTGCCAGATGTCTCAAACCAGCTACACGTGCTGCGATTCCTTCCCCTTCCCCCATTCCAAGAAAGAAAATCTGGAACTTGGTGTACCCTACAGTGCCATTTAACTGCATTCAGAAAACTGCCACCACGCTCTTCGAGTTCCATGAAACTCATCAGACGCATGAAACTCTTGGTAGACTCCTGCGACTCCAGGGTATCACAAGTCATTTACAGAAACACTCACCTCAATAGATGAAAAATCTCACATGTTGAAGGATTTTTTTTTTTTAAGCAGCTGAGACAGAAATGCAATCTTGGGCATAAGCAAGGCATCTTAACTGCTATTTTTACCATACCTTAAACACAAAAAGAATATCCTTTTTATTTGATATAGTTTAGCAACTCCCTCAGCACAAGGCATACCAACAAACCACTTTAAGAGTAGTCAGTAAATATTTATATAGTGTAAATTAACATTTTCATTGCAGTTGTGACTGTATTTACAGTAAACATATTTTCATTTGCACAGCGGATTAGTGCTTGTGATCTTGGTGACAAATTCTGATATTTACTGCTGTACAACTCAGTCCTAAGACTTTTGACAGATTACTAGCTCAGCAGTAAGGACCAAGGGGACAAATAAGCAAAGTCCTAACTATGCCAAGCATCATCACTACATTTAGAAAAAAAAAGGGGGGGGGGGCGGTAAGCGGGGAGGCAGTGAAGAGGGAGGGGGAGAGAGAGACAGAGAGAGAGAGAAGGAGAGAACATGAATGTGTTTCCACATTTCATATGCTCTAGTTTACAGCCATATCTATTAAGGACAACTCACCTTCACTGACAATTAAAACTAATATCCTGAACTGCAGCTGGGGAGAAACTGAAGAGCTGACAAATCCCACCTCGCTGACTTGCATTACATGGGAGGCAACTTCCAACAGAGGGCTGGAAAACTGTCGACTGCCATGACAAGAGTCACGAGAGGACATCTATCAAAAGCTATACTTGTCCAACAATAGCATGAAAAATGATTCAGCCACCCACCGTATCTTCAGCTTTTGATTTAGAATTTGAACTGTTTCATACTCTTACAGTTGTGAGTGAAAGATCATATTTGACTGTTATCAGTTTGAAATTATCTCCAATTATTCTGTAAGAATTTGCTAGATTATAAATTCCGTATCTGTTACCAAGTCTTCCCCAGCAGTTTTTGTGGTTTCGCAATTGCTACATTGCTACTCCTAACAACAGTTTCTCTTCCTCTGTGCTGAATGAATACCTGTTCCCCATCTCCACACACTCCTCAAATCAGAAATGGGTAATAATACCTGAGAAAACAGAAGCACTGCTAAACAGAGAGCTTTTATTTTTCTGTCTCACCTTCTCTACCTTTTAGGAGTGAATAATGATTTTTTTTTTTTTAAAGAAGAGGAATTATTTAAAATAGGCAATACCTGATTGCTTAGGTCTTTGCACTCCTTCTTTGTGCTGTACACTGTTACAATATTGTAATGCTCAAGGAACAGTCAAAATACTTTCTCTAAACTACATGTTTATATTTCTGAAATACAAAAATGAAATCTGGTTGAATTACCCATAATAAGTTATTTGGTTAATATAACTACTTATTCAGTAACAGCATTTTTTACTGCATTGATTATACAATTACACAGTATTCTGTTGCTAAATTCAGCGGATTCTTCTCTTATTTATGACTAACATGTTAGTCTCAAAAAAGATTTTCTAACAGATATTGATCACCACTCAGGATTCTTACATGTAATTAAAAAATTTAATAGCAAGTAAAAAAAAACTTTTTTTTAACTTGATAAGAATCCCATAAAATCACTTACTTCTTAAAGTTACCTCATAGTTCCTGAAATTAAGGTCTACTTTGCAGTGGATAAGGGGGTAAGGGAGTGGAGATCAGTTATGTATCACTTATTACAGGACTGGCTACATAAGATGGCAAAACAGAAGAAACTAACAACAAAGTAACTACAGATTAGAATTCAAGCACACTAAAAATATATATATTCAGAAGTACTGTCAAGTAGCAATCTTTTTCATTATTTTAATACCCAAAGCACTGATTTAAGAACACTGAATCAGCAATAAGATATGTTACATTAATCTCTTTATATGTAGAACATCAACTTTGTGTTCTGTTTTTTTCAAAAAGCTACATAATACTTACAATTTCTTCTACAATTAAATAGCAGTGTAGAATTTTCCTGCTGCTCTACTACTTACTGATCAGGATTACACGTACAATACCTTATCTCAAATTGGTTTGCAATTGAAATTTTAAATAATTTCAATTGAATTCCCATACTGAAATTTCATGCAACCAGATGTTAATATTACCTGACAAAATAATGAATAGCCATCACATTACTTTGGGTAAATGAAGGATGGTAAATAAGTTTCAAAGGTTCCTGAGCAACATACAAGGCTTTTTTTATCCACATAACCTATCTTAAGCAAGCTTTATTTTGCTCATTATTCTTTTTACGTAGGCTGTAAAACACAGGTTTCTAATAAATCAGCTGATTTGAACAAGTAAACTTTTTACTGATGCTGCTTTCTTCGAAACTCTCTATCAAGGAAAGCCTTTCGTTTTTTTTTTTTTTAAAAAAGTTCTATTTAGATTGTCTCATATCCCTCCAGAACAAACATTTCTGCATGGCATTAATATTGACACCTGATACAATACAATTTCATAAACTAGAAGACTGAAACTAATATTTCATTTGGAGGACCTTGGCATCGGACTATTTTGGTCTCTAAACGATAAAAATTGAGATTTAGCAAAAGTTAGGGAAAGAGGCAATACCATTCAATTTAATTGTTAGACAAGGACATTTTTATCTAAGCGTAAATTAGGTCTGGCAGTTGTTCAGCTTGACCTCCACTTACAATAATCTTGCCCTAGGGTATGAAAATCCTAGATCATTAAATGCTATGAATTTAGTCTTGCAAGCAACCTAAAATGCAATCGCAGCCACGTTTTTTTGTCTGCTTTTCAAAAGTAGAGACAAGATTGATAGAGAACAAGATATAAGTTTTTAAATCTTCTGTGTATTTTAGTATTTTAGCTTTTTTTTCCTAATTTTGCCTCAGGATGTCATATGAAGAAAAAAAAAACAAGCAACAACAAAAAAGAATATTTTCCCTTTATCTTCGAAGATCAAGAGAAAAACATTTTTTCCAAGAAAAGATACGTTAAAATAAAGCAACCCACTTCATTTAAATATAACTAAGTTTTTAGAATGCTGGTTTTCCTACAACTCTCTAGGCAATCAACACAAACATTTTAAGAGTTGCTACAAATTCACTCCTGTAAAACAGACAGCTGTCAAAAATATTAATTACAGAACATAAATTATTACATACTTTAGCTTAAGACTTTATGTATTCAATGTAAAGAACTCCGTGTAAAGAACTACTCTACAACCACAATCTTGCATAAGGAAACTCCACTAGGAAAACAAGAAAGAATAAAAAATAGAAAAGTATGTTAGCACTTCTTGAGGATAGCCTTAGCAAAAACATACTTGTTAAGAATCTAACTAGTAAAACTCCTTTTTTGAAAGTCTTTGCTGCATAGAGGGCATAAAGAAAACTAAGCTCAGAGAAGATTGATGATGAACCACAGAATAAGCAGTAATTAGCTACTTGGGAATTTTCCTGGAATGAGAAGGGATGCACTAGGAACATAGCTAGATCATTGGAAGGGCTAAAAATATGATGAAAGTTATCTTCTAACCATTCCACTACTGAAACATCAGCTAATCTGTCCTTCTGCTGCTTTAGTCCTTTAGCCCAGGTTTCTCTGTAGCACATATGAATATTATTCTCTTCTTGCAGAGCAAAAGAATTTAATGGTATTCTTTCTCTATATAGACATTATAATAATTTATTAACTATAGGATGATTACAATCACAAGTAACATTCTACAGCAATGAAGGTTTTATCATTCTTTTTACTAGAGAATTTGCACATACATCTGTCATTGTACAAATGACTATAAACATTAAAAAACACGACAACACGAGAGTGTGATATTATTTCTGAAGCAGAAAGCAAAATATTTGCACTTCTTCCAATAGCCCTCAGGAGAGTCAAGCAGTCACCAAGTAATCCACTTCTAAATATGAGGTGATTCCTTGAATAAACAATTGCTGGCTCAAGATATCACTAAGTATTTCCCCAGCTTGAGGTATTTACAGTTCTCATGTGATGACATAAAATAATGCCATTAAATGGTTCCCCATACCAAAATACTCTTGTTCAAAATGGAGGCCAGAATTTGCCAAGGGAGTAAAGACAAAAAGAAAACCGGGGGGGGGGGGGGGGGGGGGGGGGCACAGCTGCCTTCTCAGTACAAATCTCTTTCTAATTAGCACACCATGTGCTCTAACATTCACCATCCTGATGCAAAAAAAAAAAAAAAAAAAAACCCACAAACTTTATTGTTGGTACTTACCATTCCTATATTAAAACAGCAGCAGCATCTTAAAGTCCTAAACCATACATAGATATATAGTAACAAAATTCTGAAATCACAGACTGTTTCACCTAAGCAGCAATGAAGTATCTCAAGGACAGCAAAAGGATGAAAACAAATATGGCAATATCAAGGCATGCAGTAAAGTAACAGAATATCAGGGTTGAAACACCTTCTATGTTCTCACATATATCACCAAGTCTCTAATGGGCAATATAACGTATTACTTAATGATAATTCTATACTACATAATATAAAAGCAAAATCCAAAATTTCTGATGCATTTTTTCAGTCTTCTAACACATATACACAAGATTAAGTGATGGGAGGGTTAGCAGAGAGGAAAAGAAGGGAAAAAAAAAAGGCACAAAAAAAAAGGCACCAAAAAAAAAAAAAAAGAAGAGCACTCACTGTAAATGCTCCTTAAGCGACTGGCCACTAGTAAAAGGAAGGAGCTCCCCTCCCATTTTCTCCAACTACCATGCTACCATTTCTCCCTCCATGCTACCAATCAGGAAGAATTTTGGTTGAAGGATACAGGGATAAATGGAATAAACAGACATGAGCAGACCCCAGACACACTAGAGAGCAAATCTTAATAGTGAGAGGGAAATTGCAAACAAGAGGGGAAACACTGTGCAGTGACCATGTTAAAATATTCAGCAATAACAGTTGATAAATATATTCTGGAAGGATTGGGAATGGAGGTGCAATGTTGAAAATGCAATAAATCCCCAAGGAAACAATGTGCCTTCAAGATGTTCTCTAGAAACTACTTATAGTTGATTAAAGAAGCATCAGTAAGACATATCCAGCTATGCACAGGTAAATTACAATCACCCCACACTGCTAGCAAGCAGGGAAAAAGCGAGACTACATGACATGCACTAATTTTCGCATAAAACAGAGGACCAAAAAAAAAAAAAAAAAAAAAGCTCAATATTGCAATATTCCAGTCCCCTAAACCACCTAGAAAAAAGGTATGCATGTGAATTTTAATTATACCAAACTTATTCCTGAAAACAGGCTATTAACCTAACCTTTCAAGCACAGCAAACTTTGTATTGTTCCCTGAAAACACTATGGCTCTCTCAACGAATGCCTATAAAACAGGAAAACAAGATTTTTAAATCTAAGCCACTATTGATAATACTATGCAATCCCCATTTTTAAATTCTGGAGGCCGCTTACTGGAATTTCATGTGTTTTGGTCATGCGAAGAAAAATTAGAGCCCCAAATACACATGAATTTGGGCAAAGTAGATGTTTCTTTCATGAGTCAACACTAGCACGGTCTTCCCAAAAAATGCTTTGTGATCAAATCCACCTCCATAAAGATGAATATATTCCCTGAAAAACTGTGCCACCTAGTCTTTCTCAGCTAAAAAGTCCCAATTAACTTTCTTATGACTACTTGGTAATGGTTACTAACACAGACCCATTACTGACAATTGCCTTGCTTTTACTGCCTATTACATAAGACAGGTTACCTCACATGAAGAATTAGCAAGTATCAATACAAGAAATGATTTTTTGAAGGCCTGTGCTGCCGTGTTTTCACACAGGTGTATAATCTGAGAACTCCGAAATAACTCAGTGTTAAAAGATAGATGTTATTCATAAATCTGAATAGGGAAAAAAAGAAGACAAATGAAACTGCATGGATTAAGAATTAATTCAGGAATGTAACTGCTACAAAAGATAACTAGTATTCAGCCACAATGAAATGGACAATATTTACCTACCAGATAATTTGGTCTTTATTAAGAAAAAATACTAGCCTTTGTTGTAATATCTTATCCTTTTAATTAGGCATGCAATAAGGAGGCATTACCTTTTGAGTAATAATTCATAGTTACTACAATCGTTAGTAATAATATAATTTATGGATATTATTTTGCACATCTTAAAACAATACTGGCAGTTAACACATTAATGGATGCACTCGTCTACACTACCACACACATTCCACAGGGAACAACCTTTAGGGAAAGAATAAACCAGTTTCTTCTAAACAACAGAATTTAAAGAAATAAGTCTAATTCTAAAATTAAATTGCCAGAGGCAGGGTGTAAGCACAGAGAGATGGGATTTACAAGACAGTCAAAAACTGTAGCACGATACTCAAATTACCATCTTTCAGGTTTCTGCATAAATACACACATTCTGTGCCTACAAGGCAGAAAAGTACATGAGAGTCCTTAGCCAGATATAATACAATTGTTAATACTTGGAGCATTATAGTGGTGGATCATCCTTTCAGAATAATTTGATATAGGCTTGACCCTAAACATCCCACTAATTTAGCAGAAATGTAGTTGTAATAGATGATGCAAACCTGTGCCAGACACAGAAGGTATGATTTAACATTGAGTCTGTTGGTGAAATTAACTTTTTTTTTTTTAATTAAAGAAAATGAGCAGGCAGAATGAGTTAACACCTTTTTGACATGCAGCAGTGACAATTTTCATTTATTCACAGATCTAGAGTGCTGCCAGGACTTCTTCACAAAGGATGGTCAATGGAACATGACTGCTTTGTAAGTCATAAGAACGTTAACTAACTAAAGCAGTACCAGACCAGTATTACCTACAACCCGAGTTCTAAGTATAGCACTCCTCATTTCCTTCAATGTTGACACATCACTACATTCTGTCATTAAAGCATTCTAATCAAACACTTTCTTACCAAACTTGCAATTCTTGATTATTCTGTTTTCAGCAGTAATTGACAAGCTCCTCTCCACTTAAACCACCCTTTTTCTCATTTCATGTACACCATGCAAACAGACACCCCATAGCATTGCTTTCCTCAAGAATTGGAGATCTGATGCAATAAGTAAGGGTGACTCTTTTTTCAAAGAATTGTTTTTGGTCAGCCAAAAATCAGTATTTTTGCTTATTCGTTATCATAGGAAGGTGTTAAATACTGTAACCAATTTGCTACAAAATACTGTTTGTGTGCAGAACAGTCGCAAGTAAATAGGTTTCTCCAAGTGATTCTGGTAGCAATGTGTTTGTATTTCTGGAGCAGTATACAAGTCCAGATAAAAGGCATGATCTTTTTTCTATCACTCAGCAATATTGAGTATATTTGCAATGTACTTGAAAGAAAAAAGGAAAATTTCTATTATGCCCAAAACAGCAATTTTTTTACAGCAGGTTATACTGTTCAACATGCCCGTTCAATTAATTCCCTCATAAATGTGGTTCAGTTCAGATAACTTACACAATTCTACAATTTAGTTGTAGCATTTCTAGATTGGTATTTCTAGATTAGTGACTCCAGAGAACCACTTACACATAAATAGCAGTATGATAAAATCTGTAACAACCTGAAAACACAGGTTATCTAGAATACTCTTAACATTCTCAAATAGGGGTGATGCATGAGCCCCATTGTACAACCACGTAGCAAGCATCTTTCAGCACAAAATGTTATTTTAAGGACTTGTAAATGTCATTTACCTTTCAGGTTCTGTTGTACAGAAACTACCATATCCAAAGTATGTATTTAAATCCATCAGCTCTCCAAAGGTTTTACACTCCTGTTAGCACTGAGAATTTAGTTACAACATAAAATGCATTTTACATGCATTATGCAAAATCCCATACTTAAACATCTCCAATATTTCCACTTACTTTGTTCTGTATCACAATTTTTTTTACTAGCCCTCCTGAATTGTCATTTGACTTCAGAAAATAAGTTCAACAGAAACAAGTTGGCCAAGTATTAGCCATTTCAAAAAGTGTTCAACTGAAAGTACATTTTACATCAGTTTGAACAGACTGCATTAAATATACCTATCACCTTTGCTGCTAAACTATGAATGAGGTGAAAAAAGTAACCACAGTGGTCTAATGATAAAATAAATACTGGTAAATACTGGTAAATAATAATACTGGTAAAAGGGTCAGTCCCATTGCACCTTCTCACTGTGTTTGCTTGTCTCACAGCCAAGGGCACTTGTCAGATCCTTTGCTTGAGCCAGCTGAACAATGATCTGTTAATTTTATTTTGAATACGTTGAGCCAGTTCAATTACTAAACCATTGAAAAGTCAAGAGTCCTGCAGCTGGTACACAAAAACAGCCCTTTTCAAAACCAGTGAGACACTCAAACAGATGTGATCCATCTAATCATGTCAAAGGAAGAGCGAGTTGTCCATGTAATTTTGCTAGGCTAAAACTGGTACAAAAGCTGCCATAGCCTGCACCAAATCTAGTTTAGTGTCTCCTTCAAATACACTGCGATGCTATCACTCAGTACAGCACCCAAGTACTACTACCAAATGCTTTCTAACCAGCTATGAAACAAAGGTCTGGCCCCAGTTTACTGTTTTTCCTACAATAACAAAAATTCTGAACACATTCCACTCCTTGGTGCTTGCATAAATGTGTTAACAAGCCAACAGTTGATCACCTTTGCCTAAACCCTACATAAAATGGCAAATAAAGCAGCAGAGATGTGACAGAAATAGAAACACGTTGCATCCCTGCTGAACAAAGGACCACTAGTTTCATTTTACCAAGTACAGCTACGACTGGTTGCATTTAGGTTCTGTAAGCCATTATTGTTACTATGCTTCTTCAGCACATCAGACATTTTTAGAATCTGCCATTAGGCTCCATAAAGCCAGAACTAGCTTTGTAACAGACTACACTCACCACTGAGTATTTAATATTGTATGAGTGTGTAATGAGAAATAGCGCTATTTCTAATGATTTTCTTCATTGATCTGTGTATCTCCTAAATTAATGTCATTACCAGAAAAGAAACAAAATAGAAGTTCTAGACTGTGCTGAGACCTGAGTTGTTCTGACTAATGTTTTTCAGATCATAAACAAATAGAAACAATTTTATTTTCTAGCCTAAGATTAGAAGTTCGGAATTCTGAAAAAAGTACTAGGTTAGCATATGGGTTACTTACGGATTTGTTTTTTTAACACCACTACTTTTTATAAACCGGCATTTAACCAACAGTCTCATAGGGAAGCTTGAAAGTCAAAAAAAACATTCAAATTTCTAAGTTTTGGTAGCTTTAGAACAAAACAGGAAAAAAAATTAAAAATAGAAACTAGCAAGAGAATAAAGCACTATCAATGTAAAATTATGACTAAAGACATAGCAAGGAGTTTATCAAGGAGTCGATCCACTTCTATAGATATTTTTCCCCTTAAAGAGAGTTTGTAACATGTGGCAAAGTAAATTCATGTAATTCTGTTCTTGAAACACTGAATTCTATATATTACCAAAGGCCATAGATATCTATCAGTCCAATTTTGTTGCATTTATTTAGATTTATCTTTCAATCCTCTGCTAAAAGTTTGAGAGTCATATGCCTTACCCATCACGTAATTTTCCTAATTGTTTTACACATTTCTTCAAGGCGTGACACAACACCACAGTAAAGCATCCAGGACAGCCTTAGTGCAAGAAACAGGAAAGCTCCTTGAACGTAGTATCTCGCCTATGCTAACTGGCCACCGTTTCCGTGTTTGTGTCTATTAGCCCAGGTACAGCATCATAGCGTTTCCAGCATGCAGTTTACTGTGCAGACATTTACTGCAGATTTTCCTTTTTAGGTCCTTAAGGAAAGGCTGGAATGACATCTTGAAGGTTAAGCCCAAACTGCTGAAGACAGGATGCCTAACATGAAATCATGTCCAATTTCAGCTAATCAACAGCATAAACATCAATAAAAAGCATAATACATATTTTCAAATTTTAACTTTCAAAGTAGACCACAGGATCCTCCAAAAAGTATCCATACGTACTTCAGTTTTATTTACAACTCTGCTGTTATGAAAAAACTTGCAGCTTCATAAGTTTGGAATACTGGTTACACATAATAATCAGTAAAATAAAAATTACCATTAACATGCTAGAACATCGACAGGGAAAACCTTTACAGCTTTAACACAGGTATACTGTAAGGAATTAAAAATATTTTCAGCTTAAGACTACGTTTTAAGTTGTAAGAATGACAGTTATTAAGAAGTAAGCTCATAAAAAACATTCTTCTTGCAGTATCCCTTGTTATGAATATGCTATGGCTCCTCAGACTGGAAAGAAAAAAACCTTTAATACAGCAGAAACAAAAACTGCTACAGAAAAGATCAAAATATCATATGAAAAATGAAATGCCATTCTTTCCATCAGTTGACCCCTCTAACTCGGGGACCTCCTGAAGAGTAGTACTATATTCGATTCCTACCTTACTTCTCCACTACAATAAAGCAAAAGAGCAGAATGACAAAAACAGTACGCAAAACGGTGTGTGAATAAGATGATAAAGATCATTCTGAACTACACTAGTTAGAACATTCATCCTTTTGACATCAGAAACATACAGGTCATAACTGGCTGTTATCCATTTATATTGACAAAAATTGGACTTGCATCTTAAATAAAGATTAGTTAATATTTGCAGAAGACTTTGAACATACAAAGTGCTATGTAAGTAGCAAGTATTAAGTCTTCCCACACACTCAGTTTGGCATTCTTCCAAGCTGGGGAGTCCCACAGAAACATTTTAACAGCAGTAAAAGGAAACTGACATGGATCAGGAAATTGCAGTTAAATTCACAACTGCTATTTCTAAGGAGCACCTTCAAAATTGGAAGAACCAGTTCCCATCAGCTATGCTTTTTACCCACCGCCTTCTGCAAATACAACAGCTAAAAACGACCGCTGTTTCAACAAGGGTAATATAAATGGAAGCTAGACAACCTGAATCTCTTTAATCCTCTGTACAATCTAAAATGATCTAAGGAACTTGTTTGACATTACGTATTCTGCAAAACTCCAAACCTTCTTTTATACGTGTGGCTTTTCTGTTGCCTAGTATTGCCGACTAGGCTACAAGTTCACAAAGCAAAACATAGCATACGGTGTAGCTGTCAGTTTGATTATTTCACACAGAAACTTCCTTCTACAAATCACAGCCTCAGCCTAAAGCAGATCAGTTTCTCCGCAACCCCATTCTAAAACAGTGAGTAATTAAGTAACTGTTTCTGATCACTCAAGACAAGTTTTAAAAACAAACACACAAACACACCTTCTAGCTGGTTGAAAACCAGCTGATTTCACACATACACAGGAAAAAAAAAAAATCACATCCTCTGTAGGTCTACAGTTGAAGAAAAGAAATTGCTATAAACCTGAGTCTGAAGTTGAATAGGAAAGAGAGGCCTTATTTTGCCTATTTCTCAGTATGTCTGAAAGACAACATCATTGTTTTATGAGAAAAGGAGTTTAAAATAAATAAATAAAAGCAGCAACGTCTGGTATGTTTATGAGGTGCTCCTAAGACAGAGACCTGCAACCACAGAGCTTCTCTCAAAAAATACTTTAGTAAGGAGGGGTGCAACACAAGACCATCACATAGGATAGTTCATTCTGTAAAAAGCTCAAGCACAGAACTGGCACTGCATATTCATTAAACCACGGAAAACTTGAGAGCGCGAAGTCTCATAATAAACTCTAACTGCAGCAGGCTGGTAAACATCCAGCTGAAAAAGGAGGTCTAGCAGGATTTTGACCAACAGCATCTGATGTACAAATAACCACGTTAAGACCAGCAGAAATCTGACTGGGTGAGGGAGGACACTTTCTTCCTTAATCTTCAGTGATCCAAGTAGCACCTGCAAACCTGGCAAGTGTATGGCCTGCAACTGAAGAAAAAACAACAAAATCTTCCTGACTCCTTAAATTAACACGAATTAACAACAGAATCCTAAATTTCCTTGCAGAGTTCTAACTAATCTACTACAGACTATGCAACATTTCAAAGATAAAACATAAATCACACCAAAGATTACAGAATTACCTTAGAATTGGCACACAGCCCAAAATTTTTAAAGGTACCATAAGGTACAAGATCAGCAGAGGACAGGAGTTACATACCCACTGCTGTTGGGCCAGATTTCTGACAAAACACTTCCAACTTCCCGACTGAAAGCAGTCACCCTGCTCAACTGAGCTCCTGCACCCTCCCCTGAAAGCAGCAGCACCCATCCAGTTCCACTGTGATTTAAGCAAACAGGAAACTACTTCTGTTTTCCTCAGTTTAGTTCCTTATGCCAGTTCAAGGGTTCAAGTGACCATAAGCAGACACAAGACAAATGAAAGAGCGCATGGCCAGGACACAGAAGTAGTGCCACCTTCCAGTGAAAGCTAACCACTAACTGCTATTATTGCATCATTAAGACATATCTTCAGTGGCTTGGAGGGAAGAACTGGAGGGAAAAAAAAAAAAAAAAAAAAAAGGAGCATGGAAAGGAGGAGGAAACAATTTCACGCCGAGGTATGATCTAAAATGACTTCTAGTTATGTAACCACCCAATACTGCTCTTTCACATCAGTTCAAATAATTATTCTCTCCATCAACTATCCTCCTTATAGTAAAATAACTCCATTTTGACTGGATTGCCAGCCTGATTTCTACCCTCTTTTCTTCCTGTGGCTTGTCCAAAAAAGTTTTAACATTTTTGTTAAACCCAACTTCCTCAAACATTTCAGACAAACATTTGCATCTTCCACACCTGACAACACAATGATCCCAAGATTAAGTTTATATAAAAGCTATAATTCATATTTGATGTATTAGCGACCAAAGTCTTGACATATTCCATTACAGCAACAACAAAAAAGTCAAAGTGATGATGCAACTAGATACAAAAAATACTTATTAAAATATTTTACTAATATACTCTTACACTCCTATCTCTCTCATTTTCCTTGGCATTATTTCCTTCACATTGGTAATTTTATTTCATCTTTTAGGATTTCTTATATCCCCTATCTACGAAAGTCATGGAGTCAATCCTACATTTGAATGAATTGTTTTGATTTTCCACGCTCCTTTCCATTATGCAAGAATGACTAAATTCACTCCCTAAAGAAAACTTCTCTAACTACTTTTAAATTCAAGGTATGCTTCATACTGTTTATACTCCCTTGACACAGAGAGGAGAGAAACTGAGAATTCAGATTTATAAGAATTAAGCACTACTGCACTCAGAGGTAAATATGAAGACTCTCAATGCTTGGCCTGTGGCACATAAAAATGACGATTCCTGGCATTTCCTTCCACAGCGCGACTGAGCTAGAAACTTTTTAAATTATCTGTTAGCTTTATATTGTACTGATGTGTACAAACAGTGTCTTGCTTTGCAGAGAATGCTGCTCTAAGTCACAAACATACTCACTTCCAAGTACAGAACTTTATTAACTTTCATAATATTAGCACATCATCAAACAGAAATTTAGCAGTATAAAGGCAATGCAATGAAGCAAAAGAAAATAAAATGCCCAGGGGCTGATTTTTCCAATTATTTTTCAACTGTCAAGCCACATGTCTTCTAGTTTACCAAAGCTGTACTATGCAATAGAAGTACAGTAGACACATTGTTACATCGGTGATGCATTTTAACTGATAAACATTTTTTTTTAAATTAAGTAAATATTGGTGCAAGCGCATTGGCTTTGAAAATAGGGCTTAACAAAACAAATCAAATGGAAGTTCACTTAATAAAACAAGAGCAGATCAAATATGGAATGTCCAAGATAAAAAAAAAAAAAAGTAAATGGGTAGCAAAATGAAATACCAAAAACAAACAAAATGAAAAAAACAAACAAACAAAAAAAACCCAACATCAAGAATAAACATTCTGCCTACATTACTGAAGCACTTTGCTTTGAACATTCATTTTCATGTTTCGTAGATCAACATGCAAAAGTCAGTTTCACTTTTTTTAGCCAATCCTTTATCAGGAAAGTAATGACAGACCTATAGTACAGATGGAATACAGACACTTGTGCAGCTTTCCCCTTCTCGTTGCCATAGTTTCAAATGAGCTGTAGATTTCTCGAAATTGTACTTATAAGAAAGAAAAAAAATCACTTTAAATACAAAAATTGTATGTAAAAGAAAAACATTTAAAATCTTTTTGATAGGTTTATCAACGATGCTTAAGAGAACAGGAAACTTACTTAGAAGAGAATGTTTTATTTGCAAGGTCTTGGTATAGATGCCTAAGTGAAATGTACATCGGTGGAGAACAAAGATGGTAATTATGACTAAATGAAAGACGAGGTGTTTTTTTTTTTTTTTTTTTTTTCTCCCTGTAGTCTTTCGTCTCTCTCCCAACAATTCCCAATCAAAAAAACATAATCAGCTCTGCCCAGGTCACCAGCTCAAGGAGTACTTTCCAAAAAAAAAAAAAAAAAAAAGAATTCAAGAGGAAAGATATTTTTAATAATTTCAGAAAACTTCAGAACGGAAATAAAAAACACCTTCCAATAAAAATATTGGGTGTGGTTGCCTGGGAGATTATGAAAATTCTATCCTTGCAGATATTCAAAACTTGACTAGACAAATTCCTGAGCACCTGGTCTAGCTGGACACATTTAAAGCAGGAGGCTGGACTAGACTCTAGAGTATTCTTCCATCCTATATGATTCTGTAATCTAAAACATACATAATTTTTTCATTGGGGCATCACTTTT
Organism: Tinamus guttatus; assembly: GCF_059628265.1. Lineage (NCBI taxonomy): Eukaryota > Metazoa > Chordata > Aves > Tinamiformes > Tinamidae > Tinamus > Tinamus guttatus. Next base: position 7,668,821 of record NW_028288821.1, read on the forward strand.
AGAAAGTAATTGCCAGTTTAAAACAGAGGTGTAAGGACCCATATTTTTATTAGATGTTAGAAGAATTAAAAGAAAATAGTTTGAATCCGGTTTTCAAAGATGCCCCTAAAGCAACGATCAAAACAACAGCATATGGCAGAATGCCAAATTGGAACTTCTATGCAAGAATATAATCCTTGCGGAAAAATAGCTCAAAAAAAAAAAAAAACATTTGAAATTTACTTAGGTTATAAGCCTTAAATTATGAAAACTGCTTTCTTTTCGATTTGATTTAGATTATATTTATTCTTTTCTCTGAATCAGCACACAGAATGGAGGAAGTTAATTCTCTATCAATTCACTTTCTATTTGTCTTCTATAAGCACAGCACAGCCATAATTGGATTGCAGTCACTGGTTATTCTTACAAAAAGCCACCATTCACAAGTGTTTTTACTAAGTTTCTCTGACTTTCTTCTATGGAAAAACATTATGATTTATCAGTCCTCTGCTTCTAGTAAGAATCCTTCCAGGAAAATCACGCTTTCTAAGCAACAGGAAAAAAAAACATAGTGCATTAAGTCACCTTTGCAATGTGACATCACCACATCTTTCAGAGAAGAGCTGAACTGACAGTGCGTATACACTAACTGGTGCCTGTCACACAGAAGGAATGGGACAGTACTGGGAAAAATAGAAACTCAAGAGAAAGCTGTGGTTAAGGTTAGTTGTGCTGCTCATCACATAGAATACATGCACTGGCCAAAAATTAAGGTAGCATTTCACCAAACCTTGGCAGCAATTTGACGTTGATTTTCAATGCAATTCCAACAAAACACGTATCCCTAAGGTTCATTGCTTCTTTTTAAGTGGTCTGTACTTCTAAAAATACATCGTGCATTCTGAGATTTTAATATATTTGACTTCTTTTCATGATTCGCTATCAGAAATTCTGAAGTCTGTGCTGCAGCTTAATCGAGACAACGGCATACATATATAACACCAAAATATATCAGCATGTGCACATGGAAATTAATTCAAAACATAATCAAACCTATAGGCAATCTCAGAAATTCCCTTGTAAATACCCTTTTTTTTTCCCCACAACCAATGACTACCATTAAAGCAAAAACATAAAAGCCAGAACTAGAAAAAAGCACCACATTCCAATTCATAAGAAAATACAATGTCAGTCCAAAAAGCAATACCTTCTCCTCTATAGATATTTGTTCTACTGTAGGTATTGTGTTTATTAACAAAAGCTGCTCTTCGGTACATGCCCATCTTCTCATATTTACTGACTCTTCTGATCTCAGTTTTACAACAGAATTTAGCCTTCCAGAAGGGGAAAAAATAGTTACAAAGACAGAAAAGTGTATAGTAGAGACAACACTACGGTATATACCTGGATAAACTAGTTACACGACAGCTTACTTTTTACTTCCTTCAGAAGTCACAGCAAGACAAAAGGTAATTTTATACAAATGCAGTTCTATATGTGCTTTATTTTCTGACCCAGAAAGGGAGAAAGGAGCTTAAAGCATGCTCCCTCCTGTACCTCTGTAGCCACCAAAAGAAAAAAAAAAAAAAAGAGCCGAAGGACTTTTGGACCAATCTCTAGGATCAAGTTTTTCCATATCCCCTACTCCAAAGTGAGGTGCCAGATCCCTACTTAAACCAAACCATGCAAGGAAAAAGAAGTTGTTAATACAAGAGACACTCTTCTCTACTTTCCCTTATTCTCAGGACTTAAGATCTAAACATTTTCTTAACGGTGCAATACTTGACAATAGAAAGATACCCAAGAGTGGTAGAGTATTATGTTGTGAAACTCCACGCTAGCATAACCTGTCGCTTTTAGGACTCTTTGGTCTAGCCTTAGTGACCCTAGTCATTAGACTCCTTTCTCTTTTCCAGAAGTTTCATAGTCAGAAAGAAGAAACATAATGAAAGGATAAAAAGCTACTGGCGAGCGCACACACACACTCACACAAAAAATGTTTTTAGTTTGTAAAGAGTAAAATGTTTTCCACAAGATAGAACCCAATCAGGCAATGGCCTCTTAAATTTCCCTGCTTGGGCAAACCAGCATTATCTCTAAATTTGACCACAGTGATCTAAAATGAAGTGTTGGGTTACTTTGTGATTATTCTCCAAAGGAGGAAAAGCAAACAAAAAACTATCAGATTCTCATTAACTGCAATATGAAATAATAATTGAATTTAAAGAAACAAATCAGAATGAAAAAAACCCACACATTTTGAATTCTCAGCTCTCAAATCAAAGATTTTTATTATATCACTAAGAGGAAAATGTGTTGCTTTGTTAAAAGTTGCATTGGATTTCAAAGCCATCCTTAAAGCACATACAAAAAAAGAAAAAGAGAAAAAAAAAAAAAAAAAAACACGGTGAGAACTCTCTAATCTAAAAAGTCAACCACTGAACATTCTCCTAATATGAAAATTGTTCACAGATAGGTAGAAGAGTTTAATCATTTTATTCTGGAAATAGTCTTTTTTTCGTGCAGGAAAAAAAATGCTAGAACAAGAGCTTCAGTAATGCTGACATAAAGATGCATAGGTTACGACAAGGCTCCTCCCACAAAAGTTACTTTACAAAAATTCAAATCTCCCTTCACTCCCAAGATGGCTTTTCCATGGAAACCCTTTTGCGGCCTCAGCAGCGCCCTCTGGGGTGCTGGGGGGCTCATGCAACAGCAGCTACCCAGGGCCATATTAAATGGCTACCACCAGCTCACAGGCTCTGGAACTTCTTGCTCCAGAAGCAGCCCAATCTTCAACAGATTAAAGGAGGTAACAGGGCACAAACTCCTTTCTGGCAGGTATAAACCTCAAACATTAACTAGGACTTCTAGTTAGATGAGGGTTAGGTTCCTAGGGAGGAAGGGGAGCAGGCCAGACCAGACCACATAATCGCCAGGGTCAGTAACAGAGCAGCTATGGGACCAAGCAGAGGTTACTTTTTATTTTAATTTACTCTTTTATTTCAAGAGGAGAGGTGGTGCTACACCACCAAAGATGGCCTTGAAGTCTTTGCAATAAGACTACATACATACTGTAACCATTTAAATTTTCAAGGCAAATATGGAAACGGACTGTTCATTCTTCCACAGATTTTCTGTATATAAGTGTCTTATTTTTCCAACCAAGAACTCCACAGTTTCCTCATTCATGCCAGTTTTCCCAAGCACTGTATTATTGCTCCATTCTCTTCATTACTTGGTCAATGATTCTCAAAAAAGGAAGTTGAAGGCCATACAAAAGCTTTTGACACCATAACTGTTTCAAATAATGCTACAAATTTCAAGCTGCTATCATTGATGGCTGCTATCAATCACTTTTTTCTATTACAGATGATTAATAAAGCAGATGGAGCTCTTAAATTCCAGCATCTAGCCGACAGACACCATCTATATTTACCTTTTCCTACTACATTCTTTTGATTCAACAACTCCTCACAGTTAATTCTGAAAATTAGCATACCAAACAATTTTTTTTCTTTTTTTTTTTTTTAATTCATCCGAGAAGCTTTAAAAACGGTCACCTTGCAGAGATCACACTACCGAGTTCAAAACCTCATCTAACTTGACAAAACACAGCATTCCAGTAATACGAGCAAGAAACGTAAGTAATCAACACATGGTTACTTTGGGGAATTCATTTGACAAAAATATGCAATTAGAGTGTTCATGGTGCTCAGTGTTACCGTAAATCCTAAAACATTCTTGCTGCCACTTATTTCCATAAAATCTTATCTTTTGTAACATTTGCTTGCAGTAACACAACTGACACAGTAACAGAATAAATGAAGATGATACAAATCAGAAGTCACAGATTATACTAAATTTTAACCATAAACAACAAAGAGAAGTCTAATAAAAAAAAGTTCATTATGTTCTTTTATGCTAAACATTACTTCATGATTTGACTAAGTCTAATGCAGTTGCTACTACCAACAAGAGCAGTTGCTTTCAAGTGGTTTATAGCCTGCAGCTATTTTCTATAAGAGACTGTACTAGCATGTAATATTCAAGAGAAGTTGTCTACATTTCTTTTTTAAAACTATTCAGTTTCTAAGTTTTACTGAAGCAAAGTAAAACTAAAGAGAACACTTAAGTATCAATTGTTGTTTATACCCTTCTCAAATGAAAAGTAATTCCCTCTATAAACTTTTGCCTTTAAGAAAACTAACATTTAAAGCAGCAGAGACACATTCAGAGACTGACAGACTAAAAGATAGCTAACTGAATACTGCTGTTTTTAAAACTTGAACACTATTAAATCAAGTTGCACACTGCCTTTTAAATATATATTGTAACTACCCATGCAGCTACCCCAAATTTTTGCTATTACATAACTCCGAAATATTTTTATATACTAAAGCATAATAGCTTTATTAATTTGAACACAGTTAATCAAATTGAAATATAATTTTGTTAGTTTTTAATGCTTTGGGTTGTAGCGTATCAAGGAAATTGAAGTCTAGAAAAAATTATCAGCACATGAACTGCTGTTGACATGGGTAGGAGCTTGAGGGAACAGAAAAGATGCAACCAATAGCACTGCTTATTACCTTTATTCAGCATTACCTTCCAAAAACTAAATGGATGAAAAAGATTCAAGTGCTTAACTCCCATATCGCATAGTTGGGTCAGTTTTATCTGCGCACTATGAAATTTCTCGGGAAAATTAAGGGGTACCTCCCCACTTGACCCCATCCACATGGGAGTTTGTTTGGTTGTCTGAAGTTAGGCTGAGATGGAAATAGTCAGAAAAGATTAATGCCTTTAAATTTCATCATCACCCTTGATGTTTATCTGCATGTAACCAACCAGCCTTCACAGAGATATTTTTAAGTTCTGGACAGTTCAATACCAGAAAGATACTGGAGTAGTCAAAAGAAAAATCAAAATAAAGAGTATCACATTTAGGCAGAAGTATGTATGAAAATGGGCAAAAGTCATTTCAAATAGCCAAGCATAAAAAGGGAGAAAGAAGCCATCCGTTGGCCAGAGTTAGTAGCGAGGCGCACTCTGCTTGGAGAGCACTCTACTACAGGAAGCGGTACGAGCTCCAGCCAGGTTATTTACAGCGAGAGCAAGCAGAACTCGCAGGCAGCACAGCACCAATCCCACGAGGACGTCAAGGGGCCGGATTCCAAGGCGTCCTCCTCACCTTCCCGCTCACCAACGCCACGGAAACTCCGCGCGCGCGCACGGACGCAGCGCGGCCGCGTGCCCCTAGGCCCAGGTAAATACGGCGGGCGCGACGCCGCGGGCGGGCGGACGTGCCGGGCGCCGCCCCGCCCCGGGCGCGGGAGGAAGCTGCCGCCTCCCGCCCGCGCGCGGCCAATGGGAGGCGGCGCCGGGGAAGCGGGCGGCGCGCGGCGGCCGCGGCTCCGAGCAGGCCCGGCGGGCCCGCGCGTGACGCACTTCGGTAACCCGATCCCTCCCCGGCCCCGGGCAGGCCCGCCGCGCTGACACGGCCCCTCCTCGCCCCGCCGCCCGCTCCCGCGGCGGGGAAGAAAGGGGGTCACCCGGGGCGGCGGAGCCCGGGCGCGCAGGGTGTGGCCGGCGGGCACGGGGGGGCGAGCAGGCAACGCGGGGGGCAGCGCTGCGCGGCGTGCAAGGGAGGAGTGAGAAAGAAAAAAAATAAATAAGAAAAACAGCAACTGTGCAGGACTCGGCGGCCGTGGAAAGTTTGTGCGAACTCCGAGCGCAGCACAAGCCAAGAAGTAACCACTCAATCACGACATAAAATTAGTAAATAAGAAGCACCTAAAGAGAGGACGTTAAGAACCTTTTATGTTGGGATAAGAGGAAGAAAAATAGAAGAGGAAAAAAAAAAAAAAAAAAAGAAAAAGAAAAGAAACACATATTAATTGGGCTGCTCCCCGGCCTTCCCGGGACGCGCGGGTTACACAACGCCTGCAAGGAGGCCGCGCGGCCCCAATAAACGCGGGCACCGGCGGGGAGCGACGTGTCCGCGCAGCGACAGGGGAGCACGGGAAAACAGGGCCGCCGAGCGCGGCCAGCCCCGCGCCTCCCCTGCTCCGGCCGGCTCCAACCACGTCAACAGTGCTATATATATATATATACACACACTTTTTTTTTTTTTCTTAAGGCGGAGAGAGAGAAGCAGCGCCGGGAAAGGAAAAGCGCCAGGAGCGGCCTGGCTCCCTACCTGGGCAGGGTTCAGCTCAGTTCAGCGCGTGCGGGCGGGCGGGGGGCAGAGCCGCGCTGCCTGCGACAAAAGTGGCGCCAAAACCCCCCGGTGCAAGAAGCGGCTTCCTGCGCTCCCCTCCCCCCGCGCGGCCGGCCGGGCCCAGCGGGGCTCCCGCAGCACGCGGCGCCCCCCGCGCGACGCGGCGGCCCCTTCTGCGCGCAGAAAATAAATAGAGGCGGGCGGAAACTGCCACAACTGCTCCTGCCCGCGGAGCCCGCCGCGGGCTGCTCCGCGGAGCCGACTGGGGAGGGGGTGGGGGGTCGCCAACTCTTGGGGAAGGGGCAGCGCGCAGGTCAGGCCTCCAAGTCGGGGAAACTCTTTCTTCCTCTACTCGAGGCACTCGGGAAGGGGCTGCCCCGGCCCGGCGGGGCGGAGGGAAGCACCAAGTCTCGACTCTTCCCCACGCGGGCCCGGGCGGGGGGCGCCTTGGCGGGCGCTGTCAGGTGGCCCCGGCCTCCCCGCGAGGCTCGGCCCCCGGTGGCAGCGGCGGCGGCGCGGCCGCCCCTCCATTTTCTGGCGCGCGCTGCGCCGCGCCGCCCGGCTCTCTCCTCCCCCAAGTGCGGCTCGCCCCGTCCGCGGCGGCCGCGACCCCCCGTGTCGTGCCCCGGCGGCGGCGCGGCCCGGCCGCCGACACGGCGCGCACACAACACACACAATGCCCGGGTCCTCCATCTTGCCGGCAGCCCCTGCTCGGCTCGGCACAAGGGGGAGGAGGAGAAGCTGGTTCTCCATTTTAGCTCGCGCGGCGCTGGGCCCGGCTCGCCCGCGGCCCGCTCCGCAGCGGGGCACGGGGGCTGCGGGCGGGCGACGGGCGCCCTCTCGCCGCCGCTCCCGCTCCCCCTCCCCGCCGGGGCGCGCTGGGAGCGGGGGGTGGGGAGCGGGGGGCTGGAGTGTTTTCGCGGCTCGGCCCCGCCGTCCTCCATCTTGGCTGCGCCGCGTCCCTGCGGCCGGCCGGCCCAGCGCCCCGCGCCGCGCTCGCGAGCCGCGGGCCCGGCCGCCGCGAGGCCGCGCGCCCCGCTCGCCGGTGCCCCCGCCAAACTTCCAGAAGCTTCGCCGCCATTTTCTAACTTACCTTGCCCAGTGTCGGCGTAGGCAGCGAGGAGGCCCCGGCTCGCCGCTCCGCTCCTGCAGCCGCGGCCTGGCTGCCGGCTGCGCGCCCGGCCTGGCCCGGCCCGGAGACTTCAGCGCGGAGGGGGGCGCAGGGAGGGCGCGGGGAGCGGGCAGGTTATTTAATTTGGCGGCGGCGCTGGGGATTGTTTGGGGTGTTCGCTGCTCGGCGGCTCGCGAGCGAATGGAGGGCGCAGGCGCCACCTGGCGGCCCGCGGGCGAGCCCGGCTCTCCTGGGCGTGGGGCGACATCTGCCGGCCGCCCGCGGGCCGCCGCGCCGAGCGGGGTAAACAAGGTGCGGCGCATGCGCGCGGCGCGGCGCCGCCCGGCCGGAGCGGCCGCGCGAGCGGGAGGGAGGCGGGGGGTGGCCGGGCCGCGGCGGCGCCCACGGGCTGGGCTGGGCCCGGGTGCCGCCTCCCCCGTGGCGCGGCGGGAGCGGGACGGGGTTTCTCCGCGGGGAGAGCCGCGTCTCGCCTCCTGCCTGCCCTGGCGCCGCCAGAGGGGCTCGCGGCCGCTGCGGAGGGGTGACCTGGCCGCCCTGCCCGCGCCGCCTGAGGGGAAGCTGCGCTGTCTGCACCGAGCTCGTGCAAACTTGAAAGCGTCACGTAGGAACCGTGCACAACGCGTAACCGCCACATGTCTTAGGTCTGGCTGCTTCATTTTCATAAACACACACAAAGTCTTTAATATCCTCTGTTTCCTTTTTTTTTTTTTTCTCTCTCTCTCTCTTGTGTAACACTAAGCACGTTACTCATCCTAAATAGCATAGCTGTAACTATAAGCACCTAAACTCATAGTTACATCAGTCATCAGAAGAGTATTTCTGCCCTGGTCATTAGTCCTTAATCATCCTCTTGTGTTTATCCACCTTTATTTATTTTATTTTATTTTTTTTTTGAAAGTGGGGAGGATAGCAGGCACCAAGGTGGGTGACTCTGCTCCCCAGCCTGGAAAAGGCAGGCATGGAAGGGAAGAACATCCATCCGCTCCAGCCCTTTCCAAACTAAAGGGGAGGAATCCTAGAGCAAATGGCTCCAACTCGCAATCAGATAAGCAGTGTTTAGAGTAAAATGCTAATGTCACTTAAGTTGATGTCACCTAGGAAACACGAGACAGGCTTATAAAAATAAATTTTACTCCCTGACTCAAATTTGCCTTTAAGAATGTTTTTCCCTCTCCTCCCAATGCCTTGAGGAAGCAAACAGGAAAAAAAGCAGAGTGCATTCAGATATTTTAAAATAAATACAAGTTTGAAGTTGTTCATTGTGTCATTTCTGTAGAAAACAAAGGGAAAAATATGAGTGAAGAAAATGAACAGAATGATTCCCTTTTAAGGAACAGTTTAAAATAGTAGCTTGAACGTCTATTCGGAGAACTATGATCAGAGTTTCAGATACAGCTACAGGTACTGTTGCTGATCTCATGAATATGTTAATGACTGGAAGTGATAGAAGAACTGTGAATAAAAGATAATCTGTTAAAAAAGAAACTCAGATAAATTCTAAACTTGTGCATGTTATATAGAGTTGTTAAATTACAAATAGAGCCTGATCCATTTCAAAAGTTCCCTTACAAAGTCAACTTCTGATAACTACCAGATAAGTTTAAAAAAACTTTTATGTGAAAATAAACTATACATGTCTAAAGCTAACATGTCGCCTGCACTTGAAATTCAACTACTGTATCCTTTGCTTGAAATATAATTCAGATAAAAACTCAAATATCAAACTTTGAAGATTTTTAATCTTCTGCAAGAGATGAGTATTGACATATGTGTAAGGTATTTGATCTACTGAGAAAACACTGTATTTCAAAGACATTTCACAGCTGAGGTCTTTTATGTAAATGTACTTAGCAGAAATAAAACATGCTGGGTGTGTTTTTGCAGGAATGAGTGTACAACTGCTGACAACCCCATGGCAGATAGTTCAGCCAGTTACACGGCAGAGTTTAGCTGACTCAGACCTTTGGATTCATACCCTGACTCATATGGCAGAATTCAGTTTCTAAACTCCTGACAACGAAACGTGCAAATAGTCTAGAGACTCAACCCCAGGTGCAGCCACACTGTGCGATCCGTTGCTCACAGAGCCCGCGTAAGTAGGGCAGACGCTCCCTACTTCATTTCCTCCATCCTGCTGGCTCCGCTCACCCACTGCTGAGGGTGATCAGAGGGACTGTCTCTTGTTCAAGGGATTAGCTTTACTTTATTTATTTATTTATTTTTACCAGATCATTTCTTAACTCCTGTTCAGAGTACGGAAACATTAATTGAACCAGCACAAGTGAAGGTGCAGTGTTGGGGCCTGGGACGTGTGCGGTCTGGTCCAGGGAAGAGACAACAAGAGTCTCCTTGACCGCTGTGCCACAGAGGGATTCATAACAGAAAAACATGCTCAGACCATACAAGTAGCTATCATAAACCATATATGGAGTTATATGGAATACATCTGAGCAGAAAACAGAAGAATCTCTCAGACTGTGGATAGGGATATAGAGAACAGAAAAATGGAGTAGGATCTGAAAATAACCATTAAATTTGTTGTCTTGGGAGAGACAAGATGACATTCTGAAGAAGTTAGCTTCTGCATTTTCCCTGTTAGCTGTCTGATCTTGCCTGTGAGACTGACCCTTACTGTTGGTACAGCAGCAAAGACAAGATGAGAAACATTTGCTCTGCTAGCAGACCAATCTTTTTCTAAAACAAGTGGTGATGACAATTATGGAACAAACTTCTACCACCTTTCAAAGTCTGTGAAGAAATCCATAAACATCACAAAGTTTCTGTGTGGCTGTTGAATAGTAGCATCCTCCCTAATACAAGGAAGGAGAAAGTTGTGTTATCCAAGCACAATAAGGATTTTATTTTTTTTAATCCTTGCCTTATCCAAAAGGATTTATATCTCACAGAGGAGAAAGCCTGAGGGAAATGATAGGAGAAAATATTCTTTGCAGCTATATCCTCTCTCTCAAAACAGTTATTATGATTTTCAAAGTCCACTATTAGCTAGTACACTAGGCCAAATTCAGAGATGATTTAACACAGACTTCGCAGTAGGGAATTTCACTATACTGGATCCAAATAGAGCTCCTGATCAGAATCACCCATTTAAAAAATAGTGTGAGGAAAGGACAGATCCCAAGTCCATGTCTCAGTTAATGACCAGAGATTCACCACTACAGAAGATCTGACTTCACTCACATTGTCAGAAAGCTGATTCATTCTTCAAGGCATGAGACTTAGGCTAACAGTTCTTCCTCCTCTTTCAGGGCAGCAGAACAGGAACTCCTGCTGCAACTGTTTCCTTTTTTTCTTTCTTTTTTTTTTTTTGATTAAAAAAAAAGTCACAACCCCTTATAATCCCTTTATTTATTTTAAAACAGATTTACCTATGAGAGCTGGAAATAAAAGAAGAAAACAAAACAGATTCTGTGCACTGGATTCATGCCAAGGTGAGGAAGGGAGGTGGTCACATAAACACTTGTACTAAATAGGAGCCATACCCCACTTTTATTTAGCTAGGTGAATATAGGAGGAAAAGCAATCTTTCTAGTCAGATTTCTATTTCCCAGATTTCTGAAACTGGCTCAGTCACTCCTGGGGAATCTAGACTAAATCCTTTTGGAGATGAACTATTACATAAGAAACAAAATAAAGATCAAAAATGGGTTACTTTCCTGTAATTGGCAGGCAAGAGTTTTCACCTCAGTAGCTCCTTAGGCGTTTCCTTGTTCTGTGGCTAATGCCTTCCTCTTGTCACCTACACGCAACACCCCTGCGTGCCCGTGCCCCTTTCTCAGCAGGTTTTTCCAGAACACCTCACTCAAGCTCCAGTTTTCTTTGACTCAGTAAATTTGTGCCTGCCCTGCTCTCAAACCTGCAAAGAAGGGAACAAGTTTGCTCACTTAACACCAAAAAAAAAAAAAAGTTGTTTTAACCTTGCCTTATTACTGGCTTTACAAATTAATAAGATTTTTTTTTTCTTTTGGAAAAAAAAAGGTCATATTTGCCTCCCAGCTAATTCTATTAACAGTTCTATTAGCTTTGTTCAGTGATCTGGCCCCCTTGCCACTGAACACCCCAGCCTGCCTTTAAAATAACGTTTTAAAGTTGCCAGCGCTAAAACTGTGTAAGGGTCACAGCAAGTGCTGGTATGAAGCGCGCAGGCCTCCTCCGCCAAGGCGCACGCAGGACGAGGCGGCGCGAGGGCAGCGCCTGCAGCTGGAGGCAGCGCCGCTCCAGCCGCCCCTGCGCAGCCTTCCCGGGGCAGACGAGACCCAGCCGCACGTGGGAGATATGCGAGATACGCTGCACATCCACCAGCTGAATAAACCAAGGGCATGGTTAGATGTGGTTAGAGTGGAACTGGGACAGAAACACTGTTACTCGGCTTAACCTCTGCACAAGATCCTAGAGCAAAAAAGATTGTTCTAAAACAATTATACAATAAATTCAATGACAACTATGTTTAAATTGTCAACGAGCTCCATGAAATGAAGCAGTCAGCTTTCTTCAGTTTTGGACGTTGACGACACGTCTGTTTGTGTTTTTATTTCCCCACAAATAAACTGCAAAAGCTAGAAATTAGGAGGTTAAAGTGGGAGTATATGCAGTAGAGGGTTGTTACTTAAAAGACAGAAAGGTTTCTTGAGACAGTGATTATTTTTCAGATAATAAGCTTGCCTTTTTGTTTTGTTTTTGCAGCATTCCTGCTTGTCACATTACCAAGATGTCTTCAAGCCAGTTTCCTTTGGTTTATTTCTCCTCATCAGCCCCCATTAAGGTTTCACTCAGCAGCACTGCTCAAGTGTCCCCTTCCCGGTCACGCGTGAGGGTTGAAGGTCTCTCTCGCTCTGCACTGCTCGCACAACACTGCAAACTGGGATCCTGGTTTTGCTATCAGTCATTTGGATTTGAGGTAAGTGGCACAAAAAATAGCAAGTAATACAATAGTTCTAGTTTATGAAACTTGCCCTTCACACAGATGCTCAAAATCATTAGAAGTGCCTGTTGTTTGCTTGTTTACGAATGCAAGCTAACAGAGTGTGATTATAACACTATTGGAAAGCTCAGAGTGACAGCAATGGCACCTGAAGGGGTTGGTTTTTTCCCCCTGCCTCCTTGGTAAGAGGTATGATGAGAAAGTACATTAATACATGTAAGTACCTAGGACAGCGATTCCCAAATTGAGTTTCCTAGAAGTTTTATGTCCATTATTTGTATCTTACACAAGCCCAACAGAAATGAGGCTTCCAGCTTGAAGCATGAGTCCCCATTACAAAAATTTGCAATTGCTGGTTAAGCATAAACTTATTTATGAACTTATAAAAGGAAAAAATTATGATATACAAACATATATCTAGTTAATGTTACTTTCCATACATCATATTTTCCAATGGACCAAAAAAAGACATTGGAAGCAATAGGGATTTTTTGGATTAACAGAGTTCCCATACTGACTGCACAAAGGTGTGTGTCCTAACATCACAAGGATGCCAAAGTCAACCCCGGAATCAGAAACTAAACTTCTTATGCAAGAGTTAAAAGGAAGAGACCACTCTAGTTTGACATCCACTTTCAATAAGTTCTTATTAACTATTTGGCATAAGTGATGAATCTCACTACACTGTGAAAGAGTGAAAATTTCAGATTTTTGCAGTAGATTTTAATCTTACAAAGTTAAAGAAATATGAATAATTTTAAATACTGTCTTGACAATTTCTTGAATTTAATGAATTAATTCTCCAAAATTTGCACACAGCTATATGCAGCTCTAGTAACCTCAACTTTGCAATAATTATTGTAATTATTCTCCTAGATGTTTTCACAGCAGGACTCTGCAAAAGTGTTTTATGTTTTTCAGTAGTAAGCTTCATTTTGCAATCTAAGAGCAAAACCTTAATTCAAATACCTCTCCAGTACATTCCTAGCAATTTTCATTTAGAATGAATTTCATCTCTACCATCTTTAGTAGCTTTGCGCAGCAGTGTTAGTACATCTCTTGTGGGGCAACATGACACCACGACATTCATGAAGATAGTGAGACATTTTCAGCCACCTGAAGTAGTGTGAAAGCAGGACAGAGCCATGAAAGACCAAAGATTACGGAATTTGCCAGCTAGTCAATAAACTGTATGCACATAAACACAAATATGGGAAAGGAAAAGAGCTGTTCACACATATTTCAGTTCTATGAAGCAGGTGATCTCACTAGACAGGTTCTTCCCACTCACCTACACGAGGAAGGGAGCCACCCTTCACCAAACAGGTTCATGAGCGAAGGACAACCCAGCTGGGCGGCCAAGAAGCCTGGGGTGCAGCCATGGACGTGATTCCTTTCACCCACTTCAGCATGCAGGCTTGCTACAAGGACAAAGCAGAGGGCGAGAGGAGCGTTGCTCAACAGCTCTCTGTTCATGTACCAATCTCTGCAGAGAAGCATTGTGAAAGCCAGAAAAATCTCCAAATCCTATCTTCCCTCTGTAAAGAATTTACCTTCCATTCAGGTAGGCTGTATACACAAAATATGTGAACTTGTAAGCCTGAAAGGCAGAGCAAATTATCTTCCAAGTAGTTATGCATTGTATCAGGGCAATTACAGCTGCAAATTTCACTGCTTGTTGTAAAGTTTAATGCTGGTGTAAAAATGCTTCACTTCAGCTTGAAGTTTCATGCAAGAATGCAATCAAATGTTTACATCGACCTCTCATGCAGCTATATTTTTGATTGTAAGAGCCTACTATAATTAAATTTGGGTTCATTTTAGTAAGAACAAAAATAAAAGCTAACTTTAATGCCATGTCATGTTTTCTCAAAAGAAAAAAAAATCCGAAATATATTATCAAAAATTAATGTATAATTCCCAGGTATCTATAGCAGCAAAATAGTTCTGCCACTGTCAATAGAAAGGAAGTAAAAAACCATTTCACTTAGTAGCTTTTTTTTTTTTTTTTTTTTTTTTTTTTTGGTATTGGCTTCTGAATATATAGGTGCTGATAATGATGACTGAATATATTCTATAGCTCTTCATTCTAAGTACCTCTTTTACAAAATCAACTTTTAGGTGTCTTTGAAAAGATGCTCAGTAGAAGGAGGAAGACTGTGCTTCTATTCCACTTATTTGCACTCCCCAGTTCTCCCTCTTTAAATATCCAGCTCAGTAGCAGTCACTGTGGAATGTCTCCTCTGTTAAAGACACTGGCAATTCCACCACTTTGGAAAAAAAAATCCTAATTAAAGTTGTCACAATTTGATGACTATGCTAATTATTTTCTCACATGCAGCCTGAATAGAACTCTGATTATAATAAAAAAATAGACTACAAAATAACCACTCCATAGGTTTAAACAGACTCTTAACCCTTCAATATTTCTAAGAATGATTAAAACTTTTATTATCTTCTTTTATTATCTTCTATAAGTGCTTTTATTATCTTCTATAACATTTATCTAAAGATTATGGTAAATTTAGCAATTCAGTATGGTTTTAAAGTTAGGACTAAAAGCTTAAATATGAAGGATTTTATGCAATTTACTTGGATGTTATTTGGATAATTTGTTTGCTTTCTATTTCAGGTGAGATGGCACTGCTAGTAACCTATTTACATGCTTTTCTCAACCCATTTACACGCTCTATCTACATCTGTAATCACCTCCTTCCTAGGATTGTTTAATTCAAACACAATTTGGTCAACTGCTTTCCCAGATTTGGCTTTTTCGGCATTCATTCCATTTTTTTCAGTCTACAAGTTAGCTCAAACCCATGCAGACAGTCTCTTGTGTCACTGAGGTGAAGGCTGGGTAGCAAACCGAGTGTTTAAGCAAGTCAGCATGAGGTGGCCTGCACCTGGTAGCGCTGTTAGGCAGCATCAACAAGCTACTTCAGACAAGATACACTAGCTCACGTGCAACTCAACACGGGCACGCACAGCCCCTGGTTTCCCCTGAAAACTCAAGCACGCTCTGCCCACCAGTGACAGTGGGAGCTAGAAACAAACCTGACCTAACATCCAGACTGGATCTCTCTCTCTTCCTCTCCCTGCATCCCCTCTCCTTCCCCCCGCAAAACTGAAATCTTTGCAAAGCCAGACATAGGCAAAAATAGAAACTTTTCTTATCAGAATAGAATAGAGAAAAATCTACTATTTTTTCCAGAAAAGGAAAACAAATTAAAGTGATAACTTACCCAATGCAAGACATTACCCTTTTCCCAAGAACCAAATTCTAACCACCACAAAAGCTATCAAAAATAACGTAAGCAGAATTTAACTTCATACAGACCATTGATTTTATTTTTTTCCTCAATTTAAAATATATTTATTGCCATTACTAACATTTTTTAAATTAGTTAACAGTTGAATTACAAACCCAGAATGCAACAGAAAGCAACTTTTTTTTTTTGCATGTGAGAATCAATGTGTTACTCGAAATGGATTGCACTTTTATTATAAATATTCACAATTTTGCAGAATAGCACAAGAACATGTCAGTTCTGTGAATGCTCAAAAATCACAGCACATTAAAAAAATAGACATTAAATTTCTGTATATTGCATTTAAAGGTTTTTATCATGTGAAAAACTATATTCTGTATGAGGTATCATTAAAATATATTTAGTGTGTATCCAAGATAAAATCTTTATATACATAGGACATGCATTAGTAGTAGCTACACCAAATAAAGAAGTCACATAATTGAGCAGAGTGATCATAAACCAGCTGTACTTAACCACAAAAATATGATAACTTTTAATTAGGTAATACAAGATCAGCCTAGTATAATATATTTTATTAAGTCTTAAGGTGAGAATAGCTAGAATAGTTAGCTTTTTTAATTTAAATAATGTAATCTGAGAGGATAGGCTGTCAAGAACAAAAATGATTTCTAAAATGAGCTGTGAACTAAAGATAAAAGAAAGGACTTTAATGAAGGGTTTGGTATTCTCTTATGAAAAAAGAAACAACAATGAAAAAAAAAAAACAAACCAAAAAACAACAACAAAAAACCCCACAGAAACACCACAAGCTACTAGCAGAAAAAATGAATTAGGAAAATACTAAACATCACAAATATGAGGAAAAAAATAAATACAGTTTGATGTTTATGGAAAATTAAATGAAGAATTAAAACTAAGACAGCTGCTTTCATGATCAAGGGCAAAAGGTACATAAGTCTCCTTCACTTCTGCTGACCTGTCCTTTAAGAAGCTAAGTTAACATTCATTCTATATACACATGGATTTCCATTAAAAAATATAAAGGTTAAAAATACTTCACTGAAGGCAATTTACACAGATTAAGCCAGCAAATTAAATGGAGAGATGGGAATTATATATCAAAACAAAAACATGCAAAATAACATTAACGAACACATGAGCTGAAGTTTTCATCAACTGGTTTACACGTATTCTCTCAATTATGTCACAACCAAAGGTAAAGAAATAGGGCAACATTTTCAATCATACAAAATATTTTTGTGAAACTAACACCTCAGACACTGTATACATGTAAATACATAGGTGCAGCTACAAATAGCATATACAAATTTTAAAGAGTGCCTGATTCTGTACACAAGTGAAGAAACAATCACACAAATAGCTTTGCATTATTTGGGCTTTGACAAATCAGGCCCATGAAATGAACTTGCAGAAGACAAATATTTGCCCATTTTTACATACAAAAACTCAATTAAGAAAATAACTTTTAAAGTGTATGTAGAGCTTGATAACAGAAAAATCTAAGTAACACCATACGATTACATCCTGGAATTAGCTGCATTTTTAACCTCTACAGAGAGTACATAAAATGAATTTAGAAACGAGTGTTCTTATTAACATGATGACATTCATCAATTAAAAGGTTTTCTTTTTTTAGTCATAGCTATACAGAGGCATTTTTTTTTTTAAGGTTTAGAGTAGTTTAGAAGGTGTCTATTAATAAAAAGGGTGTCAATCGAGAAAGAAAGAAATCAGGACTACAGTTATTTCTTTCTCTGTTGCTTATATTTGTTTAGCCTGGTTGTTAATGATTATTTGGAGACTAGTTACAGAGTTTTACAAGCTTAAATACAAATGACATGAAGACAGGCGTGTTTCTGCAGTAGCACAGGCATCTATTTAAGGACCTAGGAAATATCACACTCAGGCAATCTTAGCTGGGAGAACAACAGAAGTCAGTATAGCAAGTCTTTCCCATGTTCTAGAAACATAACTCTTAAGAGTTATATGCAAGAGAAAAGAATAATATTAATAGAAAACCACTAACCAGTAACACTCGACTAATGGACTAAGATGTATTTCCATGTAATAGGATTTTTTAACTAGCATCTTAAAAGAATCAGTAAGAATTTTAACACCAGGAAATAAATTCATACATTAAATATTCAGAACAACAAAAATACTACTTTAAAACATTTTATTTCTTCCAACTAAAATGTTTTCATCCTTGCCTCCACAAAAAAAAGACAAAGTTAATATATTCTATTTTTGGTAAATGAAAGCTGAACAAATGACTATTAATAGAAACATAGCCTATAAACAGATTGCAACATAAGCTTGTCAGTGAAGCAAGCAGTGCAGCACAACTACTACTTAATCAGAATGCTCAGTTTTCCCATGACATTTTATGAAAATATATATATTTTTAATTACTGTATTTGTAGTACATTAGCACAAATGTAAGGACTCACAAACAAGAGATCTGAGAGTATAGTAAATGTTATTTTAGGTTACAACTTCAGATTCAGATGACTTAAAAACACAACAAATTAGGGAGCAACAAAGAGGCAGTTGAATATGGGTATTGTAAACAAAACAAATCTAGCAGCTTCTGACTGTCAGCTCAGATTTCAGGATGCCAATTAAAGCTTGATTTTTTACATTATACCTAAAGTGAGATGCTCTGTAAATGTGTGTGCTAGACTGCTGAATGCTCAGCCGTCTGCTATTGCATTACACATATTTAAAGAAATAGAGCAGGGGACATTTCTATTTTCAGTACTGTGTATTTGACTAATACATAAAAATTTTCTGTCTTTTTATAATATTTGTACAACACAAAGGGCATTTATCAACTGCCTCAGCACATTCCTTACAAGCAACTAGATGACCACAGGGAATAAGGACTACTGATATGTCTTTGGCCATGCAGATTTTACAAAGCTTTTCTTCCTGTAAACGCCTCAGCTTTTCCTCAGTACTGAGATCTAAGAAAAATAAGCACACACAAAGGAGTTAACATACTTTATCACAGCATCTTATCTTTTTTTTTCCCCTCCCCACACAAACACTAGGCTTTCTTTGTAAGATTTAGAAGTCACCCCTTTAAAAAGAAAAGAAAAATACAAGAAACTAAGTTGCAGAGATTTCCCAATGGCAGATTTCCCAAAGCGTGTACAGAGGGATAAAGAAAAGCTCATTGATACTGGTTAAATAATTTGTATTTCACCTCTCCAACAAGTTTCCTCACTGAATTACCTTCCATACAATTTCATTCTATGCCTTTATTTTCTAAAGGTCATAGTTCAAGGGCTTAATAATAGTAAAAACAGAAACAACCAACTTTGCATTATATATTAGCTCTGTAATATTCTAGCATGGTGTATCTGAAAACACCAACCTCAAATGGCTTCCCTTCCCCCTTGGGAAAAGCTCCTCACAGACAACCACAAAAATAACTCCTATCTTGTACAAAAATTCTTTTTCCCCATGTCCATTAAAACCATCTTACAAGAGAGTAGGCTGCTAAGATCTAACATATCAAACAGATGGTTTATTCCCTCCCTCACCCATATGCATGTCAAACTACAATTCTTCTGAATCAGAAATCTTTGTTTGCACCGCTAGTACCACAAAGCACTTCTGAGCATGACTTGTGTATCCTCACATGGCTGGAATACAGAGTCCAGAAGAAACACTACCTATAAGGACATTATTTCCTAATAGCTAAGAATGAAAATGCTTTTAGCAGAGGTATTGCATCTTAGCCAAGGGTACTACATATTTTCAAGTTATGCATACTGAGTATTTGGCAGCATTCTATTAAGCCTATTTTACTTTGCCCCCAGAGTTCCACAACTGCAGGTTATTACTTTTTTTTTTTTTTTTTTTAAAGGAAAAAAAGCAAAATGTGATTGCCACAAAAATTACGACTTTTTAAATGTGTATAACCTTTCCAAGAAACATGCTGCACTAACTACATAATTGATAATATAAAACTAATAGTCCTATTTTGTTATTTTTGTAGTAGAACGAATACTTGTAAATGCTAAACTCAAGTATCAACACTTTTCCCAGCACTTTTTATACCAAAAATACTTTGAGTTTTATGTTGCAATATTGTAAATTCACATTAAGCGTTGAATCAGAATAGAAAAATAACTACAGGATATATTTGACAGAATACAGAACTGTTATGAAAATATGCATATAGGTTTTGTAATTTAAGTTCACCTTTCTCTAGTGATCTTTCATTTGGTTCTTCTGTTTTATTTTCTTTCTGAGCACTTATTAAGTCTGCTACTAGATCCTCAGTAGACGTATAATCTTCTCCAGACACCTGCACTTTCTTTTCCATTATGTTCCTTATCTCAGACAAGCTGAAACCCATGTGTATGGCATTTTGTACCAAACGGTTCTGTAAGAGATCATCTAAAATGAAAAAAAAAAAAAGAAAAATAACAAAAACAATATAACCAGAATCCACTTGAATATCTGACAGTAGTCACTATAATCTAAGACTTCTCTACAGTATTTAGCCAAGGAAACTACATTTCTGATTTGAGAATTTTGCTAGTCAAAAAACTACATTGTAAAAATGCAGAAAACTGCAAATTTGAGATTCCTTCAATACTAGCTTTCACAGTTTCCTTTGATCTGCTTACAATACTTTAAGTCCTGCTAGATTAGCTACTCAATATCAGCTTCAACATAACTTTAAAAAAATACCTTATTTAACATCATAAATTTCATAATTTTTAAATTGGAAATTATCCAAACTCCCAAGGCACGATAGATATCTAATTACTTGGTAACATTAGATTATTAGTTCCTATCCCCACACCCTAAACTTTCATGCACATGTTGAGATAAACCAGTAAACTGAAATTATAAAACCCAAACACGACACAGTAAGCAAGCATTTAATGACTTCTGAAGCAAGCCTCTCCACAGGAACACACAGGAGCACTTTGGGAAACTTTTTCAGCCATTTGGGTATCTTCCTCCCTTTTTTGAATAGATTTGTCAGCCAGATTACTTGTTTCCCATTGTTTTGATGGCATGCAACTGATTTCTTCATTACTTCATGAAAGTGTTCAAAGCACTAAACTTTCTAATCTATTTCTCTTATTCATAACCATTGATTGAGAAATTTCTAAAATAGGTTTTGTGTGAACTCCTTTATTAGCAACAGCAATCATTCCCTATGAAGAAGCTGCTTCGTTGTCTTCTTGCTTTCTCCTTAAATGACTTGTTTTATTGTTTCATATTTGTGAGAAATCTTGCAGGAACCTGAACAAGCTATTTGTTCTGGAACACAGAACAAGCTATTTGAGCTTTCTCAACTTACTGCTAGTTAGCAGACAAATTCTTCCTCCCTCATGAAAAGCAAAGATCATTTTATATCAGTTTTCTTTGGTATTCCTCCCAATACTTGATGCCCACTAGCTGTGAAGCACGTACGCATACCACAGGTACTTCTTTAATGGTTTACAGGCCCTACTTTATAGTATTTATCTAATCATGTAACACTAGCTTTCCCCTGAGAGAAATATAATCATATTGTTGAGAAGCAATGAAGCAATGTAAGAGTATCATTCAACAATTTATTTGCCACTATTTACTTATCATCTTTGAAATTAACCATTTCCTTTACTATCCATGCAAATATGGATAGTAAAGATATATTTTTTAAATGGATACCTTTAGGAAGTATTGTTAATTCAGCAGCTTCTATCTAAAAAAATAAATAGAAACAGACAAAATTACAATTCCAGAGAGCACAGAAGGAAAGCTACATAGTTGCAAAGGCAGAAAATAGCTACTCCATTGACTAAAACTGTATGCTACTATTAACAGATTCAAAAGGGGTCAGTGTTTTGTTATCTCTCTTTCCTATTGTTTTATTTAAATTCTATTTTTAAACAATCATGGTTATAAATAATATGTATATGGTTCCTTGCCTATCAAAGAATTCTAAAGTAACAGCAGATTTATTTTTTAGTGATTCTATACAATTTAACAATGTTCTCACTACCAACAGGAAATAAAAATTATCTACTACACTCAAATAAGGAAATTATCCATTGCTTTGGTTCCATTCTACAGCAAGTACCATTTCTTCGGTACCCATATACAACATACACATGGTACTGTAATTCTTATCCATAATCCTGCTAAGGAGGACTGTGAGATCTAACACCCCTGCATAAAATAATCAAAATATACAGTGTCTTCTGCTTCATGTCAGTGAAAGAGGCAGAATGATCTATGATATTCAGTTGATAAGAGATGATAACAAAATTTCATACTACAATTATATATAATTAAGATTTTTTCCTCTATTTTCACGGAACAGTATTTGGTTGATAAGCAAGACACTTACTGTGGAATCGTTGCATCCATCTCTTAAGTGAACATTATTTATAAATTCTTGTCCCTTTTCTTCTCTCAGAAACCTGCATCTATTAATCAAAATATTTAGTTATAATCAAATGTCATAAACAGCAAACAAAAAATTGATCACATTATTTGAAAGAGTTCTGAACAATTCCTACAACAAAGATTTTTCCTTTGAAGTCTCTAGATGCTTAAAAGACATTATTCATGTGGATTAAACATTTCTATAAACACCTTAAGTAAAACAAAACAAACAAACAAACAAAAACCAATCATTTCAGCAGCATCTCTTCATCTTTTTAATGAAACAAAACTAAATAGTTGTTGTCCACGACATCTGGCACCATAGGTTTATAGAAGGAGACCAATGAAAGAGTAACATTACTTTAAAATGTTGGTTATTTTAGCCTTTTGTAGTCAATGAAAAGCAATCATCAGTAAGCTGGTGCTTTATCCATTTTCTCTTGCTGTTTTCCAACCACTGGACATAGTTCTTCCCTACAAGAAGATTAAGAGAATGCTGTGACTTCTCAATAGTAGCTCGCTAGCTTCAGGAGTTAGTTCACCTTCAGTAGTTCATGGACATGTATAGCATCCTATCAGACTCTGAAACGCTGCAACTGAAGTGGATGCATAGAGAAATAAAACTCCTTGTAGGTAGTTAATGATTTGAAAGACAGGAAGTGATCAAATCTGGCAGAATTAAAAAATAAATAAATAAAACACATACACATGAGTAGAGGAAAAATAAATGATCTTTTAAGCACTTGCATCACTAAGCCAAAAATCTGGAAGAACAAAACCATTCATATGCAAGAGATGAGTAATTAAAGACTGCTTGCACCACTATTAAAAATCAAATCCAAAAAAAAAAAAAAAAAAAAGGGCGCTAATGCGTAAATATTAACTTTCGGCTTCTGGAGAATCTTTCACCACACAAGAAACGTTTGGTAACTATCATATCAGAGAGAACTTACGTAAAAAGATGAGAATTAAGACTTGGTACTTGGACAGCTTTTATCCACCAGAACCAATGAGTCATTTACTACTTTTCTCATGATTTAGTATAAACAAACAAACCTTTCCAAAAGTTACTTCTAGATCTAGAATCCTCTGCGCTTTAAAATTATTTAGAAGCACATTTTGAATTCAATACTACTACAGTTCAGTATTATATGTAGTAGTACATTCATTTTGAATTCAATACTACAATTCAATACTGGCTTCTTCAGGCTTTTTTGAACCAAGGAAGTTTAGTCATTTTGCATCTTGATATAAAATAAAGTTTTGGCAAGCTAGCAGAATAACGATCAGAATATCTTCTTTGAATAATGCAACCAAGTAAGACCTGTATTCACAAAACTTCACTATTCTGCTAAACGAGATGGCAGTAGGTCCAGACACAAAATCTTCTCTTTAATAATCCTCACAAACAAGCTATAAATACAATTCTGATTTGCTATAAATACAATACTGGCTCAAAGGTAAAGCATTTTTGAAGGTACAATTTCATAGCAAGCTTTCATAATTTGATTACCTCTAATGAGTTAGTTGTGCCCTCAACCACTTGGGATTTATTTCTCTTTCCCACGCACATTAGATGAACTCCCACCTACCTGTCAAAGATCATATTCAATTAGTGCTCTATTCTGAGACTGACAATGTATCACTTAAGGATATATCAGCGCTTATACATGTAACTGCGGGACTAGAGAAAGGTGGAACATTTGGAATAACAAAAATAAAGAACTCGCGCAAAAACTTCCCTAAAACATTTTCTTCTTACTGAGAAGGAAAAATCTAAACACTGATGATAACTGTATTCTACCACAAAGAACACTGTTTGCAGTACCTATGTGACAAAAATGAAGCATGAGAAGAGAATGAAAAAAGATGAGAGTAACTAACTAAAAAAGTTCTCTTCATGAAGCTAACCAATGTTAACTCATAATCAACTTTCCGAAGTCTTTATTTGATTATTCTGTCATTGAAATGCACTGTAAGTGACACTCAAATGCAACGAAAAAGTACAGCAAAAATAAGCTACCCAGGAAACCATTTGGCATGTTGATCCCAGGGGTCTTCATTTTCCTTCCACTCTTGCAGTCCCCCACCACAATGGAAGCACACAACATGATCACCATTACCTGAGGAAACAAACAGGGGTGAAGTCCCGTCCTTCTAGCATGCATAACAAATTCTTCAATTAAAATTCTATATTACTAAGAGAAAAGCATTTATTTTAAAAATAAGCAATGACAACTAAAAAGAACTCTTAAGTGTGGGTATAGTAAATATGATCTGAGAAAAATGTTCAGAAAAACCTTGTGCTTAAAGTATTTTAAAATATTTCTGAATTCTGTTTTAGCAATTATACAGATAAAAATAGAATACTAAAAATATTCTATTCTTAGATAGCACATTCCATTAGTACAAAACCATTAAACACTCTACCACAAAGAATTTATTCGAAAGTATTTGATACAGCTTTATCTGCCCTCATGGCCAGTCTTCTATTTTATATTTAAATCAGAGTTAAGCAAGAGTGGAAATTATTAATAGAAACAGAATTCAAAGGGATGTTTATATGCCTGTTTGGTCCTCCATTTCACTGTTAAGATTAATGATCACCACATGGCAGTAACTGACCAAGGAGCTGTTAGAAGAAATCACATTCTCTCAGTTCTGGCACCATGCACACTGCAATTAAAGACTGCACCAGAACCTGCTTAGAGGTTGTGTTTATTGAAATGAGAGGCTTCAAATATTGCCCATATACTGCTGATACAAGACTATATCAGCAGCTTTATTCAGGGCAACAAGCAAAACAAACGGAATCAGATTAGAGAGTACTGAAAGCTACTAAAAGAAAAGCCAATTAAGATGAGAGCAAGAAATTATCCTCGATAATCCTTTTTTTTCTTTGTAATCTAATAGTAACACTTTGCACTTATCCAGCAACTTTCAGTTAAGAATTTCAGAGAGCTTTACCTGCAGCCTGCAATTGAGCCTGATATAGAACCATTCACCTACTCCAAGTGGAGGTGCGGGGGGGAATCAATGTACAAATATTAGAGTCTCATTCTAAGGCATACACTACATTTCTAAGATTAAAAGCTTTCAAACGCCACAGTCATTTCTTCCTAAACTTTATATATATGTAGTAGGTAACAACATTTACTCTTAAGTGTCAGGATGCTATGACAAATCAAAACAATAGTAAGTAATCAATGAAAATGGCACAAAATCTAGACTGCCTTGCACACAGGCCTGTATATGAACCACAACTCTATATTCTTGGACCTTGGACCTGAGCACAATATCTGCTGGAAAACATTTTATTTTTTCTAATGTTAGATCCAATTGTGAAAGATATCTTAAAATGGTTTTATAACGGGCAAGGAAATTTAAAGTTTAATGCTAAAATAATCTGTAAATTTAAAAAATTCACATAATCTAAAAAGGTCATATTTTGCTTTTGAAATATTTGATATGATGTATGTCATTTTATAAGAGTTAAAAATATGAAAAAAACAACTCTAGGTGGTTTACAAAGCAAGCAAATGAAATGAATTTCAACTCTTATCTAAGCATTGAGTTCTAGCAAGTCATTTGACACTAGACTTAGAAATTTGTCGCATATTGGTATTGTATCATATGAAGTTTATCGTGCAAAAGATATTACCAGTTTTCACATGTGGCTCACCTATGCTATAAAATCCAGCTTTGGCAAGCTGCTCCTTGTTAACAGGGTATCTCCAGGTTAGGAAGGTTTGTAGCCGTCTTTCATATTCTGCCATAGCTGGATTCCTTGGATACTGCACATCGCTCAGAGCATTTCTCTCAAGCTCAGCACACACAACTTCATTTGGAACATTTCCAACATCCCGGCCCAGGACAAAAAAACATTTGGGAAAATGCCTCTTGTGTTCTGACCAAGCTCTATCACTAGGTTCCCAGTTTTTCAGCTTTCCACCACAACAAAAACATTCCACTTGATCACCAACACCTGTATAATAAAGCCCAGCATTAGCTAATTCCTTTGGTGTCAACAGGCCATAGAGAGGCCAGTTATGAAATGACTTTAATCTAGCTTCTTCACTGCACATTGCAGGGTTTTTAGGATACAAAGTATCTGACATATCCACAACCTGTCTAGTTCTCAAAAGGTAATCAGCTTCGACATCAGATGAGTCATCTAAAGCATAGGAAATGGCTGAATTGCTGGAACAATTTTCAGTTCTATCCTGGTGGTTCTGGTCAACAGGATGAATATTATTTTCCAGAGAAGTTGATTCAGTAATAAATTTGCAGTTTGGGGAAAGGTTTTTGTGTCTTTCAAATGCAGACTCTCCATGTTCCCATCCTTCGGTAGTTGTATGACAACTGAAGCACTTCACTTTATCACCTTCTCCAGTATAAACAAAGCCAGCTCGTGCAAGCGCTGCTGCCGAGACTGGACAATCAAAGGGAAATGTCACAAAGGTCCTGAGTCGCTTGTGCTCCTGTGCCCATTCCTGCTCACTGCCAGTGTCTGAAGTGGCACAAGCCTCTGAGTCTTCAGGGCCGTTACACGTCATCTCTTCATAAGCAGGGCTCTCCTCTTCCTTTCAGATTTCCTAAACAAAGTATACTACATATAAGCATATAAATCTGATTTATAGCTTTAAAAAAATGCTCTATTAAATAACAAACATTACAAAAATTAAATTAACAAATTATTTAACAGCAGTGTCTAAGCAAAGCTCTACAAAAGACTTCCGAATGTAAAATATGGTGCACTGAATTTAATATTCTGATCTAAAACAGACTGTATTTGTAAGATTTTACAGTCCTATTTGGAATCTTTTTTTTTTTTTTTTTTCTCTCTTCTCCCTTACTAAGGCCATGAGCACCTTGTCTTCTGCAGATCAGTGCATTACCTGGCAACATCTAAAAGAAAAAAGCTTTGGATTTAGATGGTGTTTAAGTTGTATAGACATTTACCTCTGTTTTCCTCTTAGCAAAACATCTGATTAAATGAACTAACAAATGATTCATTGCGGCACTTTACAAAGTCACTGGGCTCTATGCTGAAGATCAGTGGCTTGGACTAAGCAGCAGCAGCGCTCATGTCCGGCACAGCCCTTTCCCTGCATGCACACTCTGGCAAAGGTACTAGTTCCCATGTCCCTGCTGGCCCCTTCCCTTTTCTCCCCTCTCCTCCCTACAGGAATGTCTTTAGTCTTACCACCTGTCCCACTTTCACGTTTCTGCTACACTTCGCCAACGTATTTAACAATTGTCTTTCTTGGTTTTCTATATGAATCCTGTGATATCTCTATTTCTGTTCCTCACCTTCATGAGGTTGGCCACCAGACAAACTTTGCAGTGGCAATAGTGCTATGGAAGTAAGCAATAGCATGGAAAGCTGAAAAACTCGGGAAATATTCTCAATAACACTAATGGTCTGTCTAAATCAGTTCTTCAGCAGTGCTGGATATATTATTTGCAAAGGTTTTTCATTCAGCAGAAAAACTGCACTCATATATAGCTGTTATATAACCGTTCCATGCAATATATGACTCAATTAGAAACATTACTACTAATATAAAGCACTTAAAAAGTCACAATACTGTAAATCATAAGATGGTCCTAATCTTACATAAAACCTTTTATTAAAAACTGCAGTCTGGAAAGAACATGAAGAAAAACATGATTTTTTTCAAGATTCTTGATTAACTACAGAATTTGTAATACGAAGACACCTGATCTTGTGATATTATGAAATAGCTAGAAGAACTGGATCTGAATTTTCCACTGAATGAACCAGAAGTGTAGACGTATCCAGACTGAAAGTGAACGCACTACCTTTCTTCTGGCAGGAAAGAAATGCATTTAACAGCCAGGTCATCTGTATTGACTTCTTCTGTTCTTGCCAGGAATATCTGAGCTCAGATATTTTGGGCAAGGTGACACCCATTTCAGCAAGGTGATACAGTCTTTAAAGTTAACCATCATAAAAATTAATTGCCAAGAAATGAAAAAGATACTGTTCATATGCCTGCTGCTGCAAGACACTCGACAGATAGAAACATCATTTCCTGTATACTGCTTACGTGTACCACTTTGATCAGCAATATGCTTTACTGACAGAAAAAAACATCCAGTTCTCAAAGAGAAACAGATTTAATGAGATACAGACAGCAGTGCAAATCGGAACTGTTCCCTGCTATACACTGCTGAATAGTTTCATCTTCAACAGGGGAGGATCCTGCTTACTCTGGAGATGCCCAATAGGACCTATGGACTCAGTTGTCTTTTCCTTTTGAGCACCTTTTGTTCACAGAAACAAGGTCACATAACAAAGTCTGTCATTTTTTCAGCAAATGCTGACCAGGTGCAGAGCTGAACTGAAAGCAGAAGAATCCTTTTCAGTTACAAGTCAAACTCAAAGTTGTTGAGAGGGAATTGTGGTTTCTTATTCACATACTTGGAAGTCCACAATAAAAAAGCAAAATAAATAATAAACTTGGGTCTTTTTTTATAATTAAATTTTTAAAATGCTAGATCCTAATAATAAAAAATGCTTATGTATATGCTTTGCTTTATTACCAGTAAAAGTGTCATTAAAAGCAACAGATATCTTGTATTTTTACTTACTTTTATTCCCATAAACAACTGCTGGGTTTAGAGGACAGCCAGGAAGCAAATTATAGCATTATTTCCTCTCTTAAAGGACATACTAAGATTTTCAGCACCTTACAAAGCCTCTGTTTTGGTAGTCATGGCCAATAAAACCCACAAGAAAAAAAATACTGCTAATACGCCACAACAAAATTGCATATTATATGGAAAAGTAGTACTATGCTTCTTTTAAAAGTTTCCAAAATACGCCTAGAAATTATCTTTGCAATAGGCCTACACAAATTCAGAAGGCCAATTCCTCTTCTAACTCTACCACACAAATACAAGACATGACAAATCATCAGGTTCTGTGGTCAAAGGACACTCCTCTACCTTCAACTGTCCACAAACTACCAGAGATTTATCTGAAAAAGCACAGAGACAGGACAGCTCAGGACTAGAAGCAAAGCTAGCACCTGATCTTGAGACTGCTCACCAGAAAATTTCTTATCCCTGCATGTAGTTCCAGCTGCAGAAGTGTTGCAGTGTGGTCCCTCACACATGTAAATAACTTGTAATTAATGAAACTTCATTTAAAAAACAAACAAACAGAACAAACAACCCGCAGCCCACAGCTACTTATGCCCATTGATGGTATGGGTTTCATACCAGTAAGATAAGCAAAACAAAAACTAGCCACGAGTATTACCTACACATAACATTTACCATCTCCCAAATACTCTCCCTATTGTCAGTGTTTTTTGTCAGAGATTTCAGTTCAGTGCTCTGCCACACACACACACACACACACACACACACACACACACACACTCCAACTGACAGCTGCATTCACTCAAACAGAAGCACTCACTCTGGAGACACTTAAAAACAACAACAACAAAACAAACAAAAAGAAAAATCTAATCCTAAAGACATCTAAAAAAAATCCACCATTTGGCTATGAGTTTTGTTCTCACTCTTCCTTCCTCTCAACACCTGCATTAATATTGATTAAATTCTCTGTAAGGTCAAGATCTGTAAGATCAAGACAGATGATACAATTATGACACTTGCTTATATAAGAGCAGACTTCACCACAGGAAGGACAAGATCTATTTTAAAGTTCAGGAGGAGGAGAGGGGAAGCACAGTGCATTGCAGGATCATGGCATCCTTTGCCAAAATGACACAGATAATTAAATCAATAAGTAGGTTGAGAAAACATGATGTTAGAGAACCGGCATGTTTACTTTACGTAATACATGACTACACTACATGCCAGGACCAGCTTTAATTATTTGTGCAAGTCATTTTGAGAGTAATGTAATGACTTCTGGCGTGCTTTTCTGTTTTATTTTAGGAGCTTAGCAAATTAAAAAAAAAAAAAAAGCTATTGAATAAAATACATTGATCAGCTCACAAGTCTTAGATGACTGACTTTGGGAAAAAGACGAGTAATTACAGGTAGCAATATGAAAGCTTACAATACATATGTTTATATACGGACAAAGCAACAATTTTTGTAAGTAATTTAAAAGCTTAATATTTATCTCCTTATAAATTCTTATTCTAAATCCTCTAACATTATTTCCATGAAGATCTCAAATGACCTTGTAAGTTTATCACTGCTACTATACTGCATTCATAAAATAATTTTACTCAAAATCTAAGCTGCACACTAATATTCTTTTTCTGTGAGACTAAAATATTTTCCTCTAGAAGACTACCAAAGTCTACTTTGCATCTTTCAAAGTTCAGAAACTCCTTTTCAACATTTATGTTGGGGGGGGGGGGGGGGAAGCTTCCATGTATGAATAGCGGTATCTTAACTTCTGTTTTACACAAAGAAATAAGTTTAGAGGCAGTGCACAAAACTCAACCTTTTATTTGTATATATAACAACTTCTTGGTTTACATTTATTTTAAAATCAGAATAATCTCTCTTCACCTGTGGCATACAAAACCACTGACGTAAATATTAGATGAGCTACTCGGCCGTTTCCTGTAATTTACTCTCCCCCACCCAGTCCTTAGTGATAAAAGTAAAAACACATTAAGGTTCAAGCCAGATAGATCTCAAAAATACACTGGAAACGCACAGGTCCCCTCTTGGTTTCCATTCCTTTGCTCTTGCATATTATTTAGTGACCTCTGTATCATACCCCAGTGATGACCATGATATATCCAGTTACAAAATAAACAGCTAAGAAACAGAATTATTTATGCCTGTATTTCTCACAATCTAACTACACCATTTTAAGCACCATATTTTGAAGTTCTACATTGCTACATTATCACAACTCATCTTTAAATTCCTCCAATATGGAAGGGAAAAAAAAAAAGGTTTGATAGGCCCATAAACGTATCAAAGTCAAAAACTTCTTTTTTGTTATAGCTTTATGCTGCCTTCCCATACATTTTATGTTTTTAAAAACTGAAAAATTAAAATAGTTGCACAATAAATGGAACACATGAAAGTTCCATTCACTCTCATCTTAAAAGTAAGGTGTAATTCAGCTATTGTCAACCCATAAATCAGACCACAGGAGCTCAGTAACACAGTATTTCTTATCAGCTGCATGTTTTCAAGATCACCATCATCCTCTGCATGGTATGCTAATCAGCAAGGGACAAAAAACATGTTCATATGCACCAAGTTTGAGTTTACAAATATTCAAATACTACAAATACATGAACAAATATTCTATCTTGAGTATAGTCCAGATTGTTCGCTGTCCTCTGTTGGAGGATATCACCAATTCATATGCACGCTGCTGAATCAAGATGGGTCCTACAGTACTTTTCTACATTCTTTCACTAAAACTCCTCCTCCCACAACATCAGAAAATTTACGACCTTTTCATTAAAGCTAAAAGTCCTGAGAAACAGTATTTCAAGTAATTAGCAAACATCTACTTTTTAGAGAATTTCATAACTAGCAAACAGACTTTTTAAAGAATTTCATTCCAAGTACCCCACTTCTTTCAGAAGATGGCGATTTTCAGAGTGCTTATAAATATATAATGTTTAGTGGTACATTTTTCTCCTCTTCCCCTGAAATAATTTCTCACCTTGAAAATACAGGCAGAAGAACTTGATCACATAGGTGGTATTGCTTACATATGACGGACTTTACTAGCAGAAATAACATAATGAAACTTAAACTACTACATAGATCAATAAACATTTGCTTTTAGTTACTCTGTTGATATTTCTTGGAAAGATGTGCGCATTTTAATGACACTAAGGAACTAAGGAAACATCTGGGTGAAGACACAGAGGTAGCAGAGAAGGATGAAGATCAAAGAAAAAATTAAAATACAAGGGTGGAAATTACATTCAATTAACTAACGTGTTCTTTTTCAATTTTATCATTTCATCAATTATGATTCATTTTAATTAACTGTGAGTGCCAGATAAAAATAAAGCAGTAGCCCTACCTAAAATTCTGCATTACCTTCAGTTGCAGCAGAAATTATAGAATACCTAACCACAAACTGCAGCAGGCTAAAGCAGATAACACCTCTCTATTCTGTATTGAATGTTTTAACAATTGAGGGAAAATGATTGTAAATAAACATCAATAAAGTGTTCAATCAATAGTTTATCACTCAGAACACACATCTTTGTTCTTCCAGATGGTATTATTTTTCTAAGTACTACCAAGACTTCAATACTGTTTGTGTTAACAAGTTGTATAAAAAAGGATATCCCCAACATGATGTTAATTAAAATATTTGTCTGCCACATTTAGGTTCTCTAGCCATTGCAATGTTTTGATCTTCACAAGAAAAAAGAATGAAAAGCACACAGCAAAATATCAATAATTAGGACTAATAAAATGTTCAACCATCACAAAATAAATTCTTTAAAGAAAAATATCTACTTTAAATCTTAATCAGCCACACTGTATAACCATGACCCCTTTTGGAGTAAAGACTCAAGCCTAGTTCTAGAAGCCCCTCTAAGACAGCTCTTAATGTAGCACTGACAGAAGCAGGACAAATCTCTCACAGGTATCAGCCAGCCAGCCTTTACTATGCTCCTTCCCCACAGGGAGCCCTTGCATTGTGGCATCCCTTCTCACACAGCCATTTTACAGCTCTCAGGCTTGTTTTGTCTGAGAGAAAAAGCTACTCAAAGATTAACATTAACATCCTCTTAAGCATTAAGAAAAGAATTTGCTTATGTAAGCATCTACTTTATATACAACATTAAGTTTAATTATTTCTATTTCAACCTTCTGTCAAAAGCAGCCCTTCAAAGTATAAGTTTAAAAACAGACAGTTGCTTAATAATATTCCTACACAACTATTTTAACATTCACCTTACAAATTTCTTGGAATAATAGTTAAGAATACTATATTGCAACATAGCAGTGGTCAAATAAACATTATAAGATCAATTTGGAAGAGATTATTCAGGAAAAACAGAAATTAAAGACAGTAAGCAGCCAATTAACATCTGCTACACTGCATACCACTACCAACCCAGTTCAGAGAATAGGCTTGGTATGTCCAGAACTTAAGCTTCTCTACATTTAATTAATCTTAAAAAAAAAAAAAAAAAAAAAAAAAAGGAACTGTGGCTCTGCAAGTGAAACATTTACAATTGAGATTTTAAGAGATTAATGGGTCTGACTCTGTGTAAAAGCACAGGACATCATCATTACCAAGAACTAAGATACTTCAAAGCATAAGAACTGTTCTTTCTCCACCCCCTCCCACCTTGAGTATATTTTATTAAACATGATTATTTCCATCCTTAACCCTGAATCAGATTGGCATTATAAGGAGTTATTTTTAATTCTTCTCCCTTTCCCCAGTGACAAGCGTGGCAGTAACCTTCAAGTCAGATACATGGTCGCACCGCATCAGGTTCCTGACCAAAGGGTACATTAGGCAGGGAGCTGCTACTACAGGCATGCTCACTATGAGAGCAATGTTAGTGTTTATTGTTGACTTGATTTTGAAATGTGAGAATGGTGCAGTACGTAAATATCAAACAGAACATACTGTACCAGCTGACACACTGATTATGCATATGCCACTTCACTGCACTTCTGTTTGTGCCTGCTCAACTGCAATTAGATTAAGGAGGACACTGAGAATGTATTTATAAGGCTTACTAACACAGCATTTATTTAAGCAGTGTTGAGAAACCTTAGTATATTTATTTTTAACAATAGCTATTTTAAAAAATATTTTGTTCAGATATCATACTGTATTTTATAAAATGACTATATAGTTACCCAACTGATTCAACTCCAAATCTTACATAAACAACTTTTATTTTGTTAGGGAAAAATCAGTCTAGCACAGCTTGGTCTTTTCCTTTTTTTAAACAGGTCCTCTTTAGCCTCCCAGCAAGGTTTAATATGTTAATTCCCTCAGCTGGTTGAGCTTATAGAATACTATTAGATCCTTCTAATACTTGACATCAGTCATGAGGATTTTTACACTCTCTCAGTGAATCCTAGAAATAAATAGAAGCAGACCAATAAAAAGCTACCATTTTGAGACTAATTTTCCTGAGATTTTATTTTTCAGGAAGAAATCACATGGGTAAAGCAATATAAAAGAGGAATGGATTCATGGCAGTGCTCTGAGCACAGCAAAGTGGGACAAATTTCTACCTGCCAAAGGCAAAGGAAAATATTTACATTTCTCAACTTTCAAGATAAGTGTCTTGAGAAGAATTTTAGCTACATGTACGAGGAAAGAGTAAAGACCAGCATCTATAGAGCAAAACAACATGACCTAAACGAAGCATAACTATGAGGTCCTACAGAAATGTTGAAATCAGATCAGATGTGTCCAGTTACACCTTTATTAAATGCATCATCCAAAATTACCAAGGAAAAAGAACAAATGAAAGCCTGGGGAAAAGTATTTTAACCCTACTGCACCTGGCTAGGGTCTAGTACATAAAATACAGGAGATATATTGGCATTTTAATAGGGAAAAAAAAAAAAAAAACTTTGTAAACCAAAGGTTTAGCTATGACAATTGCTGCCACAGAAATTAAATGGCTATGGATGACAGCACCTAAAAATACGGGAGAGAGGAGAGAAAAAAAAAAAAAAAAAGAGAAATCCACCAAAATCCAAACTTCAGGCCTACTTAAATAGAGAGACTAAAGAGGAAAGTGAAGAACCGAAGACAGAATAATTGCTACCACTAAGAACACTGCTAAAATTTCTAGAACAAACTTTCAAATAACCATAGATTTAAGTAGCTATCTATATAATTATATATGGATTTAAATAGATGTATGTTTTACTTTAGAACATTTAACTCATTCACTACTGTGCTGCTAAGGGGAATTTGTTTTAGCTTCAAATTCTTCCTCAAGAAAACTGCAATTACATTTCCTGAACCTTTCCCTTTAATTGAAAACAGCTTAGAAGCTATATCTAGCACAATTTGAAACTTCCATGCATGAAAGCCTACCAATATAAACGTTTTGGGGGATTTTTTGTTTGTTTTTAATGATGCTACTATAAACTAATCTCATCAATGTTCGCAGTCTCTAAAGGGTATTAGTAACATTGCAGCTCTTTATAAAACTGATATACAGTTACCATAAAATCCCTTAAGGAAAAGGATGCATACAGCTGAGCTACAACAAAGCATTTTAAGCAAATAGGATATGCAGCTCCTACACAAATAAAAATCATTTGACATGAACATTCAAGAAAAATCATTCAGCAGGAATACATTAAATAGAATAGTCAATACTTAAAAATAGCTAGTAAGACCTGAAATGCATTGGGATGCACTTCTGGAGTATGAGCTTCATCATAGCTCCATGTATATAGGTATATACACAGACACACACAGACCCTTCATCTTGTAAATTCAAGTTAAAAATATCTCTTCAACCAGGAAGTTAGCATGACACGGGGATTCATTGTAACATTGCACTAGAAGTGATAAACGAAAATTGCACCTGTTGATAACACTTACCTTGCTTTTCTATTTTAACAGAAACTCTTCAGAACATAGAAGGAGAACTAACTGCAAGATATATGCAGCTTCATTGTACATTTTATATAATGGAAGTGACATTGTTCACTACTGAGAATAGCTTCTTGGCTTAAACAACAAGATCCCCTTAAGCAAGTTTAAAATAGAAACTGCTCTCTAGTAAAGAAGATTTTGGATAGTCTTCAACTCCCAAATTAACAGGAGAGGCAGACAGGTTCTCCTGTAACATTTCAGTTGTATGCCTACAGTATTACAATTTCCATTTCTAAAAAAGGAAATGCTCCCAAAATTAGATATGAAGCCTCTCCCTTCACGAAATGGGCAGTGTCACTCACTCACAAGTGCACCAACTTACAGGATGCTAAATGTCTTATTGCTGGTATCAGCTTGATAGCTAACCAAGGACAGAAAAGGCACGAAGAAATACTCTATGACACCGCTACAGCTATCACCAACTACACTACATTATCATTAGCTAATATTACAGCTACAGAATCATTACTAGCAAAATTTCCAGCATTTGGGGTCCTGAAGGACAATCCAATTCAAATTTTGTGACATGTCTTCTGCATGAAAGTGGAAGGTATGTTAAGACTGCAGAACCAGATTTTATTTCCCCCTGAAGTTCAAAACTATTTCTGGGGGGAAGGAATGCTCAGGGCAGAGTGAAACAACAGACAGAATAAGATCCAGTGATTCAGCAGTCTCTTCTCCCTCCAAAGAAATCCTGCATTAGATTATGAACTGTATTTTCTGAACCTCTTCATCTCCCTACCCCTGTCTCTTTCCCATCCTGGGAAAGAATAGCAACAATCATGTTGATTAACTATCATGGGCACACAGGTGCCTGAAATGAAGTCAATATTCATACTTTTACTCCAGAAAGTTAAAGCACACATTTTCTAACTGTTCTGAAGAAAAAATGGTAAAAATGACAAATGTGTCTCTTATCAGTGGGAGCAGTCAAAAAAAAAACACACCACCAAACAACAAAAAAAACCCACCACACACCAGAACTGCTTTCACTTTTGTTGCTAGCTACAAAGGGCAAGGTCAGAGGAGTCACAGAAGTATTATACAACGTTATTCTTTTCCCTTCCTTTTGGCCATGCTATATCCTTATTATAGTTTTCCAATAAAGAGGTACTAGGCTGTGCTTTAAAGGACCCAAGGAAGACTGCAAAGCATTCCCTTAGCTGGCAATGGGAGGCACTTCAGAAAAAAAAAAAATTCAAAACTATACAACTAAAAGTTTAACCAAGCAAATCCACCACTAGAAGATTTGTTATTCTTGGAGTCTGTAACTTTATCTTCCATGCTATGCAACAATTTATTTCATGATGCACAGTGTAAATTACTTCCTTCTTCCTGCTTTTAAGATACTAAATAGAAAGTATGTATTTGACACCTGTCTTGATTAAAAAAAAAAAAAAAAAAAGTTGGGGAGTTTTTTTTAGCTCCTCAGGTGGCTGTTTTTCCTTCCAAATTGGTGTAGTGTAGGAAGATTTTGTAGTTTATGATTGTTTGGAACAAACAATTCCACTTAGCTATATGAAGAACTAAAAACATAACATGGACTTACAATAATCAAAGGAGAATAATGTAGTTCTGTAAAACTATTTAAAACCAATTTATAGAACAAATTAAGACTCCTTAGAAAATGTACGTTAATGAGACAACAGTTAATCACAGAAATCACCAAGACTAAAACTAGTTCTTGCATCTGTTTATATGGCATCATGAAGCAGAGGAGCACTGCATAGACAGTACTACAAAAATGGAAAGGCATTAACTGTTAAGAGAACAATATCAGCATGAAGACATAAGGGTTACGCAAAAAAAAAGTTTTTTTAAAGGATGACTATGACTACTCACTGACCAAGAGGACCAATTTTCAAGTAAGACAAAAAATGGGATCCGCATTAAGAAAGAATACCAGTGAAAAAAATGGTAAACATATTAGAAAGAAATACAATAGAAGACACAAAGAATGAAAAACTGCTTGAATTAAAGTTTGAATTACAACTGAAAACAAATACACATCATGAATGAAAAAAAAATATTATATCAGAAAGCCTGAATTTTCATTTTTATGAACAACAACAACAAAAAAAAAATGGGGGGGGGAGGGAGTAAGAAGACAAGGAAGTCTTCAGATTTCCCGAAAGAAACAATGAGGACCACAAAATTGCCCATCAACACAAACGTTTTTTTCCCCTTACTTATGTAAAGAAAGCACCACATTTGATGTATTCTATGTAGAAAAATGCCATTTGTGGAAAGTCAGCCAGCCAGCCCCTTACTTCCCATTTCATCCATGATTTTAACTCTCTGAAAACAGAGCCCCACGAAGGCAATGATGCAGGGGCCGGCTGCAGATGACACCTGCTTTGCCTTTGCTCTACGAGCACAAGGGGACCGTCGTGCGACAAAAATCAAACCCTGGCCCACAGGCCTTTTTGGGCCATAAAGGGGCTGTGTAACAGACGGCACGAAAGCAGCCTTTTTCATTAGAAAAGCCGGGGTCTTTGGTACAGCGGCACCTTGTAAGTGTGCGTTTTGGGTGCCCCCCTATGACACTGAGTACTGGGGCCTTTCCGGGGGCAGCCGCAGCGCTGCAGAGCAGCGCGGTGCCTGCCCAGACGCAGCGGCGCGGGGCCCGTCGCTCCCGAGGCGGAGCGGCCCCCGCCAGCGCCTCTCCGCACGCGGGGCCCGAGGGACGCGGCGGCACACGGGGGACGCTGCCGCTCGGCCCGCTTCGAAGCGCCGCGCGCTTGGCAGGCCCGGCCCGGCCCAGGCCCCCGCTCCCGCCGCGCTCCCATGGCAACGCGGCCGGGCAGCGAAGTCGCCAGCACCGCGACCCCGGGGGCAGCAGGTCCCCGGGCGGCCGGCGCGGGCCAGCCCGGCCGGCAGCCGCCGGGGTCTGCGCTGCCCCGGGGAAGCGGCGGGCAGGGCCGCGCCGCGCCGGGCCGGGACGGGCCGGGCTGGCCACTCACCGCGCGCGTCCCCCGCCGCCAGCACCGGCTCCGCGAACAGCTCAGCGGCGGCCAGCAACGAGAAAATGGCGGCTCGCGGCGCGCGCCACGGGCGGAGGCGAGCGGCGCCCCTGGGCGGGACCGCGCCCGCGCCCCGGCGGCGGGCGGCACCTAGCGGGGTGCGCGGGCAGCGCCGCAGAGCAGAGCCGGGCCGGGCCGGGCGGCCGCTTCCCGCCCTGCCGGGGCCGCCAACGGCCTCCTCACACACCTGAGGGAAGGGAACGCGCAGCCGGACATAAATAAACGCGGTTAATTAAGGCTGAGGCTGCTGGCTTGGGAGGGTTGTGAAGAGTCATTCTGTGCATGGGCGTGCCAAGATTTGTTTCAGTTGAAGTCCATAGATCATTCTCAATTGGCTACACGAGAGAATTGATGAATAATCGTCTAGATGATGCTCTTTTGGGTACGCACTGTAGATTGGGCTTACCTATGAAAGATAGGTAGTGGAGTTTGCACTGTTG
The DNA here is from genome assembly GCF_059628265.1 of Tinamus guttatus. Classification (NCBI taxonomy): domain Eukaryota; kingdom Metazoa; phylum Chordata; class Aves; order Tinamiformes; family Tinamidae; genus Tinamus; species Tinamus guttatus. The sequence goes on from NW_028288821.1 coordinate 7,707,855, forward strand.
TATTTGTTTAACACCTGACTATAAATTAGATAAATATTGAATCACAGGTAATGTTAAAGCACAGGTAGTGCTGCTCATTATTAACTTAGCCAAGGACTTGGCTTTTTGGACTGAATTTTCAGTAGCTATTAAACTTGTTAAAAATCATTTGGACTACAATTTAGCATGGAAGAAATGAAAACTTCCCTCGACTAAAGGAAAAAAATGATTCAAAAGGTCTGAGACTATTCATAAAAACAATCACACATTACTCCAGGTATATTCTAGTTGATACTTATTAAAACAAAAATTTGATTACAGTTCTATAAACCCTTTGTAATTTGATACCACAAAGATGTGATCATGCATATACTTAACTTTAAGCAGTCACCTCTCTGTTTTCCAATCTAACAAGAAAACCACCCGTACTGAAAATGAAAGTCATAGCTCTGGGGACTATGATAAGTATTTCTGGGATTTTCCTTGATATAAACAGAAACAACTTCAAGAAACGATGTCAAGTCTAGGAAAAAAGACCGCTTTAGAAACACAACTGCGTGAAAATGTATAAAGCCTCCAAATCTCTCTCTGTTATATAATGTATGCACATACCATTTTTATTGTTCTTTTGTAATCTGTACTTCCTTAGATCAATCAAGCACAACAGCTGAGGCATTGCAGGCACTATTTATGCAAGCCAGACAGAATTTAATTACCTGAAAAATTCTGGGACGAAAAAGCTACCTATCTGTAAGAAAATAACCTTTTCAGTAGCAGAAATTTGCATCGATCAAAACTCACTTCACGTAGTCCAAAGTCAGAATATTTATTTCACAATCTTTGACACAGTAGAAAACTAGACCCTTAATATTGTAATATGAACATGAATAGTTTTGTAAATACTTGTCATACCCCATTGTTAATACTGATTTTCACAAATGTCATTGCTTAGTTGAAGTTTTCATGCTTTCCTGAACAAAATAGATAGTTTTTAGAGGTCACAAGGTGCTTTTACTGTGGCCCATTTGCAGGTTGTGATCTATAAATCAAACACTTAAAAAATGTAACCAAGTAACTACAGAAATGGAAAGATAAGAAATCATAATGGAAAAGAGAAATTTCCACCCCAAAAAAACAGATAATAAAGATCTTTATGAAATTAATCAAGGATGAATGCAAACTCTGCACCTGGAAAGGAATAACCCTTTGCAAAAAGCACAAGGGAATGACCGCCTGGAGAGCACTCTGCTGAAAAGGACCTGGGAGCTTGGCAGACAGCGTGGACATGAGCTGCAGTGTGTCCTGGCAGCAGAGATGGCCAGCAGCACCCTGAACCGCCTGGATCAGCAGAATTAATTCCAAATGTTAACCTCTTTTAAACCTTTTATTTTATTCTTTTTTTTTTACACAATCATGTTACAAGTTTTAATCAGTTTGAAGATGATGGAGTCAGATAAATACAAACTAGTCTTAGCAAACAGTTTATTGACATGAAGTTTTTGATCAATAATAGGTCATGAGTCATGGAGGTTCATATGAGAATCTGCTTTCATTGATATTGATTCTCTAAGAAATGAATGTAACTTCTTATTCCCTACTAAGCCTGTTGATGTAGGAATTGTAAAGCCCAATGTGACTGTGAATTGTAATGAACCTCAAACGCTAACATTAATTGGTCCATTACTATCAGGTTAATGAACAAAGGGCTGTGCAGTGCGGAGCTAGAATTTCAGAAATGCAGCAGAAAATGAATCAAAAAATGCAGAAGACAAGCATGAGAGAAACAGTAAAAGAATGATAAAGACATTAAAGTCCAAATGACAAAACGCTGGCCTGACAAGGAATATTTTCTCAGGAGTCTGTGTTTCACTCATGCATTCTTTTGATTCTGCTACTGCAGAAGGAAGACATGCAGTGGTTTGATGGAAATACAAAAGTCTTGCATTTTTATGCTGTTCCACAGAAAATTTGGTCTGATTATCTCTTCCAGGTGTTTGACACACATTCATTTTATGCATAGCACTTACTAGCACAGCATATTGTTTATTTTCTTCAACTATGAGCAGATGGTAAACATCATTCTCACTACATTTTAGTGAATGTAGTGGAAAAGTCCAAAAGGAAGCTAGAGAGGGTTAGACGTCACTGTACAAAAAAATAAGAATATGGGGGGGGGGATGATGAGCCTTTTCAATGTTAGCTGGAGAAACCTTCCTGTAACTTCCAAATTTTCTGCTCATCAGACAAAATGCAGTAAAATGTCCTTCTTTTTAAAATGAAAGGCATCAAAGATCGGCTGCAATATTAAGTCCAAGAATGTATGTCTTGTGGAAAACTTAGCATTTAAGCAAGTAAAAACCCAGTCGTTTTTGATATTTTGTATATTGTTATCTGAAACTACTTCCAAGTTCACTTGCATGGGATGTCAGCTTAGGAAGAAATATATTTACTTTCCTTCAAAACCACGTGATCAGGTAGACCAAGTAAGGAGTGAAATTGTAAACATGCAATTAGTTTCTTGTTTTAGTTCTGTTTGAACTGATTAATTCAATAAATAATGATTATGATTTTAGCAAGAATGTGGTGCAAGGCCAAATACTATTTTTAATTCTTTTCTGCCAGAATATTAGTGCTGGCATACAGATACTATACATGTCACAATGGAAACATCCCTTGTCTAGTCCTTGCTTTCTGTTTACCACGTTATGCCAAAAGGAGAAAAGAAGGAGACTGGAAAGAATAACATTGTGGTTAACAAGATCTCTTTTTCACTTGATCAGTTTGGTCACTCATTCTTCCCACATGTCTTGTTGGTGATGTCCAAGAATTTCTGTATACGAGAGAAACTCATGATGGCTGTCCGGATTCTAGCAGGGCAAACTTTCCTGTAGTTCACAAATTCTTTGTATTGCTGCGGTTGAGGCTCAACAGATAGGTTAAAGGAGATATTCACATAAAAAAAAGCAGGTGTACTTAAGAAATACATATACATCGGCTTTGGACTCTGGTTGGAATCAAAATACCAGGAAATGAAGAAAGAGAACAAAGAAACAATGAACAAGAGGTATCATGACTGACATTGTTAGAAATAGCTTGTTTGACTGTTCAGTGGTCTGCAAACCTCAAGTTCAGGAATTCAGACTTTCTCTTACATGATTATCATTAGTCACAGACACACTTCCATATTAACATACCTGATATCTGAGGTACACAACCCAAATGAGTATGTGGACCATGTTGATAATGACTAAGCAACTTTAAACTTTACCTTAAATCTTCATATTCTCTCAATGCCACAATAAAAAAGATACAATAATGATGTAGGCTTGTCCTGAAAAATTAAAAGTTAAGAAGAGGAACGATACTGTTCCAAAACATAGACCAGCATACTTCCAGGCCAAGGGGATTTGGAACCTGAACCTTAATCTGCAGCTAACTCTTGCTTGTGTTTAGAATTAAGTAAGAAAGACCAACAATAAACAATGCTCACTAAAACATTCCTGCATCTGTGTGCTGAAAACAAGCAAACTTTTCTCAAACAGCATGTTTATCCACAACTAATGATCTTAATCCAAATTCTAGAAAAGTAGTGTACATTTTATAGTTTGAGATCATGAAGTAATACTTTGTTTAACTATGAAAAAAAGTTATAAAAACTATTTGGCAATCTGAGAATGTTTCTCCCTCCAGTTGCCATTGTAATAGAAACGGCCAGTACTAGCTGATGTTTGGAATTACTTGTTTAAACAGCACTGATGAAATGGAGATCATTTGGAAAACGTGTACGCATACCTTCTTTGTACCATTTTTCATCTACGCGAGAGCTTAGGGAATATCCCCCAAAAGAAACACTCCCCCATTTTTTTTCTTTTTTTCCTCTTTTTTTTTCTTTCTTTCTTTCTTTTTTTTTTAAGTGTATGTTTTAGGAATTTAGAGTAAGATAATTCTAAAAATATCCAAAGGAGCCAAAAACATAAAAATGAACGAACAAGCAAACAAAATCCCCCAAAACTCAGGCAAATAAATATTTTGATTGCGATGGAAATATATCCATTTTGGAAATAAAAGAGATATCTTAGCCTTTAACAAGGATGTCTGTCTCTCTCAAATGCTTTTTCAAGCACACACAAGTCTCATGAAGAGAGAATAAACCAAAAGGCTGTTGTGTAGAACTATAAAGTATATCTCACTTTTGAACCCAGCAGTTTTTCATACTTCAGATAGTAGCAGCTATCACTGACAAAGATGTGCACCACATAAGTATAAAACAAATAAGGTTTAATAGCCTAGGAGTGAAAACTATTCTGTATCAATAATATAGTTATCTCAAGATGAGTACGTGCATGGTTATTTTCAAAATGTTTTGCCTTGCTTGTAGGTAGATGCCTGTAAGTAGAGTTACAATGGCCACCATATGTCCACAAAATTTATTTTGCTTTCTAAGTTTCTAAATAAGTAATGTTATAAATAATCTTTTTTTTCTAGATTTTATTTCTAATGATCCAAGTATCCATCTCATGATAAATTTCTATTTCTTTATAAATGTATGAAATAAGAGAAAATGTGTGAGAAGGTGGAGAAATAAGACTTGAAAACTCAGAGAGAAAAAAACAGTAGCATTCAGAAGTGAAGATTAATTATTGCACAAGAACATAAAGGAATTATTTTGTTGGAATGCAAATCAAATCTGAAGATAAAGCGTATTTAAAAGAGGAGAAAAAGCAGAAAGTTCTATCAAAGCTTTCATTTATATGGGCAAGAGAAGCAGAAGGAAATAGAATATACTGAATTATGGCAATTCGTTTCCTTAATCAGAACTAAGCTATAGAATCTCTCAACACTGTAAATAGATCAACAACAGAACAAAATGCCTATCTAAAATATATTTTAGCCAAGTGATGAATAGCTTCATTAAGCTATAAAGACCTGCATATGCTTTTGTCTCATATCTATCTTAAACTGCAAAAATACAATAACATCAGTAAAGTTAATGGAAATAATGGAAGGCAGATTGAGCCTAGAATAAATATATCTCTAAAACACGAATATATTTTGAGCTGTATTTATATGTGCTTTCCATTCCTCTTTTTTATGATGCAGTTCTAGATAATACGAAATTGGAAATATGTAGTCTTCCATTTGATAATCATTTCTGGAAAAAAATATTTCATTTCCTGTGGACTTATAATAACAGTACCTATAATAACAGTACCTACCTATAATTATTTAGTATTAACAATTCCCTTTATTAACAACCTGAAAAGAATAATTTGGGGCTGAGAATTATGATGTGTTGAAAAGTGTAAATATTTTTGAGCTATAAGTCAATATATTTACATATAAAATACAATTTAACACATACGGACTTGACTTTGAAAACCTTTACATAAGAGAGAAACTTAATTATCATATCTAATCTGTGCAAGTCTCAGCAGGTGAAATTACTCAAGAGCATACATTCATAAGAATAGGCTGTAAATGGATTGTAAATGATGAAGTATTTACCACATGAAGTATCAGCACCATAGCTAATACATTCCCTTTACTGTAATAGTCATACCATTTGTTACAAGTTAATTATATAATTTAGTTAGTATAAGCAAAATGTATAGATTGTATAGTAATGTTGATTTGGCAAATTTGTTTGATAATCATTGATTGCAATTTAATCTCAGGCCGAATTATTCCATAAGTATTTAATGAGCTATTTAATTAATAGTCCAACTGTTAAAATAGTGAAACATTTTTACTGAATCACTATTGAATGACTGATGTACAATATTCTTCCAAGTATTTAAAATTTGTTTCAATGATCATTAAGTTTTAAAAACCATGAAAACAGCTAAAACTTTCACTCTAAAAAAATCTGAGAAGTTGTATCAGACTTTGTTATATTTTAACTTTATATAGTCTAAGATTCAGCTATTCCCGATATTTGTAGGTTCAAAGTCGCAGGCAGGTCCCTGCCAGACAAATGTGCGTAATTAGGGTAATTGTAACAGATCCATTGAAACCCATGGGAGCCAGGCATGTAACCTACTTTTGTAAAATCTTTTCATGAACGCAGGGGTATTCTTAATATATTTCAAAGTCTGCCCTCATCGTTAATTATTGTGATCACTAGCTAAACAGTAAACATACAATACCACTCACCAAACAGGGCTGCATCGCAATCTGCTACTGCAGAAGGCCCAGACACACAGGGCACTGCTACAAAAATCCACAGACTTTTGTTAATTAGCTCTGGCCAAGAGAGAAGAAAAAGTATTTCTAGGGAAATTGCTGTAGATGATGGGTGAGAGATCTAAATATTTGCAGGAACAGCCAGTATTTTGCAAGACTGTGCAACACTGAAAAGTTAAGTAGTCTCTATAACTGGATCATTTGTGTATTTTAAAACAAACTTCAATTAGGTGAGCACATATTTTCTCCTTGTCAAATTATAAAATCTAACTGAAGAAAAAAAGTTGAAAATTTACACTTTATAGTTGTAACACTGTTGTTGAGATATTTTCATTATCATATGAAGACAAGCATCCTGGTGCTGTAACGAAAAAAAAATTAAAATAAATTAAAATAAATGTTAATAAATTAAATTAAAATAAACTAAAAATAATAAACTAAATAAAATAAAATAAAATAACGAAAATAAATTAAATAAATTAATAAAGATTACCATATTGACCTGAAACAACCTGTTGTATACATTTAATAACATGTAATCAATGATCTTGATATTAAAGTGCTTATCTTTCAGCATAAACATATAAGCGAGTACAAGCTTTTCACAGACTTTATAGAACATTAGTTATTGCAGTAAATGCAATTTGATTTTCAAGACATTTCTTTTGCATGCATGTTTAAATCACACGAAACAGCTACATTTATATTCTGCCTATATTCCGCTATACCAATATAGCTCACAAAATAAATAGCTTAATTTCCTTGTACAAAGTTGGGATTTAACCTTTTTGCTGCTGCAAGGTCTACATCATTTATTCTTCCATATTTGCCCATTAGCTTCCTTGCATGCTCACCATGAAATTAAAATTTCGTTTCACAGATGTGCAGCTCAAATTCACAGCTATTTTTCAGTTTCAGCATTTTTGTGAAACAATTTATACCTCAATAGATGAGAAAACATGTGGAAGATTAGGAAGGGAGACAGAATAATGACTTTGCAACTGACAGGCAAGGGGAATTTAAAGGAAAACTAACCTGTGATGCCTGAGCAAATTAAATATTTGTTAAATATAGTAATTAACAACCAAAAGAAATTAACAGCTTTGAGAATCTTGCGGAGATGAACACCACACAGTGAGATGGGCACATGTATTAGGGATGATGATCAGAGAATATCCCTATAGCTACTAAAAGGTTTATATCCATAATTAAGAGGGCACACCAACTAGAAAAAAAAGTCAAGATTCACACATAGCACAATATTATCAGTGACATTTTGACTTTCAGTTGAAGGCCATAATAGAATAAATATAAGATACTTTTGTGGGAGGCCACATCATGTACGTTTTATGGTTTGTTGTTTTTTTTATATGTATCACAGTCCAAGGGTTAGGCACGTTTTGGGGGAGCAGCAGTGCACCGTCATCTGCCAGCCGTTAGGTGCTTTACTCCTGTTCTAGAACGTTTCTTTTTGAAGAGAAAATCTTGTTGTTTTAAAATAAAGCACCCGGGGCCCGAATTCCTAGGCAAATATTTGAAAAGCTGAACAACTGCTACAACGGCTTTTGTTTTTTTGTTAATGGAGTTGAAATGCACGTTACATTTTACGTCGCCTTGGTTTAAAATCCATGTAACACACTCAAACCACCCCGGGTGCCTTCCCTGAACCGGGGGTTAAAACCACTCCAAGGTTCTGGAGCTCTCCCTCGTGACAAACGCCGCGAATCCCCTCACGCGGATCGCGGGGCGGCGCGGGGCGGCGCTGCGCGGTGCCTGCGGAGCCTGCGGCGCTCGCTCGGGCGCTGCCGGGGCTGCTCGGCCGTGCCCGAGGCGCCGCCGCGGCCCCGCTCGGGCCGCCCCGGGGCCGCCGCGGGGGCGGCGGCGGCGACGGCGGCGGTTGCGGCGGGGGGCGGGGCGGGCCCGGGCCGCGCCATGGAGCGTCCCGCGCCGTTACCCAGGGTGCCGCGCGCACGCGTCCCGGCAGCCCTCGCGCGCCGCCGCGTCCCCTCTGACCCGGGCCCGTCGCTGCCCCATCCGGGCTCTCGGCGCCACACGGGGAAGATGGCGGCGGCGGCTCTCCCTGCCGAGTGGATAAAGAACTGGGAGAAGGCGGGCAAGAGCGAGTTGTGAGTGCGGGGCCTCGAGGCGGCACGGGGCCGCTGCCGCGCGGCGCGGGGAGGGAGGGGCGGGCTGGCCGGCGGCGGGGTCCGGAGGGGCGCGGAGGCCGCAGCGGGCGGGAGGGCGCAGCTCGGCGCGGCGCCTTCGCCGTCGAGCCGCAGGGGTGAAGGCCTGGCCGGGTGGCGGGCCCAGGCCCGGGCCGCCCTTGTCGCCTGCTAACGGCTTCGGCCGCAGCGCGTCCTCGCTGCTAGGCCCGACTCTGCCCGGGCCCGAGCGCCCCCTTCCTGCGCCAGGGCCGGGATTAGCGGATGCCGGCGCCTCCTCCGGAGCCGGGCCCGGGGTGAGGGAGCCGGGTGCTCCGAGTCCCGCTGGCCCCGCAGAGCTGGCCTTTCTGTCTGATACCTCAGCCCCTGTCCCTGCCTCCCCTTCTGCGAGGTGCTGTCCCCCTTGATCTCCGTAGGATCAGCCAGTCGTGCCCACTTGTCCCACAGGGCAATCTGTGTGTGGTAGAAGGTCTCCTCTCTGCTTCCCGAGCCTATATAGGTGTGGTAGTGACTGTCACACCTGGAATCTTTAACGTCCCCACCAGAAGCTTTAACGCTTCTTTCTTGAGCAATCTCCAAGCTTGCAGCTTCACTAAATGTGCTGGCTGTTATGTTTCAGAAGCAATTTTGTGCAGGTGTTTATGTAAAAGTTTCTGAAATTTATGTTAATATGTTAGCTTGGATGTGGGTGCCCAGTTTATTATATATATTTTTGGGAAAATAATAGTCTTTAATTTTCCATTAATCTCTGCTTGCTTTTTATAACTAAAAAAATAAGGCTTGAAATAAAAACAGTTGGAGTTATTTTATAAGACTTTTCAATAATCTTTTATTACTTTTCTTTTTTCATATTTTTTAAAAGGTTGTGTAGTCTTCCCTAGTACACTAGTGTGTACTAGTCTTCCCTATGCATAAAACAAAGTAGTGGAGTAGAAAATAGGTAACATAAAGATTCCTTTCACAAAAAAAGAACATCAAGAAAAAGCATCCCACTCACAGCAGCTTCATTTTGTAGTAAAAAGCCCTCCCGCCCTGCTTTTTATGTCCTGTTTCTGTTTGTGAACTGTGTCAAAGCAGTGACCATGTTAGCACATCAGGCTAACAGATTCTGGTGTGTATTGTGCAGATGTGAATCATTGTGAGTGAGAGGCCAAGGAAAAGGTGTGCTGTAACTGCATTTCTGACAATAAAAACTTGTCTATTCACTGACCCCTCAACAATAGGTGAGGTTCATATTGCTTTTTGTAATCACCTTCTGCTTAAAATGGTTGGGTGATTATTGAATTTGTATCAGTTGAGCAGTGTTTTTGATGAACCTTTTTGATGGGCTTAAGTATTTAGTGACTTTTGTATGAAAAACATAATAAAATATATGAACTTGTGCTAATCATACCTTTTGAAAATGCAGAAGTATTATAAAGCTTTGTCTTTATAAATTTTATCTATAGTATTACAGTCAGGTGGAGGATTTTTTTTTTTTTTGGTTTTTGTTGTTGTTTTTTTGGTGGTCCTATGGTACTGTAGCCTTTTTTTTTGCCCAAAGAAGACACACATGATTGCAACTTCTGTAACTTGCACAGGTTACTGAGATTTTTATGAAATTTGTGTGAGGAGAGAAACTCCACAGATAATCATATAATGGTTGCTGAATTGTTTTAGTTCTCAAAGCTTTGCTGTGGGAAAGGCAACTTTTTTTTTTTTTTAAACCGTGATAGTGTTTCACATGCTCCCTTTCCCCTAAAAGGCAGTATGTGTTAAATATAACGGGAGCAGAGGGGAATCCTAGTTTGTTGGGGGTACAACAAAAGAAAATGATAGCCTACTTATGTGGGTATTACCAACTGACCTGGAATACTGCTTAAATGCAGTTCAATAAATGCTTAGCATTTTTTTTTAAGAAACTTTAAAGCAAATGTGATTGTTGTCTACAATTCTCTCTCTCTCTCTCTCAAGCCGTTTTCTTTACTGAGTCTTTACTGAATAATGTAATTCTATTTTGTTAGGGGAAAAGTTGTGAAGTTTTAGAAAAAGTCCCCCTCTCCCCCCGAATGAACGCTGCTTTTTTTTTTTTTTAAGTATTCGTAACAACAAGGAAGGGAAAATGCAATATTTCATGTTTTTCTTCAATTATTTATCTAGGAATCTCTCCAAAATATAAATTAGGTATTCTGCAAAGTCGTTTATGTGTGGAGAAGGGTGAACCTTAAATTTATGAGTTTTGGTGAAAAGCCTAGAAAATAATGTATTTAGAAAATAGTGTGTGTGCTTAGAAAATAGTGTGTGTGTAGATCTGGTCTAATAAAGCCAATGCACAGAGTCAAGCAACAGTCACTCTTGTATTGTTGCGTTTTTAAAAGTGGTGGGCTTACACAAAGAGACGAACACCGAACTTTCTTCTGTAATCTTTGATGATGATGATGATTATTATTATTTTAGTAAAACCTACTATAAGTAGAAAGAAAAGATTAGGTCATATGGGAAAATACTTGCTTGCTGATGTATGAAATGACTTATGGAATCTGGTCAGATCAGTACAAGACAGAACTGTCTTAGATTAGTATTAGCTCTGTGAAAATGCTATGTATTGGGGAGTATGAAAATTGCTGTATTGAGAGAAAAAAATGGTACAGTCTTTAAATATAGTGGAAGTTTAAATGTTAATAATGATTGCATAAGGCAGACTCTTTGTTTTCTTATACAATCTTTTATAATAGGATGCTGATCGGTTTATGCCCCAAAACATACAAGATTTGTAATCTTACTGTGTTCTGTAGGAGTTGCTGTTCCTTTTTAAGAAAAAAGTTTGCTTGGTTATTAAAGAAAACAAAACACAGTGATACTTAAAATTCAGCAATGAAATCACCTTTAAAATAATGATTTTTCTCTATTTTTGAAGTATTATGAAAAAAATATTAACTTCAGGTTTGCTTGTTTGGTTGCTTTATCAGCATAAGACCTTACTGACCAAAAACTGGAAGATAAGGTTTTTGTATATATCATGGGTGTTATGTGAGATAATAATGCAGCAGAGTAGGCTCTAAGCTGTAGCACCTATTTACTACCTGGGAGTTTCTTTTAGAACTTTTATTCATAACTCAATAGATATTGAATTAGTTCTGCTACTGGCAAATAAAAATATATAATGCATACAGGAAAATGCACAATATATGCTAGGTAGATCTGTTACAAGTTATTTATAAAAGCCAGACATTGGTCAGGATGTGATCATCTTGTATGTCTCTAGTTTCTTCAGATTCATCTCTGTCTAAATATACTTTAATAAATTACTTATATTTGTTTTTGTACTGCCAAATACTGTGCAGAGATTGTGTTGGAATCTGTGCAGTTGCTTAGTGTGCTGATCAGTCCAGACTCCTTGTAGTACTGTGTGTGTATCTGTATGTTCTCTTTTGTACCTAACTGTAAGTTCCTCTAGCAAGGAGCTTGTTCTTTGCATAGTGCCTGCCATGATAAGATGCTAGTCCCTGACCCTAGCCCATATGTACTTTTATAATATCATAAGATAACTTATTACAGTGATGCTGTTGCTTTTTGTTATGATAAACTGAAAATACCAAGGACCCTTCCAGGGAGAAGTAAGGCTTTAATAATTTACTTGACTGGAGGTTTATGTTAAGCTTCAAGACACACTGAAGGGGCTTAACATTCTGTGAATGCGAAACTTTGATATTCAAGCTTCCAACTGCTTTGGACATGTTTGTTACTTCACTTGCCCAAGAAATACCATCGTATTAAGTAACAGATAAAGACCTGGGAGTCAGGAAAACTTAATTGTTAGGAAAACAGGATTTAGTTGCAGTTGTGCCATCCTGACTGTAAAATGCAAATGCTTGTTCTTTATCACAACAAAAGACCTACACACATCAGTTAAACTATGCATATACTTAAATATTTGCAGGCACATGCACTTTGTGCTAAGTAGTGCCATATACTGTGTGTGGGAGTATAGCTGAAAGTATAGGGCATTGCATATTACTTGGGAGGCTTTATTCAGTTTCTGGTTCTGCCATGCAAACTTTACGCATGTTCATCAGTACTTCAGAATCTGTCTTTAAAAAGGCAAAGCTATCCCATCCTAGTCCAAAACCAACCTCACTGTAAAAAACTTGGTTTTCAGAATCAATCTTTTCTTTAATTGATTTTTACTTTGCAGGTTATATTCATAATTTTATTTCAAACTTACTGCATGTTACATTACTGTCATTCTGTAGTACAGCTGTTTTAGAGTTACTTATCCATGTTAAACTTGCATAGGTGAAATACAGGGTTAGAGTAATAAATGTTTCAAGAAAACTTGTGTTTTAATCTGTTGAAAAGCGAGCCTAAAATTTTCATTTTCCTTGGTGTTAATTGAGAAAGTGTTGTGGTGACTCTTCGTTGAGTTTATTAATCATGCTGATACTTTTATTGTAGTGAAAGATAAACTATTTTGCTTTAGTTTAACATGTACTCAGTTGAGACTTAAAGAATTAATCTAAATGCCTTGTTGGTCTTGGAAAGGAGTGCTTCTACCTTGTCTTCATTCCTCATGGCTCCCTTTGATGCTTATCTTGGTAAATGTAACTAACTTGCAAAGTTGGCAAAAAATTGCTTTTTGGTCAGTTTTATGCCAGATTTGTCAGGTTATTTAACTGATACAAGGGCTTTGAACTGTGTGGCTAAGAAGAGAGGGAGGTAAGGAAGGCACGAACTATCTCAAAGAAATTGCCCCTTTGTGCACTGTCAAGCTATTAAATTACCTCAGCAGTACTGCCTGACAGCATGTTTGGGAAATGTCATTGTTTTGGGAAAAGCATCTTTATGGAAGAACAAGAGCACAGTTATTTATTAATTTACATCCGAACAGTATTAGTGTTTTTTTTTCTTACTGGCAAAAATTTCCATATTGACCTTCACTCAATGAGTAATTGCTTTTTTTTTTTAATTTAAATAATTTCAGAAGTTTTAATGATAAATATAAATCAAACTGTCTTACCTACTGATCTTATTGTGTTCTTGATAAGAAACAAATTATTCATCAACATAAGTCATATGAAGTTGATGCCTACTATTTTGGTAGTGTCAAAATGGGGCTTAGAAGAAGCTGAAACTCTGATATGATGTTAGATATAACTTAAGTAAGCTCTTTAGTTGCAGCAGCCAGTGTAGTTGCTGATGTAGTCTGTTTGACATGACCTCTATGTCAATAGAAGTCAAATTGTGCAAAAATAGATTTTTTGTAGGATTGCCACTTTGCTACTATTTATATGCGGAATTTAAAAATGAATGTGTATGAAGATACCTCTTTACAAAGGGAAAACTTAGGGAAATCTGCCTTGGACCAAATTGATGTAGTCTGTGAGGACAGCTGAAGAAGTTACACACTTGAGAGAGGTTGGGGGAAAAAAAAGAGAGAAGGAACCAGCATATTCACTATTGACCAAAAAAGCCCCAAAAACCATTCTTCTATTTTGACATGTCTATTCGCTTTATGCTATAATATATTGCATGTTTTTCAACAGTATGAAGAACATCTTAAGTATACCATCACTTTTTATTGCAGTTATGTTTATCTGTTGGTTGCATTATATTTGTATGTCAAATTTTCTATGTTTCAGTAGTTTTTAAAGGATATGTATACACACCTTGCATTTGCTAAATATAATCCTGGAACAGCTGGAACAGCTGTTTGTTGCAAGGTGATAAGTCTGTATCGAATGCAAACAAAATGAGTAACTGATTGCTATAGAATCCTTGCATCACAGATCCTAAGCATCTGTGATAGCAATCTCTTACATAATGATGATATCAAACTGTTAAATTTCATATGGATGAAAACTGTAACTTTACCATGCAATTCAGATAGTAGGTATCCCTATCTTCCGTGTCTACAGATCACTTTTTTTTTTTAATGCACGAAACAATTTTAATTGCAAAATAGCAAGGGTGGTGGAACTTCTTGGGTTACATATTAGTGGCTATAATAGTATGGGTATATATCTGTATTTTTTTTCCTTACTGTTGCCTTTAAGTAAGTAAAAAATAAAATAAAATAAAGCCTTGCCTGAACAGAAAAGGTGAAGGAGGAGAGAATCCTTGTAGCTTGAAAATCTGTCTCTTTAGAATTCAATCTAGTGTAATTAAAATATTTTTTTGTTATGGCAAATTTGGTGAAAGGAGGCCTCAGAAGTGACTGTAAAACACCAACATGACAGGTCTTCCCAGCCTACAATATTTTGCTTTGGTGATGAGAATATGTTCTTACCAGTTAACTTCTGTCTTTTCTGTGCTAAGACTGTGCATCAGGAAATCATGCACATGATTGAATACAGAATCTACAGGCCAGTCTGAAAACTAGTTCTAGGTATAGACAAGCATTTGCTTATTGATTAATAGCAGGTTAATACTACAGTTCCATCCATGCCTCCTTTTATGTCCTTATATTGCTTTGGATGGGGGGGGGGTGCATGTGTGGTGTATGTATGCGGTGTTTTTGTTTTTCCCTCCCCTGCGTGAAGTTCCCTGTGAGGAAACAAAAATTATGGAAATAAACAGGCCCTACTTTGCCCATTATAAATGGGCTGTATTTCATTGCTGTGTAACCTCTGTGAATTAATATTTACTCTATGAAAAATAAAATGTGGACAGGCAATTAAACTGCCAAAGTTTGAAGTCCTTTTAGTCAGGAAAGGAAACAACAAAACAGAGATGTATGGTATACTAGTATAGGACTGTTTTTTTATGCTTTTTGCTGTTTTCGATTACAATTATTTAACTGCTCTTTCTTTATTGCAGTTTGCAGCTATGCCGTGCTCTCAGTGAAAATAAAAGCTATGATAATACGGGTTTCAGAGGCAAGTTTATTTTTTGCTTTCTTTTTATCAAAGAAGCATAAGATAGAAACATTCAATTAAAGGGTTTATGCATGTATTTGTTTGGATTATTCATGTGCAGTGACAATTAATGTACCTCAATGGAGGTGCAATAGAGAATACTGTAAATAACAAGGCAGCACAACCCATCCACAGCTAGTCTGTTTTCTGCTCTGTTCTATAGAAAATGCAGAAATGCATGTTCTGCTTTAAACTCAACACAGAAGAAGGCTCACAGAAGACTGCTTTAAACTTTGTGAAGAGCCAGATTTTATTCTAAAAGCAAATCTTGTGTAAAAGCCCTTGTATATGCAACTGTAATTATCTGCTACAGAAAGTATTTTTTCTAAGCAGTATATGAGTTACAGGCTTTCTTATTTATGAATGTACATGGATGTCTTTTAAGTTTTTGCAATTCTTATTTTAAGAAATTTTCTAAGTTTCAAGGAGAAATAATTTTAGGCTTGCTCTGCAGAATGCATCGTAAGAAAAGTTTCATTACTAAGAGAGCAAAACAACTGTGCTATTCAAGTAACGCCTTGGTTCTTGCTAATAGAGTCATAAT
The DNA here is from genome assembly GCF_059628265.1 of Tinamus guttatus. Lineage (NCBI taxonomy): Eukaryota > Metazoa > Chordata > Aves > Tinamiformes > Tinamidae > Tinamus > Tinamus guttatus. The sequence goes on from NW_028288821.1 coordinate 7,723,616, forward strand.
GGACAACTACAGTAAAAGGGAAGATAAATTATGTTAAAATTATTTATAAGTAACGCTTCTGAAGAGGGAGTGTTTATTGTTCAAGAAAGCAAAATTTGTTCTTCCCAAAGTTTTTAAAGAATAGACACCTGGTGTTCTCTATGCGAAATAAACCATTGATGACCAATTTTTATATGCTGTTTTATTTTTATTGACCTTGCTGCAGAGGTTTAGCAGATCCTGTGGGAATAGCTGTATGCTCAGTGATCTCTTTTCAAGGCACCAATATAGGATAGAAGTGATTGAGGTCCTTTCAGGTAACCCATATGGTTGATCTGCTGTAGTGAGACATTGGCTGCTAAGAATTTGAGTCATGTAACCTAGATTCTTTTCTGTGAGGGTACACTGGAGTTTACATGGTGCTGCACTTACGCCCCTTGAAAAAAGACATTTTGTTGAAGCAGAGTGTGCCAGAAGCTTATGAGACTCCTAGAGAAGTGGGTTTTAAAGGCAAATCTATTATGGGGTATGATTAAAATACTGTAATACAGTATTTATGTAGCTCCTGTGATTTTTTGATGTTTTGTTTTTATTTAATTAGCTATTAAGCCTCAAGCTTTTCTACTTGTGGCTCTTGTAATTTTTCATCATATTTTGCTCTCATTGCATTAAATCTCTTGGAAGTGGATCATCTTCTCTAAGACATCATGCAAAAGCAGTATAGCAGTTTAATTTAGCAGTATCAATTAAAAATTCACCTTTATTTTGAGGAGCAGTTTATCACATTTACTTGTCTGAAGTCTACTACTTTACTACAGATGTTGCTTTAAAAGGTAAATGAACAATTACCTGATATGTTCATTAACCATTGTCTTCTTTCAGCAGATATTCAACAGGCTTTATATGAGCTTGCATATCATGTTGTCAGAGGAAACCTGAAGCATGATCAAGCTTCTAATGTTCTTGGTGATGTTATAGTAAGTATATATTTTATGTAATTGCATACGTGTTAAATTTTGCAGTCTATTGTGAAAGTCTGAATTAAAATCAATCAGGACAATGGTCAACAGACTTATTTTTTTATATCTAACAATATCTTCTTAATATCATGCAATAGTAATATGTAGGCTGTCGAGGTTTCTATATAATTCCCACTTTTGGGGGAGTAATAACTATATGTTAATTTTACCATAGTTAAAAATTAAATCATTATTTATGGGTATAGTGAGACTGAAGTTGTTTCGTATGTACTAGAATAGATTTCACTTGCTATTGCAATGTGAATGCAATGCCACCTGCTGTTTTTTCTAATTAGATCTGTTTTTTTGCAATGCAACTGTCTACCATTTTATTAGTGAAATACTAGTCCTATGATGACTTTTAAAATAATGCATTTAATTGATTTTAAAAAGTCCTTATTCAAAACGTTTTAAGAAAAAAAAAAGGGGGGAGGTGAGGAAAAGAATGTGTTTTTTTTTTTTTTCAGCTTTTAAGATTCCCAAAATATTGAGTATGCTTAAAAAATAAAAAGTTTAAACTGATTTTGGAACAAATTTGGAAAATTTGAAAAATGTGTTTCTTGAAGTTGATTACTGTAGAACTATAGAAGTCCCTGAAACAGTGCGTAGTGATAGAAGTACCCATTCAGGTTTTAACAGCCTAAAACACATCTGTGAATTCCTCTGGCCTGAGGTTTTCAGGTGTTACAAAATTTTTTTTCTCGCCTTTCAATATGGTTTTGCTAAGCAATAATCAATATATCAGCAACAGTTAGATATTAGTCAGTAAATAAACTGCTGAATTTACTGCAAATTTATTAATAACGCATGTAAACTTGCTTTTTGATCAATCATGTGCTTGCTTTATGCAATGGAAGTCTAGATATGGGATTTCTGTCTTTACAATGAGTGTTACCTTTTTCCTTGTTAGGAATTTCGGGAAGACATGCCCTCCATTTTAGCTGATGTATTCTGCATCCTAGGTAAGCTTTCTTCCCTACATTTCCACATTGGGAGGAGTTTGTAGAAATGTTATATGCACTTGTTGACTTCTTCAGGGAATCTTTTTGTGTCTATGAAACATTTGTTTTTTTTACAAAACCTGTGTTGATTCTTCCTCAGTATATCCCTGTTTTCTTAATGTCTCTTAACTCCTTTTTTCTATTACAGTTTCTGTATGTTTACCTATATAAAGGCAGTGGGAATTCATGTGTCAATAAAAGCTCAAGGAGCTAGCTTGCAATAATGGCAAGTGTTAACTAGTGTAGTCTTTGACTTTCTGTAATTATCATTCTTGCAAGTATTTAAAATAACTTAATCTTATTCACAAATAGATCTCTTGTTCTCAAAATGTGTTCTGTAAATATTTTATCAGTACAGTGATTGTTAATGAAGTGGGGCTTATACTAGTTCTCCAAAATCTCAAAGCAACTGGCATTGTTCGCAAAATTAGGATTTGCGAACTTAAAATACTCTAAAGATCTGCACAGTTTTACTCTGGCAGTAACCTCTGGTAGGTTTTATGCTGTATAGCATTGAGTTAAAAGTGTGGATTTTTTTTTTTGCTTGCTTGTTTGTTTCCTTTGAGAACTTTAACCCTGCATACATATTTCTTAGCAGGTCATACTCTTAACTGCTTGCAGGCTGAGTCCTGTTGTATATCTTCTTAGTCTTTTCAACTGATTTCTGCAAACTAATTTGACAGTCCGTTTGTCACAGATTGTCCTATATACCGAATATATATACTGAAAGAGACTGGGGTTCTCCCGAAAAAATATGAGCATGTGTTCTGACAGCGTATGAACAGTGAGGCTTGGCTAAGTTTGCATGTGCATCCTCAATTCTGTAACATCTAATGGATGAATTTGAATTTTTCTTTCATAATATTTCATTCTGTGTACTTGTCATCTTGTTCTAAAACCAGTCTTTGTTATGCAGACACCCTTCTGCTTTTAAAGCTGGGCTAGAAAACATAGTTCAGTTGTTGTTTGAGCCACTACTAACTTGAAGTGGCAGGGCTGCATTTGCACTCTTATGCAAACTAGGATAAGGTCAAATGCCATGTCCCTGTTAGTAGCAGAGGAATGGTATGGGGAGCTAGGTTTCAAACTCTGTCTAGAAGTGGCATTGAGTTGCTTAGTTATTTTTCCTCTTCATCCCCTCTAACATTTCTTAATACATTATTTACTAATATTTGAATCTTTTTTTTTGTAGTCAGTGTGTCTCAATAAATAAGAGCTTTTATTCTTGTCTTTATCCACATATCCATGTTTTCTAGACTATTTTTTTTTCTGCAGATTCTTCAGGGCTAAGAAGCTTGGGTGCTAGGGCCTAGACAGCTGGCAAGTCTGCTGACTGGTTTTCTGTGATATCAGTCATTTTCCAGGCTCTCTACATCACTGGGGAGTCTGGGGATTTTGGGATTTGTTGGCATTTTCTCCTTAGTTCTACTGTGCGTTTTGGGTTCTTTGTTTTAAGATGGTCATACTTGGTTGCTGTTTTATGGCCTGTTTTCCCATGGAAATCATTTCAAATCACTTCAAATTTTGACAATTCAAAGAAGAAGAATGAAAATACGGAATTAAAACTGGTAGAAAGGTACAGACCAGCAAGTGAACAGTAATTACTCTGAAAACAGAAAAGTTACTAGAATATCCTTACAATAAGGATAGAGGCGTCCTGTTTTCTAGAATTCATGTTTCTCTCCTTTCCTCTTATAACTGATTCTTAGTGCTTGTCATAAGCGTCATTCTGACAGAAGAGCAAGAAAAATGATCACTGTGGCATTTCTGTGGTCTGTTTGTTCTACCTTTCCATGTGACTTATGTGTAAGAATTGTCATCAAAATATGATATACCTGGAATGTGGCAGGGGCTAGCATGTTATAAACTGTTTTGCACTGTGTCATGGTTAGTAGCTATCAGAATAGTTTTAAAGGGAAGAACCTATTCTAAAATCTGTAAAGATGTCTGAGACTAAAACTCTCAGAAGTACTGACTTATTTTTTAAAAAATCTACCCCCCATCCCCACCTTCCTTTATTTTAGATATTGAAACAAGTTGCTTAGAAGAAAAAAGTAAGAGAGATCATTTTACCCAGTTGGTGTTAGCCTGTTTGGTAAGTCACACTTACAGATTCTCTTTGATATGTATAATATCTGACAACAGGAGAGGTTTAGATACCATTTTAATAGCTTTCAAAATAATAAGCAATAACAGACTACTAAAAATTAATTTTATTATATATGTTATAAAGACCATTTGGGATACCATTATAGCTATATCAGTTATACCAACACATTTTTACAGATGCTATTATAAAATATATTCAAACTGAAACGATTTTTGTAAATTTGATTATGTAGTCCTTTTATGTCTAAAATAGGAAAAGATGAGGAAGAGGATCTTTTATTGGACCAGTTAAGCAGAAAAAAGTGGATTTGTGTTTTCTGTGCATTCATTTACTGCATTCTTCACTGCATTTCTCTGCGCTGGAGAATCCCTAAATGCTAAACAAATGTAGAATTTGTAACCAATAATTTAGGTATGAGGACATTTATTTAAGCTGTTCTGCTTGTATAAAATATGTGTTTTTCAAATCCAGTTTTAGTTAAGTAAGTTTTAGATGTGTGGCTTTTTTTCTTTTTATTCCAGTTTTGGCCACCTCAGTGTTTGATACAGAATGTATGTAGTATGATGGTATACCATTGTATTTGAACTTCCTTTTTTGTTAAGGTACCTCTTCAGCCTAAAATCAAGCTTAGCTTCCTCCTAAGGAATAGGAGTAATAAGTAATAGAAATCTGATGCATATTTTTCATCATTTTTCTTTTCTTTTCTTTTCTTTCTTTTTTTTTTTTTATACATATAGTATCTTGTATCTGACACTGTCCTAAAGGAGCGTTTAGATCCAGACACACTGGAGTCACTAGGACTTATCAAACAGTCTCAACAGTTCAATCAGAAATCTGTTAAAATAAAGACAAAACTATTGTAAGTTTTGGGTTATGTCTTTTTTTGGTGGGTTTGGAGAGGGAGGGAGGAAGAAGGGATGGTACTGTAGTCTGCTAACTGTTAATAATGTTCTCTGAAAATGTGTAATATTCCTTTTATTAAAATACTTAATCTTCTTTAGCGATATGTTGTATGTTTATATTGACCTCTGTCTGGAATTTCAGTCTTCAATATTCAAGAAGAGTGTTTAAAGTAAGTTTAGATCTTTAGAGAAAAATCTGGTAAGGTGCTAAGCACTTTTCCAGCAAAGCATGCAAGAGCAAGCCTTACTATTAGGGTGAACCATAATGTTGCTTTTAAATGCACCGCCTTTGAGTGTAGGGGAGAGCTGAATATGTTTGGAGAATGCTAGCTACCTTGCAAGTGTTTGATGGTGGCTTACTGTACTGCATCCTATAATATTGGAAATAGTGGAAACAAATTATAGGTTCTTAAAAAGGTATTCAAAATTGGTGACAGTTTGTATACACGTTTAATATTGATAGTATAAATGGGCAGCACTGTAGAAATATATTCAACCATGTATCCAAATAATTATGTTTAATGTTTGTTTACTTACAGTTATAAACAACAGAAGTTTAATTTGTTAAGAGAGGAGAATGAAGGTTATGCAAAGCTGATTGCAGAACTGGGACAAGACTTATCTGGAAATATCACTAGTGACTTAATCCTTGAAAATATCAAATCTTTAATAGGTAAGGAATTTGCTGAAGGAATATGGATACTGATATTCCTGCATAGTCTTGTGACTACAGAAAGTGACTGTATGCTTCTCTTTGCAGTTGTTTGTGGATCAAATGTTCGGTAATACAGGCACATTGTCTGGTAGTAATACATTATATGGTAGACCATCCTAGACACAATTAGAAAAATTTTCTGCGGGGGCGGGGGCAGGGAGAGAGAAAAAAAAAAGTTGGGAATGTTGCTTAGTTTAATTTGGATACAGCCTAAAATATGCCAGCTGTGATTTTCATTCAATAGGTATTCAAGAATAATTTTTTTTTGAGATTAACTCATCATATCTTAGACTCTAACAATGTAATTATTTTTCTATTTTAAGGTACTCCATTCAACACATGAATTTCCTTAATATTCTTAAGAAAGTGATATCTAATGAAGTGTCATGAGCCCTGCTTGTGATTTGTCCATATTTCTCAATTATGAACCTTAGGAAGGGAGTATCACAGTGAAAGTGTAAAATACTTAAAATATCTACTACAGTGATTCGCATATAAAGTTTTTATTATTATAGAGACTCTTCATTAATAGTCTTACCACACAATTAAGAGTTTGAGTTCCAGTTTTTCTCACAGATAACCTGAAGACCATCTGTTTAAAATACTCATGCAAACAGTTCCTGCCTGCTTGTTCCCTTCCCCTGTTATAGAACAATTGTTAATATTGTTGTGTTATGTGGTAAGTTAGGCGGTAAATGGAGCTGAGAAGTAACCTTGGCAAAACAAATGTGGTTTTTTCTCTCAAATAATAAACTGCTTTTAGTTACCATTTAAAGCCTTAAGATAGTAATGGCACAACGAAGGAAATTGGATGTGTGTTTACAAAATTCCTCTGATACCAGTAAAAAAAAAATTCTCAGTATTGCTACTGGAGTTTTGGTGAAAGCCTTCAGATAAGGAAATTCAGCACTGGCTGAGATTGGTCCAAATCCATGCCCTTACTTGAAGGAAAAGTGCTTATTTACCTCCTCTTCCCCCAGAATTTAGAAACTTTTTTCCCTAGGGTTAGCAGTAATTCTGAATTAACGACTATACAAAACAGTTAGGTTAGAGTTCAGGTGCAAACCAGTAGTACTTTTTAGATATAGGATGATTTTCATCTGAATGACTTTTGTAGCTGAATTGAATATGAGTGTCAGCACAAGGGGAGAAGCAGCCCAGCCCTTTTGGTGGTAGTATTGGGATCAGTGAGACTTGGATTTTAACTGTTAAATGCTGGTTTTAAATTTCATTTAATCTGAATTAAAAAACCTGTTTAGTTTCATTACTTTCTTCAGTTTTGGGTATACTGCAAGTCAAAATTGTGCTGGGTTTGCAGGGTACTAGGTTCACAGGTTATCTAGATTGTTTTGCTGTATGTGGCTTTGTATTGAAATTGAGTCAGAATTAACTTTTTTAATAACTTTGTTATAGTAACAGAAGAAAGTAGCCATATTAATCTTTATTGTATGTTCTTCTCCACTAGGATGTTTTAACCTTGATCCTAACAGAGTTTTGGATATTATCCTGGAAGTCTATGAGTGCAGGCCTGAGTATGATGATTTCTTTGTACCACTGATAGAGTCTTACATGTACATGTGTGAACCCCAAACTCTCTGCCATATACTTGGTTTCAAGTTCAAATTTTATCAGGTAATGCATTTTCATTCTGAAGTTTTGTTTTGGTAGCTGTTCACACTGATCATTGAACTGCAGTAATAATAAGTTTTTGCTGCAGGGTTTTGTGTGTGTGTGTGTGGCTTCTGTGTGGTTTCCTCTCCTCCCCACCCCCTCCGTGTGCATGGAAATTAAATTTTAAAAGAAACAATTTTATGGTTTTGAATGCAAGTCTAACATTTTAGTGTAGTTTTTTGCTGCTTTGTTTAATAAATCTGCAGTGGCTTCTTTGCTCCCTCTCCCTTTGCACTCCCCTAAAGTTTGTGGTATTGTCTTTTTTAGGATCCAAGTGGTGAGACACCTTCCTCCCTATACAGAGTTGCTGCTGTCCTTTTGCAGCACAATCTCATTGACTTGGAAGATCTTTATGTTCACGTAAGTGACAGTGCTCCTCTGTCTAATGCCTAATGATGAGATGTTTTCTTCTGATTCACAGTTTAAATTTCCATATATAGGGTTCTTCCTCAGGCTGATCATTATACTAAAGCACGTAGCACTTTTTCTAAGGAAAGATGCTAATATATATTTAACCCAAAGCAATCTACTGACAAACAGAAAATAGTGGTTAACTTTTAATACTAGTCCTTGAAACTAAGTGGAATCAAAATGTGTGTCTAAGCTGGTAACTTGTTTTCTTTCATAGTGATAAATTTTTCACTTGCACATGGAAATGCAAGAAAAATACATGATGCTTTTGAATAACCAGTTTGTTTTAAGGCATTGGATTTTTGTGAATGATACCATCAAATGTGTGTATTTAACCATATTGTTGCAGATTAGTTTTAAATTGGCTAGGGCATAGGGTTCATACAATTGAGAGAAAGGCGTGCAGTGTTACTCCTTAGCTGCTTTTGTTTTCAAAATAGTCCGCTAATAGCTTATTTCCTTTTAGAGTTATGGTAGTAAGGAAAATGATCTGCCAAAGAATAAATTTTGAAGAAGAATCTGATAAGAGATTTGATAAGAATCTGATTAGAGCAAGGAAGGACATAAGTTTTGCCTGGAGCTCTGGTGTTCAAAAGTAGCTGTAACTCACTTAAATTTTCAGAAATAATGTATGTATTCTGTTATTTTAGCTTCTTCCAGGGGATAATGCCATCATCGAGGAACACAAGCGAGAGATAGTAGAAGCTAAGCAAATTGTCAGAAAACTTACAATGGTTGTCTTGTCCTCTGAAAAGACTGAAGAAAAAGAGAAGGAAAAAGAAAAGGAGGAGGAAAAGACTGAAAAGGTGTGTGTGTACAGCTTTTATCGAAACAATTTTAAACTTAAGATAGCTACTGCTATAAAAACATTTTTGTATTGGTTTGAAATACAAATACAGATGTGCAAGTATCTGTACTTCTCAATAGTGTTAATGTCTGTTTTGGTGGATATGCTTCACCTCCAAAGATGAAAGGCTTAGGATTTTTTCCAGATTTCAATTAAAAAACTCAGTTTAAAATTCCTGCTTCCATGGCTAACTCATTATTCCTTTTGAATTTTATTGGCTCCGTTGTGTCCCTGCACTCATATACTATACAAACTTTTCTAACACCTATGCTTTCTATTGTTAGTGTTGCTCTGATTTGATGTGTTCAAATCTTACTTTAATACAGTCATTTAATTTCAGTGGTATTTTTCAAGTGTCTTGAGTGTTATAAGATCTCTAAGAAAAGGAAATTTGTTAGGCGCATTTTGTAAATGCGATATGTACCTCAGTATGGGAGGGAAATCCATCGATATCATCAACCTCTATTCTTCATTTTCCTTAAGCCCCAGATTTATTATGCACATCTGTTCCTACTTATTCCTGTTTCTTCTATCCCACATTGGTTCAGTGCATCTCTGACCTTCTTCTTCCTTCCATTTTTCTAGCCTAACTTGAAATATCTAATTTCATTCTCTGACCCTCAGGCGTCTCATGCACTCAGCGCTCTTCAGCTTTCAGCTGCAGTCACATTTTCTGCTTACAGCTAGTGAAAGGAATCTGCTTAAGTTTCAGCCTTCCTCCCATTTATTGTTTCAATATGCCTTTTCCTATACCACAGTTCTAGTCTGTTTTTCTACATTGCTTGGCCATCTTAGGGCTCTTTGAAGTATGTGTGTCAATATTCTGATAGAAAATTTGTAGTTTGAGAAGTAGGGAGTATATATATTGCAAATAAATCAGAAAAAATAGAGAATGTTACTTTGGGCCAACTTTTCGAATTGAACACTGTGGAGAATTTTAGGATTTTAGCAAAACTGTAGCATTTTTTTTCTGAGAAATTGCAAGGACAGAGAATGAAATCTAAACTTGCATGGTGAGAACATGGAGAGCTGCACTTAAAAAGTGTTAGTACTCTTTGAGCAGTAAGTTATGCAATACATGCTCTTTTTTGAAAGGTTCATTTCCATGTTAATATTTTAATGTGATTAGCTATGCAGTTTATAGTAATTATTAGAGTAACTGTATCAGACAGTTTCAGTTTGAATACTGTTTAATCTATAGGCAGTTTTAACATACGACTTGATGCAATACTATCAAGAAAAACTACCTGGATAAGGTAGAAGCAAATGTTGAACTGTTATTGGTTTAACATTTCAAAATTTATTTAATGTTATCTCTTGTGATTAAAATGTATTATTTTGTCATAAATCCGTAATATGAATAGATAAGCGTTAGAAAATGTGTAGCATTAGCAAATGTGTATACCCTTTTGAGATGTGCTTAGCATAAATAATTGTGAAGGGGGAATCCAGTTTTTGAGAGATAACAGGATACAGCTGTGCGAGTAGATTCAGAGCAAGTCAGAGTGCCCCCTCCCTGTGCTCTGCACGCGTTCACTGGTGGCGAGCTTGTTCCGAAGGGGCAGTGCTGACGGCAGGGAAGGGGCAGCCAAGCAGGGTGTACGCGGGAGCAGGGACTGCCTGGAAAAGTACACAGAAGTTCTAGGAAGACTGTGGGTTTGGATTCAACTGAAGCAGATTTTCTGTAATAATATGTTGTTTTTTAAGTATGGTGTACTGAGTGAGGATTCCAAGCTTCCTGCTTATATTGCACAACTCAAATTTAGAAACTTTCAGTAAAGGATCACTTCTGTTAATACTATGTATATTGACTTAAAAGAACGATCTATGGCATTGGAGGAACTTGCAAAGTATTACATAATGAGGCTCCTATGCATTTTGAAAATTCTTTAATTTATGATAAGATGGGCATATGCATTTCTGATCCCCCATATATAAATATATATTTAATCTTTGAGACTGATCTTGCTCTGGTATGCATATTTATCTTTTTCTGAAGGAAATGCTGAAACTTTGTTTTCCTTGCTACATGATTTCAACATAAATATTGAATTGATCATTGCATATTTGTTCTGAAACTTTTATGTAGCAATATATAAAGGAAAACTTAGAAAACTGTCTGTCAGAAAAATACAGCTGCTAGTAGTCTGAAAAAAGGGAGAAATATCCTCATGAATGTTAAACCTCAGAAACATCTTTGTATTTCATTTTATTTCTTGTCAGCCTGTCCTGTCTATTTGCAACAGTTTGTTTGAAAGGAGATTTCTTGTCACCTTAAAATACCTTGAAATGTTTTGTCCTAGATTTTTTTAATCTTTCCTTCTTCGATGTGAAAATTATGTTAGCATTGCAGTTATGTATAGATAGTCACTTTTCCTTCTTTAGTCACTTAAATACCGTGCTATGGAGGAACAGGAAAAATCCATTTATAGTAATGCGATGTATCAATACCATGACCATGCAAAAATGCTTCAGGATACAGTCTTAGTTGTGAACCTCTATTCCCTCCTATATCTATATTGCAAATTGGGATATTTGGAAAACTTCTTGTAGTCTCATATGTACTTTAGAGAAGGTGCTAATACAAATATTACAGTATGCAACTATGTAAGAGTGATTTTTAAATCTATTTTTTTGTAAGAGAAACTCTTTGGAGAAAATGCAAGAAAAACTTGCATTTTTAAATCCAGATCAAAACATAAAGCAGAGTATTTTAAATATTTGCATTTGTCTTTAAGTGTCGTATAAAGAATTAAGCTGAAGCTTATGTTAATTTAGAAAGCATGATCAGACATTTTGTCAAACAACCTTAACTTCTCAGTGTTTTTAACTTCAAGCCACATGCTTGCTTCGAAATGGATACATCTGTTGTTGTTTAAGTGTATTTATTGTATAAATGTCTGGCTAGTGTTTTTTAAAATATTTTTAATGCGTTACTATATAGCTGGAATAATATTAGTTTTTATGTCTGGTTTTAAGTTACAGCTACGTTCCGTTAAGAGGGAATACTAAAAAGATTTCATGAACGTACCTTTTCACTAACTGCTTGTTTTCTTGCAGCCACCTGATAATCAAAAGCTTGGTTTACTGGAAGCTTTATTAAAAATTGGTGATTGGCAGCATGCACAAAGTATTATGGATCAGATGCCTCCATTTTATGCTACTTCACACAAGCCTATTGCGATTGCCCTTTGCCAACTTGTACATGTGACAATTGAACCTCTGTATCGCAGGTAAAATGGAAAGTAGAAATCTATTGCTAAATGTGGGGAAGCCACATAATACTTGTAAACATTAATTTGCTAGTAAGCTTAACTGCATTAACGTGTTTCAAAGGCTTTCACATCTGCTTCATGTGAAACTTTGTTCATTTTATTTCCAGAGTTGGAGTACCTAAAGGGGCTAAAGGGTCACCAATTCCTCCTTTGCCAAACAAGAGAGCACCAAAGCAAGCAGAGAGTTTTGAAGACTTGAGAAAGGAAGTGTTCAACATGCTTTGTTACCTTGGACCTCATCTTTCCCATGATCCCATTTTGTTCGCAAAAGTGGTGCGCCTTGGAAAAGCATTTATGAAAGAGGTAGGTAACATAAGAATGGTTTGTCTGAAATTAGGAAATATTCAAGTCCTTCTGATGTAAGAAGTCCTTTTGATGTACTGATTATTCTTAAAATACATCCAAGTTACTGGAGCAAGTGAAAAAACAAGAATCTGTAAAATTGTTTTACAGCGTTTTTTGGGGGGAAGTTGGGATGGTTTTATGAAAAACTTACCAGTAGGTTTACAAACGGTAAGTTAGAGCAATAACTAATTTCTTGTTAAAGTCTTCGTATTGTCCCCACTTATAGACCATCTTTATAATAAAATTTTTACATTATCCTTGTATAATGTGTTTTTTTTTTTTTTTTTTCCCTGAATGAAGGTGGGATATTAATTGCATGGAAGCATTTACACTTTTTAGAAACGCAGACAATAGAGAACAGAAGCTCCAGTACTCTAAAACTGTTCTTTTATTTCATCTGTTACGTTAAGTAGAGGATATTTTCATTAGTGGGTTGTCCCTGTTGTTCTGGTTAAAATGCTGCTATTTTTGAACTTGTGTCAGTGACTAGCATATACACTCCTGACACTACTATGATGATTTCAGTGTGGAGATTTAAATTTCATTATAAACCCTAAAGTTAGCTGTCCTTAAAAATAAAATGGCCTCTTGAGATTTGTTATCATCTTTGACCATAATTTCCTATGTATGTTTTGAAGGACAGTAGTGTGACTGTTTTAAAAGGATGCAAGTGACCTTGCTTGTATTCTGAACTCTGTTAGAATTTAAACAGCTGCTCAGATTGAGGCCAGTGAATTGCTTTCTGCTGATTTTCTGACAGTATGCTATTTGACTAGCAGTTTTTATTTATTCTCTTCTGCTCCCCCCATTCAGGGTAGATAAAGGTGGTGTTCTAGTGATGGGAATCACTAGTTCCTGTTGTTAATTTTCTTGCAGCAAAACAACTGAAGAGATTGGTTGATCTAAATTATGGAGGGCAGCGGGGGAGGGAAGAGGATTTTACAACTTTTTGTCATAAAGTAACTTCAATTTCAACTACTAGTAGTATTGGAAAGTTCAAAATTTGAATCCTGAACGTATGCACTTAAGGGAATGCTCTCGTACACAGCAGTACTTGGTGATACAGAACTAAAAACGTCTGGGGACTGAAGATGCTTCTTGTCAAGCTTTTGGTTTTGGGGCAAGTGATTTTGATCTAACCCAAAAGTTCCAAGGTGCAATGGTCGGGTGGCTGTTGCACTGTTTGGTTTCCAAGTACTGATTACGTAATGTCATGGTAATTATAAACATTTCCTCCTTTCACCTACTTAATGATTGTAGGAGTGTAATTTCTTAGCATATATATATCTGTTATGAAACCTACCTGTGGCTGATGCTCCTGCTTTCATAGCACATTTAGTACTTGTTGATTCCTGAGAAGATTGATATTTGAGTGATGCAATATTTTATATCAATAGTGCCTTTAATTTGGAAATGATAATTTAAAGATTATAACTTTACTGCTATCAACAGAGTATCAGGATTACTCTGTAATTAAGTTCAAATTACTGAGGGTTTGCAAGAGATTTTGTTTCTTTGTGAGCACTTACAGTAAAAGGTAGATTACTTAGTTTTAGGAATATCGTGTAGTTTTATTTTAAGTACACGAATATGATAGCTTAACGTGTTTATGACAAGAATGAGCAACATCTTAGCTATTTACTTTAGGTTGGAACTGCGAAGAAATTCTTCAGTGGCGGAGTGGTTAAGGTAACATAGGGGAAGTTATTTTTAATGCATTATTGCTATCAGCTTGTTTATATAGTGTTAAAAGTTACATTTAACACACAAAAGAAATCTTTATAACTGGAATTGATTTGACTGTAAGCTAACTTATACAGTAGTTTAAAAGTTAGTCTACTAACATTGCACTGCAGCTTTTGTGCTCAAGTGTAGCTTTAAAATACTGTGCACTTACTGCTATATAGGCTTAATATGCTTTTCATGGTGAGTGGAACAAGGGAGGAAAGGATTGATTTGATGATGATGATAATTAAAAGTTTGAGTGGGTTTTACTGTAAGAGAAAGCTGATACTATACTTGGTAATTGGGTTTTTGAAAGAAGTTGAATACCAGATACGGCTTCTCTCTCTTTTGTAAGAAAATTCCATGTGTTTATATAATAACATATTCCCTTGACATTTTAGTTTTTGCAAATGTTTCAAAAAAATCAGAGGAGGTCCCTATATATGTAAGCAATATATTTCATATGTGTTTGAATTTCTACTTAAAAGCAAATTACTATTTCTGTGTTGATTCTGCTCAGAATGATAAAAGCTCTCAAATGTATTAATACTTTGATTCTAGAATTTCTTGAAAAATTGTGATAGTACTTACTGAATTACCAGACAATTTGTGTTGCTAGTATGTTTTATCTGTTGCTTATTAGCAGTACTCTTACCAACTCTGATAAATGTGCTTTTATTATGCCAGAAAGTTCAAATTATTATCACAGCAGAGCACAGCGTTACTGTTGCTGAATTGCTCCGCGTATGGAAGTTCTGGCATTTTCTGTTCCATAGTGGACCACAAGATGCAGAAAACAACAGGAAAAATATGTAAACAAAGAGCTTATTTTTTGGTTCCCTCTTTAGCTCTTGTGAAAATTAAATTATTGATCTTGATTATAAGAAATCGCTTTTCTTTTTTCAGAGGCTTGAGTAGAAACCAGAACTCATAACAGCAAAGTAATCTCATGAGCCATGCATGTTGTTCAGAATAATCTAATCCAGTGTGCATTACTTTAAAGGCTGTTCAGAAAATTGAAGCAAAAATGCTTCATCCTGCAGGATGACCTGTCTTTAAACTGTTAAAATGTTTCTAAATAAGCAATTTAATTCAGTTGGTATATTTTCCAGTATTTTCTAGGAACAAAACTATAGTTATAATGCATGATATTGATATCTACTTAGGAATTTAACTTGGTTAAAAATCCTTAATCTTGGCCAAGTGAAAGGGGGCAATTTGATTGCAAGAGAAAAAGGATTTCACGTGTGCTAGATGCAAAAATGAATTTAATATTCTTGGGTAGGAAGTTGCAAAGTGACATAATGTTTTAAGTCTGACTTCATCCATGCTGCGTTATAGATGCGTTATAAAAAGTATTTTAAAACTTAGGGTTTGCAATTGTTGCATGATGTAATGAATAAAAAACAGTATGTATGCATGAGGCTTAGTTGTGTCCAGTGTAAAGTTCAGAGATGATAAAAGCAGATCTTAAGAGAACAAGATGGAGGAGAAGGAGAATTATCTGAATAGATGGGAGCACTGCAGCATGTGGAGTTAGGAGCAAATATGCTGCCGCAGATGATGCTGATGAAAGTTGGTGGGGATGTGTGTAGTTTTGTAGGTGCATTTCCACTCACTAGGCCTGCAACAGTTATAATGCTAACAGGAAAATTAAACATCTGCTAGGCATGTGGCCCTTCAGATTCATGCTTTTGCTGAGGTAGCTTTGTTCTTAAATTGCTGATTATTCTGCAATTAACATGACTGTCTTTGTTACAGTTTCAGTCTGATGGAAGCAAGCAAGAAGAAAAAGAGAAAATGGTGAGTTTCTTAAAGACACTCAACCCAAAAAATGAACATAATACATCTAACAGAACTTGTTCACTTGACAGGGTTTATTTTGACCATAAAATGTTTAAGTGATCTTATTCCTCCTGCACAGTGCTTTTAGTATTATTATTTTATTAGTAGTAGTGAGATGGCAGTCTTTTTATCATTCAAGGAGCTCAATCTGTGAAATGCTCTCAATTTTACAGTTCGTCTGTTGAGGAAAGAGTTTATTTTGCAGGAAGAAGTCTTTATTTTAGACTGTGTAACCTTATGTTTAATAATTACTTCCCAAGCAAAATTTTGCTCTTTACCAAATGCTCACTGTAGACTTTTTGTTGAGGTTTGGTGGGCAAGTTTGAGCCACTTGCATCTTTTTGCTGGATCTTTGTTTTTTTCTCTAAATTTCTCAAACTCAGAATTTTGTTTTTTTGTTTGTTTGTTTTTTTTAGCTTAGCTTTTCCTACTACTTTATCTGTTTTTCCTATGAATTCTTTGACATTAGGAATGCAGCTTGCTGAGAACTTTACTGCTTTCTACAAGCTTTTTACTCAGGCAAATAAAACATTGGCGGCATACCTAGTCCATTAATTAGTTAGCAAAATTACAGTGATTTATCTATGTCCTTCCAGATTTTTCCTTCTTTTCAGGAAGTCATGGTTTTGAGATATATTTGTATTTTAATGGTCCATTAAGATGTGTAGCTCATGCGTGTTATTGCTTCTGATATACTTGTTGGTTATCATTTTTTAAAATTGTTTTTATCTCAGGAGATCTTATTTAGCTGCCTGTTGAGTATTACCGATCAAGTGTTGCTTCCATCCCTTTCTTTGATGGACTGCAATGCATGCATGTCTGAAGAACTGTGGGGAATGTTCAAAACTTTTCCGTACCAGTACCGGTGAGTAGAACAGTTGTTTACATTTTTGGAAGTAATCTCTCAAGTTGGCAGTACAAGCAATTTTATTTTTTCTGCTTCTAATTGTTCAAGGTATCGTCTTTATGGACAGTGGAAGAATGAAACGTACAATAGTCATCCTCTTCTAGTGAAAGTTAAAGCTCAAACCATAGACCGAGCCAAATACATTATGAAGTAAGTTGTGAAATTCCATAGGTAATAATCAAATGTAACTTATTCTGTTTAATGTCACCAAAGGAAGAAAAACCTTGGCAAAAGTACTCCCTTTTTAGACTTAATTACTTTATTAAATACTTAATGAACAAGAATTGTCAATGCAGAGTGATTTAAAAACTCCTCAGTGGTGGTACAGGCTAGCTTGTCATCAACAAAGGTTTAGTCTTCATCTGTGAAGACTGAGTCTAGTTAAGCTATTTAACCCTTCTATGGTAGATATGTGGTTGCTGATATTCTTTTGTTTCTACTTTAGATTTTTTTAAGACCTTAAATGTAGTTTGAGTAACAGTCACTGTTAAGTTTTGTAATATGAATGTCAGTGCAAAAGTTTACCCAAGAAGGATTGTTTAACCGAAGCTTGGTGGTGTTAACTGGAAAACTGCCCCTTTTTTTGTTTTAAACTTGATAGGGTGTTTTTTTTCTTTAAACTATGTGATCTTTTCTCTCAAGTAACCCTTGCAGGTGTTTTTTGTTTGTTATTGTTTGTTTATTGCAGGTACCATGCCTTTTCTTGATTATGCTCTCGATTTAGTTTTGGATAGGCAGTTTACATGACAGATTAATCCTGGTTTCTTCAGTAGATTCTTCTTTCAAAGATTTTTTTGACAAAGTACTAGGGATTGTGATGGTGTTCAATCACTGAAACAGAAATTATACCTGTGTGTAAGTTGTGGTCTGGAAATAAATAAAGCTAAAAGTATCAAAATGGCGCATTTTGATCTAATGTTTATATAGGCAGTTTTCTTGGGTATGTTGCTTAAGATTTGCTGTTAAGCTTGTATCTTTAGTAGGGAGTGCTGTTGAGGTTAAACCCGGTGAAGCTGACATTGTTTTCCAATGAACAGAACACAGCAAATATAAGTTCATCTATTGCAATAAAATATATTCTTTTACAGGCGTCTAACAAAGGAAAATGTAAAACCCTCTGGAAGACAAATTGGAAAACTCAGCCACAGCAATCCTACAATTTTATTTGATTATGTATGTAATTATATGTATTTGAACATTATTAGGGCCTGTCTGTAGTTGTTTAAATATGGGAACTTGCAGTCTTCATGAGAGGATTATTCTAAAATCAGTTTTTCTGACACTCTCATATTTTAAAGTATGATAATTCTTTCACAGTGTAGAAACACTGATCTGAGATATTAAACATTATGATAAGTGCTGGGTAAGCAGGACTGCCCTGAAATTGTATCTACTTTTGTGTGGGAGTAAAGCACTTAATTTGTCATGGCTGAGGTGGGGCCCAAAGGGATGCCGTGTTGTGCCGATCGCACATATTCAAGTTAGGCTGCTGTGGGCAGTTGTGTTTGAAGAAGATATTTTTATACGTAACATCTTTTAGGTGCAAACTGAATTACAAATTTGGGGAGAATTTTCAAGATTGCTTGGTATTACAAAATGCCTGATAATTGTACAAGTATACTGACAGATTTCCACCTTAGTTATAGATGTGATTCTGGATTATGGCTGAGTTAGTCTCTAAATGTTGCTTCAAAGATGTTAATTACATATAGCTGTAATATACCAGTAAGAACTAAATTGGATTAATCCAGAGTATTTTTATTCTCTTTCATATTGCTAAATGAGAATGAAAAGCAAGGTTATTTTGTAGGTTTTTTATTATCCCCAACTACAGAAGATTGCTATTGTGCTTAAGAATTTTGAAAAGCGACTTTTTTTAATCCTTGCATAGGGAAAAATATCCATGAAACGTTTTTTTGTGATTTTTATTCTATGATAGCTTAAAAACTAAAGTCTCTTTAAAGATTTTAAAGAAAAATGTTAATACAGAACTGTTTTGCATGTTAGAGCATGTTTCACTGATGTTTCTAATATACTAGATAAATCAGTATTACCTTTTATTTTGGAAATGGTTTAGGACTTTTTAAAAGTTAGTTATGAAAAGTGTTGTTTTTAGGACTTGAGGACAAACTTGGGTTTATTAGCTTAATGTACAAAGAAAAGATAATATGGAATTACTGTTCCTGAATGCTGGATTCCCTTTTCTTGTAATTTTCAGATTTTATCACAAATACAGAAGTATGATAATTTAATAACTCCAGTTGTTGATTCACTGAAATACCTCACTTCACTGAATTATGATGTCCTGGCATGTATCCTTTTATGTTAGTTAATGTAGCTAATAACTGGTAACAATACAGTTCCAGCTGTAGCTTAATTCGAGACTGTTTGCTGTGCTGTCCTACTGTAAATACTGTTTTCTTTTGTTGCTGCTTTTTGCTAGAAATACTTTATTGAAGTTTACAAGTATTTTGCTCGTTTCCTGGGTTATAGAGCTTCTGTTTGACCTCTTCCTGCTTCAGCACTTTGAAAACTATATCTTATTTTTAGCTGTTATTCTGCTCTTGAAGGCTTAGTAACCTGTCAATACTGAGGTAAGACTTTTTATGTTGCCTCTTCTTTTATGAATTATATTATTCGTATCACAGCTGTTTGTTAGTGGGTCCACTCTACTGTGCTTTCCATATTTGCATATTGTGTTCAGCTATTACAAATTCTAAAGATTAAAAAAGATTGAACTGAATATTTGCTTTAACTCTACTGAAGACTGTATTATTGAAGCTCTTGCAAATCCTGAGAAGGAGAGAATGAAGCATGATGACACTACGATCTCAAGCTGGCTGCAGAGTTAGTATTTTTTATTTTGTGTGATCTATTCATATTTAAAGTTTTTCACCTTTCCGTGGTCTGCAATCTACTAGCTAATTTTTCAAACAAAGGAAGGAGATGGTAAATTTAATCAGTAAGAAAACATCTTTCCTGTAGTACAAAACATTTTACTGACTTTCCACATGTATTTGATTATTTTATGTTTAATAACTGCATAGGGTTCATTCAATAGCTGTTTCTTCTTGCTTTAGGTCTGGCTAGCTTTTGTGGTGCAGTTTTCCGAAAATACCCAATTGAACTTGCTGGCTTACTTCAGTATGTAGCAAACCAACTGAAAGCTGGGAAAAGGCAAGTCTTGCACTATTATTCTGTATGAACTATTTTTATAATGTGAAATGCAGTATTGGGATGTTTCTTTTTCTGATAAAAGGATGCTGTAGGGGCACTAAATACTTACTCCGGCAGTGACAAAACTCTGTTTCTATTATCCAGAAGTTTAAGAAAATAAATTTGTATAAAGAATAATACACTTAGTGATTTTTTTCTCTAATTGTATAGTAGTGGTATATTTTTGAAATACTGTTTTTATCTGAAATGTTTATGACACTAATTGTACTAACCAACCAGACGAATGGTGGGGGGAAAAGAAAGCTGCCTGTTTGAATTACTATTGTGGAAAGTACTGTACGTTACTTAAGAATCTGTGGTGACAGAAGGTGTAATTGTTACAGTTTTTAAAACTTTTAAAACAAACTTTACAATTCGAATTTTGCTTTTCTTCATTGTCCTTCCCTTTTACCACTTAGTATTATTACTTTCTCTCTCATTTTTTGTTTGTTTATTTTTGAATGGATGTTTTTTGTTGTGTGGGTGAGTATTGATTTATGATATGTTCTATTATGAATCCCCCTATGCTTGCTGAAAGGCAGGTGGTACCGATGGAGAGAAGGCAGCATGTTACTTCAGGGTATTCATGTTGAGAAATCTAGTTTTTTCCCTTCCCTGCAATGTAGACGCTCAGTCTCATGTGCTCCCTTGTCCCCAATTTGTTATGTATTCTGATGATGGTACAATCACATTGATCTACAGAAGAAAGGTAAGTAATGTTTCTTGTATTTGCCTGGTATTAAGTAGCAAGCTGTTAGGTATTTTGAAATAAAATTGTTTTCAATTATCAGCTTAATATTTGGGATGTTAAGATTGTAGTGTGTTTAGCAGCGTGGCCTGTTCCATAAGACAGAGATCATTTGTTTAGAGCACAATCTCAAACTGTACAGTTCCTAAACAGAAAATAGAAACTATTTGTGACTGGAAAAACAAGGAATCCAACAAAGTACAAGTTTTTATAAACACAAATATCCAAGTGTCTAAATATAAAACTACACTCTGGAGGGCATAGATCAAAACTGTTTTAACACAGGTCACAAATTTCAAAAGCTCTTACAAAATATTGCATATCATCATGGTATAATTTGTTAGACTTCAGATGAGGAAAAGTCATTGCCCTGTAGAATTCAGGGTACTGAGCAAAGCCTCGCCTTTGGAGGGGCTGTTTGTTGCAGTGTTTATACTTTCTGTGCTTTAAGTCATAGTGTTTTCCATGTTCAGAATAAGAGTGAGAGACTCATCTTGACAGTGAATTTCTAAGATTTAGAAAAGGGAGGACAAAAGCAGGGGGAAGAGGGAGGGGGAAAGAAATTTTCCATAGAATACCGTATTCATCATAGATGAAATACCTCTATAGGTAGACACAATGTGAAGCATGTAGAAACAGAATAAAGGAACAATTGCTATTTTATGATAAATTTGTTGATGTTTTCTTTAAAGGCACTATGCTCACTATTGTTTCTAAAAGCAGTACTATACTGCTTCTGCCAAGGGATTTTGAAATCCAGCTGTTGAAGGGCTGTATTGCTTTTAAGTAATAACTTTTCACATGCAGGAAAGAAGCCATCATATACTCAATATGCATAAGAGTTGCATCGTAATTGTGTGTTATTTTCTTGTTGTTTGTTTTTTAAATTGACTTAATACACTTTATAGTGTTGTCTTGTATTGTGTATTGAATATTGCAGCTCCATTTTCTTACACAAGGTTTCTTGCTCTGCTACACTTTTCTGTTTTCTGTACAGCTTTGATTTGCTTATTTTGAAAGAAGTGGTTCAAAAAATGGCTGGGATAGAAATTACTGAAGAAATGACAATGGAACAGTTGGAAGCCATGACTGGTGGAGAACAGCTGAAAGCCGAGGTGTGCTCATGTTTCATTGGCAATTTAATGTTAGTTTAATAACTAATGATACATTAGTAGCTTAGTGATAGCTATTGCTTGCTACAGTTTGTGAATTCTGACAACACAGTAAGAGGCTACTGCGTTCATCATGCAGCTGGTCACTGCGGTGAACTCAAGGGCCTTGCAGGCAGGCAGCCAGAATGAAGTGGCACAAGCAATAGTTACTGCGTTTCACACTATTCCTTATTAAAGAACTTCCTCATTAATGCAAATTATAGTGGTCGTTATAGTAGTCCTGTTATTGCAAGACTTGTCCTGAGAGTAGTGCTGCTATTGAGTGCAGTAACACATGTACCACCTTAGTGGTTAAATCTGTTACAGTTTTTGCATCAGAGATCTTGTGTATTCTCTTTAAGTGGGTGATTGTATCTAATCGGTGCTGAAGTCTGAAGTTTTTCTATTAAACAGAGAAGCGACTTGCATCAGATGACAGAAAATTTAGGTCTAAAGTGCAATATCGTAGTCTAGGATGCCTTCACTTGTGATTTCGGTATTATGGATATAAAAATACTTTGGGGATATGTGGGTATTGAAATGTCACTCTTCACAGTGCTGTGTGAAGGACTAATTGCTTACCACAGTATTGGAATCAAAGAGAAACTTTTTTGAAAGACAGAAGTTTGTTTATGTGTAATTCCTCATTCATATTTATGATGCAGCCTTTTTAAAGTTAGGGCATTTGTCTCTACTATGCAGGGTGGATATTTTGGCCAGATCAGGAACACAAAAAAATCTTCTCAAAGGTTAAAGGATGCATTATTGGACCATGATCTTGCCCTTCCACTGTGCTTGCTTATGGCTCAACAGAGAAATGGTGTGATCTTTCAAGAGGGAGGAGAAAAACATCTGAAGCTTGTGGGAAAACTGTATGATCAGGTAAGCAGAGCCCACATTTGCAAGAACCTTTTCGGTGGCCAATTGTGGTGTATCTGTGTAGTAGATAAAAATTGGCAAAACTATCTGCCTTGATTTCACTTAATGATTTCAATAAATCGGCATAGATATGCAGTACGCTGTGGATTTGTGCAATTTGAGATCCTGTCTCTTACATGTATGGACCGAAATGACTCAATTTGCTTATACAGGGTTTGAGATATTTAGGAGATGGAGTTTGGTGTGGTGCTTGTTGTTGTTGTTGTTGTTCTCCCACACTCCCGTGTTGGTATTTTGTTCCTGAGTTGCTGTCTTAGAATTAACAGCAGATAACACAGCTCAGCAAAAAATCATTCATGGTAATGATTGTGTAAAATAAAGGAAAGTATAATTGAAAATAAATATTGGCGAGATACGGCTTTTGACATATTGTCCAGATAAAGTGTCCTTCTGTCTTACAGAACAGCAGTTATTGCTTAGCATAAGTTTTGATGATTTGTTCTCCCTTTCAATTGACCTCTGAATTAAAGAGTAAAATGTCCTCTGTTATAGGAAATAAGAGATTTATTTTTTTTTTTGTTTTCTGCTATGTGTGTGTGTTTTTTTTTTTTTTTTTTTCCTCCCCCTAAGGAAGCATCCTGAATTCTTTCCTTCCTTCTTCTCTCTTTAGAAAATAAGTACTTGTTCCATTCTAATGGAACAGAATGCTCTCGGTTCTGCTGGCTTTGCAGGGCTTTTTTTTTTTTTTTTTTTTTTTTTTTTTTTTTGTTAGGTGCACGTTGAGTGCAGCTAAAACACAAGCAATGCTGGTTGAGTCAGCATTGAATGGCAGAAATATTTGGTATGGAAAACCTAGCATCTCCATCCCTGTCAGGAAAAAATAGTGTTTATTTAATGATTAATAAATTCTTGCTGTAATATATGTCCAAAAAAAGTCCTCTTCGTTTCTGAACCGTACATTCTGAACTTTATTTTTTTTTTTTCATGCAGTGCCATGACACACTGGTACAGTTTGGTGGGTTTTTAGCATCCAATTTGAGCACTGAGGATTACATTAAGAGAGTGCCTTCTATTGATGTTCTCTGTAATGAGTTTCACACACCTCATGATGCTGCATTTTTCCTTTCAAGACCCATGTATGCGCACCATATTTCAGTAAGTAAAACTCTTCTTTGTCTCCTTCTTAGAGCTGCAGTGTTGTGCTTTATCACTATGAGTGCTAGGGTCCACTAAAGTTTGCTAAGTAAACTTTGCAGAAATTTCAAGAAGAGTTAGGGCAGGATGTGGAGCCATATATTTATATAAGATATAGCCTACTCTTCAACTTCTGCATAACTGAGAGAAGTTGTAGTTAATGAAGTCATCTGATGAGCTAGGTGATGACAAGACTTTTTTCCCTACCAATGTGTTAGTTTTAGCAGATGTTTTAGATGCATTTTTGCTGAGAAGGAAAGTGTTGCAGCTGCAAACAGGCGTAGTAGTTCAGGAATTGTCAGAAATAAAACTAGTATCTAGATTCTTGTTAAACTTTGACAGCAATTTTTAGTTGTATTAAAGTGTTTTTCTGTATCAGATGAATTGGAAGAAAGCACGATCAATGAAGACCAAATCCCTCCCGTACAGATAAATACTAAAAGTTCTGTGGGACTTTGGGACTATGACTTTTTAATGCTTTATGTGTACAAATAAAATTTAATGTGTGAACTTCTACATAAAGATTTTATGCAAATTTTATGCTATTTTGTTTGTATGTGTACAAAGATTACAGGTTTCTATTTCTTATTTTTAATCCACAGTCAAAATATGATGAACTAAAGAAAGCTGAGAAGGGAAATAAACAGCAGCACAAAGTTCACAAATACATTACATCGTGTGAGCTGGTGATGGCACCTGTTCATGATGCTGTGATCTCTCTGCACCTTCCCAAAGTCTGGGATGACATCAGTCCTCAGTTTTATGCTACGTTCTGGTCTCTGACAATGTATGACCTTGCTGTCCCACATAGTAGCTATGACAGAGAAGTCAATAAACTTAAAGTCCAGATGAAAGCCATAGATGACAATCAGGAAATGGTACGTTTGTATCACTTGTGTTCCAGGTTAGATTTCCTAACTTAGAAAGACTTCCTGAAATCATAGGTGATTGTAACCCTATACCTAGAAAGGGTAAATCAACTGTCTGTGCACTAGTACCATCTCATAGTGGTGGTATTCAGAATGGAGTTCTGCAGACTTGCTTATTGTCTTTTGGAGAATGGTGATGTTGTTACAGTAACAACAGAGACTTAAAAATTATGCCAATAATGGTTTTGTATGTACTGCTTAGCATTGAGGAATAAAACAAGAGAAATGTGGTATTTGCTTGTTGTGATATTGTTACTGTAATTGCAGGGAAAGATCTGTCTTTGCTGGCATACCGGTTATGCAGGCATTATTTTGTAATTTTTTTGTGTTCTAAAATCTGCTTTCTTCATAGAGGAAGATACTCAAAGCTTGTTAATTCTAAACAAGAGGGTCCATTCAGAGAGGTTTAATATAAACTAATTCATCCTTTCTGATTTCTCATATTCACTTAGTCTAGATTGACTCTTCCTGAGAATTCCCATATTAAAAGTACCAATGGCTTCACTAAATCAAAATTTCTGGAAAATCTGTTATTTGGAAATCAATCTTGGACAGCTGTGTCTGTATTCTAGTTCAGCTGTTCACTTTTATCTTAGCTTTAATTGTTTGACATTCATAGGTAATACCAGGTGATTACTAGATCAATGTACTATTTAGTGAAAAAGTAAGCTTTTCATGTATTCCTTGGTATTACCAGGGATCTATCTATAGCAAATATTAAACAAATTGCATATGCGTTTATAGCCTCCAAACAAAAAGAAAAAAGAAAAAGAACGTTGTACAGCTCTTCAGGACAAGCTTCTCGAGGAGGAGAAGAAGCAGTTGGAGCATGTGCAGAGGGTCCTGCAGAGACTGAAACTGGAGAAGGATAACTGGCTTCTGGCAAGTGAGTATGTAGGGAAAAACTGTGGGTGTTTTTTAAGTTGTGTTCATCCCCAGACTTAACTTCTGAGATGTGATAGACTGGTACTCTAAGTGTTGGTTTTAGAATTTGATCTCTTATGTTGAGACACAAGTTCAGAGACATTAACTTCAGGCTGAAAGTTTTAGTTCAAATGTTGACTAGTTGTTTTTTTATTCTTTGTTTAGGGAGATTCTTTGCTTACCTCTTGCAGTGCAGATACCTTTCAGTATCTGATACCTTTCAGGTATCTGCACATACTAAAAAAAATAAACTTACCGAAGTTATAAAACTTACATCAGCCAGTTTATTCTTTTTGGTAAGATTATACACTTCTAGAATGTAGATAGATGTGGATGAATGTTATCCCATTAATTTGCTGTCTCTTTTTTTAACTCTTAATTTCCTTTTCTTTTTTAAGAGTCTACCAAAAATGAGACTATCACAAAGTTTCTGCAGTTGTGTATATTTCCTCGCTGCATTTTTTCGGCAATCGACGCGGTTTATTGTGCTCACTTCGTAGAACTGGTGCATCAGCAGAAAACACCCAACTTCTCGACACTTCTCTGTTATGATAGAGTGAGTAGTTAGAACAGTGTATATATACTTAACTATTATTTTTGAAAATAATTTTGTAGTGTTTTTACCCACTGTCCTGCCTTGCAGAGATCTCAAGAAAATCATTACCTGTGCTTAATACCAGAGTCTACATGGTAATCAGAAGTTTCCTTTTGGGTTTAGACTTGTAAAAACTAGACTTCTCTGTGCTTCAGAGGATTGTTTTCAAAATGTTTTTTTTTTTTTTTTTCCTAATTTATTCTCATGAGGATAGACTTTCAAAGCAAAGTCATTTGTATCTATTATAGGTTAGAGGGATCTAAATTTCAGTTGTCACAGGAGTCAGATTAAGGTTTTGCAGCCTTCCTGTAGTTTGCATTTCTGTGACCTCATCTACTCTCCCTTTCCAACTATGTGCCCTTCCACTCCAGTAGGAACTTTCTTTTACTTCCCCCAACAGGCATCATGCTTGGGACACAAGTGTACAGTGCTAAAGAGATAGGACAAGTGTGTCCTATCCCTGCTAAGGCATGGGAAGGATGCCACAATGAGCACATTCAATAGCAGTAGCAGACAGATTTTCTGGATCAAACAGGGCAGTTGGGAGAGACAACTCTCTAGCAATACAGATTAGCAATACAGATTTTTTTTTCCCTGTTTGCATTCCTGTGGAAGAAAAAGGGATGAGTATAGATGGAAGACTCTTGCTGGATAGATTCAGCTCCAGCAGTACCTCTACAGTTTTGGGATATCAGAATCACTTTAGTTTCTTAATAGTAACAACTTAGCAAGTTTTCTGTGCAGCTATTATAAATTGGACCGTGAGCTTTGATTAAAAGGATTTGTATGGAACTATGCTGTAAAAAATAGGATGGAAACTCTTCCTAGAAACATTGAGTTCATAGTTGATCTGGTATCTTTTAAGATAAGATTTTTGAAGTAGATAAACTTTTAGATGACAGGTTAATTATGAAGGGCTGAAAGCTGGATTGGAAAAAGTCTTGGAAAGCATACCCAGATCATCTGATAAAGGTTGAGTAGATAATAGAAAAGGCTGCTTCTCATTTCATTCTCTGCGTAGAATGAGACTTAGTTCATCAAATGAGGCACGATTCCCAAATATTTCTGTTATCAGAATTCTGGTATCTGAATATCTAGCCTAACACCTGTTTAGATTAGAGAAAATTTAAATTCTGATGACTGTTTGCTTTGAAATTCATTACACTGCACAAGTCAAAGCTAACTTTCTATTATTATTATTAGGTTTTCTCTGATATTATATATACAGTAGCAAGTTGCACTGAAAATGAAGCTAGTAGATACGGCAGGTTTTTATGCTGTATGCTGGAGACCGTGACTAGATGGCACAGTGACAGAACCATATATGAAAAGGTATGTAGTGTTGCTAAAACTTCTTTGTACATGAAAAAAGTTAGATAATGTCCACTTGGATGCTCAGGCCCAATAAAAATGAATCTAGTGAAAATTAGGTGTGTGAATTTTTCTGGTATTCTGATTTTAAAATTATATCTGTGATTAAGATAGTTTTAATAGAAATAATTTTGTATAGCTTCAGAAGTAAAATGTGACTTTTATGACAAACATGAGGAATCAGAAGTGAAGTTAAACTCCCCCAGTGGTTAAAGAAGCTCTCCTATTATTCCCTGCAGAAGTTAGCTAAATTGTGAAGAATCCTTTCATTATCTAACTCGGCTAATATTTCAGTATATTTAAGACTCCTCTCCCCCTCATTCTTGTCAGATATATTTGTAAAGAGTGATAAAGTTGACGTATTAAATTTTGTTGAATTCTTATTCTTATGCTTCCTGAACAATACTTGACTTTTCTTTTTATGCACATGAAGGAATGTGGCAACTATCCAGGCTTTCTCACTATATTACGGGCAACTGGATTTGATGGTGGAAATAAAGCTGATCAACTGGATTATGAGAATTTTAGGCACGTGGTGCACAAATGGCACTATAAATTAACTAAGGTAAATAAGGGTGCTGAAAAGTTCATGTCTGTAGAAATATTAATGGG
This sequence comes from Tinamus guttatus, assembly GCF_059628265.1. Lineage (NCBI taxonomy): Eukaryota > Metazoa > Chordata > Aves > Tinamiformes > Tinamidae > Tinamus > Tinamus guttatus. The sequence continues at coordinate 7,751,987 of NW_028288821.1, forward strand.
AAAAAATCCTGATGGGGTTTAATTTGTGTTGTAGGCTTCTGTACACTGCCTTGAAACAGGTGAATATACACATATCAGAAATATCCTGATTGTGCTGACCAAAATCCTTCCATGGTATCCGAAAGTGCTGAACCTGGGCCAAGCCTTGGAAAGAAGAGTGCATAAGATATGTCAGGAAGAGAAAGAGAAGAGACCTGATCTATATGCATTGGCTATGGGGTAACAACACCTTACTTTAAGAAAGTGATTAGAAGTGGATCGTGAGGCTTCTAAAGACTTGGAACTGTACAGTCCTAACACATTTGATTTTTACCTTATCGCAGAAGATTACCCTATCCTGCATCTCAGGGCTGGCAGTGTGAATGAAAACTTACAGTTCGTGATGGATGTTCGTTAATTGCCTTTACAAGACTCTAGTAAAGCACACGTAATAGTAAAGATTTCCACTTATAAGAGCTTAACTTTAATTTTAGAGAAATAGTGCAGCCACACTGAGCTGCTGATAGAGCTGATAGAGCAAAATGAAGAAAGCAAAGTGCATAGATCTTTGGTCTAAGTTTATACAGTTCTAAAATGTTAAACTAAAATGCTTAATTATGTTATGCATCTTGCTGTGGTGAATGCAGAATCATCCATGTTTGTTGGAGGGCCTGTTCAGATTGCTATAGTAGTTGAAGTTTTGTTAGTAGGTTGTGTTTTTTTTGTGTGTTTGAGTAGGGGAGGAAGGGGAGAGATTGGAGAGATGGAGTTTGGAAGTGGAGTGTTTGTGTTTTTGTTTATTTGTTTTTGAGGTGATTGAAGGGCAAGAAACTGCATATCATTTGGGGAAAACTGTGAAAAGAACGGAGGAACTGTTATGTTAAATCATTTAAAATTCAATCCATATTTTTGCTTTGTGTTTGTGCATATTTAACAATCTGTGCGACTTTCAGCTATTCTGGGCAGTTGAAAAGTAGGAAGCCTTACATGGTACCTGAAAACGAATTCCACCACAAAGACCCACCTGCCAGGAATGCTGTAGCTGCAACAGTACAAAATGGGCCAGGTGGTGCTGGGATGCCTACATCTCTCTCAATAAATACAGCAAAACTGGAAGAAAGCACTACTGAGGAGACTGGTAAACTTGCTTTTTATAGAATTCTTTTAATACTAAAACAACTTCCTGAGAAGTTGTATTGTTAAACTTAAAAGATAAATTCTAAATGTTAATAGGACTAACATAAGTTATTTTCAAAATATGTATTTTTAGTAGATTTTCAGAACCCATATTCTGCATTATTACTTATTTAACTATCACTTGCAACTGATCTTTCATGAATAAGTTGTTTTATTTTAATCAGTGAGCTCTTATTCACTTGCTGAAACATTTTTGTCTTGTAAACAGATAAACTGAAGGAGAAATCTCAGGGTGCTGTGAAAGTTATTAATAAAGCTGTTAATGCTACACCAAAAGTGACAACAAGCAATGGAAATAGTGCTTCTAATAGGTGAGAAACTTAGTTTTCCACATTTCCCATTTTCCTCCGTAAAAATCCTTGCATTGTGCTTTAATGTGACCTGACTATTTCTTTGTCTTTTGTGTTCAATCTAATTTGTTTCTGTTTCATCAATCTTTAGTAAATAAAATTATTTCAAAATATGCAGTTGTACCAAGCAGATATTTTTAAGTGTGTTCCACATCAGCTAAAGCAAATACGAAATAAACTAAAACACTTGTCTGCTGCTGTTCTGATAATGTGACAGCAATTATTCTGGCTGACTGCTGCTGTTTTCAGGAGGATATATCAGATCACTAGAAGTAAAACTCTTGAGATAAGACAAAAGCTAATTTTACACACATGTTAATTGACCTTTTTATTCTTTTTATAGCAAAATTCTTAAAGAAAAAGATGATAAAGAAAAAAGTGGGAAGGAAAAAGAGAAAGAAAAAAAAGACAAGACTCCAGCTGCCACTCCAGAGACCAAGGCACTTGGGAAGGATGGGAAAGATAAACCAAAGGAAGAACGGGCAAATAAAGATGAAAAACCAAGGGAGATCAAGGAGAAGACACCAAAATCTGAAAAAGAGAAGGAAAAAGCCAAGAAAGAAGAAAAAGCTTCAAAAGAAGAGAAGATGAAGACAGTTGTTACCAATGTTGATTCAAAGTCAGCTGCAGAAAAGGAGAAAGAAAAGGAGCCGTCCAGAGAAAGAGATGTAACAAAGGATATGAAATCCAAGGAAAATGCTAAAGGAGGAGAAAAGATGCCAGTAGCTGGGTCCTTGAAGTCACCTGTTCCCCGATCAGAAGCATCAGAATCTGAAAGGGGTAAGCTTGTGTGTTTAAATTGTGTCTTTAGAAAATAACTCTATGTCAAAAAAAAATGCTAGAGATGATGAGGAAGAGATGGCTGCATAGTAACTGAGAGAGTTAGTAACTTAGTAACTGAGAATTAGGTATATACGTCTTTAAAATGAAGGTTGTTTTACTTGTGTTTTAATAATGCTATTGTTCTTTTCTTCCTTCAGAACTAAAACGCCGCAAAGTTGATACCCATTCTTCTCCGTCACATTCCTCAACAGTAAAGGTTAGTATAGCCTGAGGAAGGCAGCGTCCATGTTAGGCTCACAAGTTTGGGATGCCAGTATCCGACTTCCTTCAAGTTTTGTGCCAAGTATACACTGGAGAGCCACTGGAGGTTTTATATTGCATTAGAAAATGCATTCCTTTTCTTTATTGGCGGACTATCTTTTTTTCTAGAAAAATATTTTTAACCAAAATAAAGCTTCAAGGACCTAGCACAAATTTTGTAAATAGTTTTGGAAATGGCAAGAGAATTTTTACACAGAAGTGCCTCATTGTTTTAAGCAGTCAGTTTTTTTGGAGTGCAATGGTAGCTACAATCAAATGAGTCTTTGCAGCAGAATGGAGCATATTTTTCTGCACTTGTATTGAAGAATCTGTAGCACTGAAGATTCCGGGATCATGCGGGATGTACAATACCTCTGAATTCATCAGGCTTCTTGATGAGCATCATACCGATATGTGCCTTCTAAGGAGGAGTCTTGAAAGGCGTTCCATTTTAAAGTCTCCTTGGTGATCAGTTCTCCTGTAGTTGTGTATATTCAGTGCGCATGCAGCTTCTGTTGTTACCTTCCCTTCGAGGTTTGTTTATTTCCAATGGGTTCCCACCGTGTTGAGCCCTGCGTTACGATAAAACCAGATGTGGCAACCAAGCCTACTAACCAGCAAAGAGAAACCCCAGGCATTCAAGCGCAGCACAAAACCGTGGCTGTAGCCTACTTGAAGACTCAGGGTAGCCAATCCTTGCTCCATATTTATTTTATTTCTAAACCATCTCTATGTTCATGGAATCTTTGAATTTGCAGTACGTTGAACCTGTAAAACTGTAAGTTACTACTACTTCGTCAAGAGCACTGTGATGGATTATGTGGGCTTTTAAACTTCACCATCTTACCAACTTTTAGAACAAGCTTTTCTCTTTAGTTTTGTTTTTTTCAAAGATTACATCTATTTTCTGTAAGGTTTGTTTGGAAGGTTTAGACTCATTTTGGAGAACTCAGAAATATCTATAATTATTTTTGAGGGAACAGGTGACTTTTTTGCTTATTTTTGTAAATGGGAATGTAAAGTCATTTTAGAGTGACTTCTACCACATTTAAGTGAAAGTGGAGAAGATGAGTTTAATTTTTTTTTTTAAACCTGTGTTTCACCTGTGCTTCAGTTAAATTGAGGATTAAGATTTTTTTTTTAATTATTATTTTTACATTTTGCAGAAGTCTTGGTGGGAGAGTGGATTTTCAGTATTTTATGGAAAATTAGATATAAACAAACTTTGTAGTATACATATTTTTATTGGTAAAATGGGGTGTAGAGAATAGATGACTTTCATTTTTCTTTCTTTTTTTAAAAAATACTGTAGTTCCTATTCCTAATTTTGTTCATTATAAAGTATTAACGTAAGATTTATTTCAGAAGGAGTAGCTGTTTTTTCTTTCGAGGGTCCCGCCGTGCTTCCCAAAGTTCCTCTGGTTTCTGAAAACTATTCCAGCTCACGTGTCATCTCCGTTCATTTTCTACAGGACAACCTCAGCGAACTCAAGGACTCTTCAGCAAAGGTTTGAATCTTTTAGACACCACCAAAGATTACACTTCTTTTGTTGCTGAGAAAGCTTTTTCTTGGTTTTATGGCAAACCCCATCAGAAAACTCAAATCCCATTCCTGTAAATGTTAATGTAGTAACAGAATGGACTGGGGTGTTTTCCGTTTTGTGTGTTTTTGTTTTGTTTTGTTTTTTCCCCCCTCTCCCTGCCTTTGTTTTGTTATTTTCTTTTTTACTCCTTTCTGCTGCATAGAACTTCTGTGCTGTGCTATCCTTGAGGCTCACTCCTACCTGCAGGTGACCAGGGAGAATTTGTTGTGTGGAAGCAACCTAAAGAATAACTGCTGAATTTACTGTTATTTTGATGTTTTTTTTCAGAGACTTTCTTTTGTAGTTCACAATTTTACCTTCAGTTTTATTTTGTAGGTAGAAATAAAATAGCACAGCTGTCAGTACTGTCTTTGCTTTATTTAATTCCAGATGATTAAACCAAACCATGAACCCAAATATTTGATTTAAAAAAACAAGAAGTGACTATTTGGATATTCAGTGCCAGCTGTGATAGCTGTGATTTCTATAATGGTTTTGTCTGATGCCTTTTAATGGAATCTTTCTACCATTAGCTGTGTTTATTGGGGAGGCACCCTGTGATTCTCATAACTTAAATCTGATGAGATGATAGCATCTGTGGATCAAATTCAGATAATTTCAAATAATACTTGTAAATCATTGTGTGTCTTTTCTTGTAAATTTAATTTATTTGCGTTTAGGGAATGATAACATCTCTTGAACTCGCATCTATACCCACTATGATATTGGACAGTCCACACACACATTCTCCTCTTCATCTTTCAAATGGTTAACTTAAAACCCAGGTTTTAATTAGTTGTTTTTAAAGCTAAATTTACTTTACATATGAATACACTTCCATAGTGTGTAATTAATTATTCAAAAATGGCTTGACATTTTGGTCAATGTTGAAAGCTAAGTTTTTTAGCTTTTGAATTTTGTCAAGTGTTATACTTGACAATTCTGTGATTTGTTTCTCCCTCACTCTCCAAAGAAAAGTTGAATATATAAAAGTATTTAGCTTTGAAATGAAATTGAAATTGGTTAGAAACAGAAGTGGAATAGCAGGCTAGAACCTTGCAGAGCAAACAGCTTCTGTTTTCAGCTACTTTTATCATTTGAAGCTCAGGGGTTACCTTTGAAGTCTGTACTTATCTAAATTAAAAACAAAATGAAAAAGCCCCACAAAGTATTGACATTGTGGATTAAGGTTATTCTTTAAAATTTAGAACCTGTTTAAGAAACTGATTCCATTCATTCATTCCAGGCAGAATTGCAGGTGCTAAGTCAGTCCAGGAATCTACACATCCTGTATCAGTAGTACTGCTTTGATGTATCAAACAATACTGGTAAATGATTTTGTGTGTACTCAATAAGTGTTTCAGTTAAGTGAAAAAGTTCTTGTTTGGTGCTGAGAAAACAATATTACAGATTAATTTATAGATGACCAGTTTGAAAGTGTCTTTTACTTATTGTCTGTATAGTACCAATATTTAATTTTGCTCTTTGAGCTAGATCTGGTACAATAGAATAAGACTTTCAGTTACACATTTAGAAATACATATTAATTTTCAATGATATTGCCTTAATTTAACAGCACTACATTAACCACACTACTCCAACACTGTCCAAGAGTAAGGAGAGAGAAGTGGACAAGAAAGATTTGGACAAGTCAAGGGAAAGATCAAGAGAGAGAGAGAAGAAAGATGAAAAGGAGAGGAAAGATCGAAAAAGGGTTGGTAATTTTTTTATGAACTAGTTCAGAAGTTGTTAAATATTTGTAAAGCTCAAAACCCTTGCAATAATAACTGGTGGTACAGCCTATCAAAGCAGAAGTTATCCAGTCAGGGTTGTTCTTTTGTTTTGTTAATATTTCAAAGGTCAGTTTATATTCATACATTCTAAATCATTACTCTTCAAAACCAGTCTCCAGAAGCTTTAAACAATATGTAATATTCAGTTATCTTTTAAGTATTCAAAAAATACTTAAGTGCTGCTTCAGGAGTATGGCTGTATTAGTCTGCTAACATTTGTGTAATTTATTTGGTATTAGGATCATTCAAACAGTGATCGGGAAGTGCCACAGGATTCAACCAAACGACGCAAAGAAGAAAATGGGACAAGTATGTACTGTGTGTGTGTGTGTGTGTAAGGTCTTTATAATTTATGTGAATTGTGAATCATGACTTTCTGGTGTGTTTTTAGCTGGCTCTTCAAAACATAGTAAAAGTGAAAGTCCTTCTGATTCCCCTCGTTCAAATGAAAAGGAAAAGGAGAAGAACAAATCAAAATCTTCAGGTAAAGAAAAAGGTGATTCAGTCAAAGCAGAGAAGATGGAGAAGAGCTCCTCTGGTAGCAAAAAGGTAAAAATAAGCTAGTTTCATTTTCTGTTCCCCATAAGCAATTAAGCTTATAGGGAAAAACAATCATTTTTTCCTATATTTTGTTGCCCATTCATGGCCTAAATCACAGATGTCAGTGAGTGTGTAGGAAAATGTTCTGGAATTTCTGGAATATTTTGGCTCTACATATTTCAGCAGTCACCCTGACTGGATAAATTAGAGGAACAGTTACTTTTGATAGTTGCCAGGAAGAATCATAAATTATAAGAGAGTATTCAACATTTCAAGTGTATTTGTAGACTGTTTGGGAGCAAATACGTAAAAGCAGGTATTATTATGATCCATTCATCTCCTGTTCACTTGTTAAGTGCACATCAGCACAACTCTTCTTTGTGAAACCAAAGCAGCATCTTGTAGCCATATTTGTAAAACACCAAACAATATTAGTCAGTTGTTCTGCATCTTTAGGGGTTACTGTAAACTGTAAGACAAAGTTACAGAAATCTCAAATCATAGAATACAATTACATTCACTCTGTCAGTTTTCTTTAGGTAGAATCACTGTGGCCAGTTATAACTTTAAATGTTATGATTCTTCTAGTCACTGTACAATGTATACAGTAATAAACTATTTCTCTTATGTATATTTTTGCCAAGGAGTCAAGACATGATAAAGAAAAAACAGAAAAGAAGGAAAAACGAGACAGCACTGGAGGAAAAGAAGAGAAGAAACAATATCCTATGAATATCAACATTTAAGATAAATACTGAAATGTAGCTTCATTTCATTATTTGTACTAAAATGTATTTTTCCTTAATGCTTGGTCTACTCATAAATCTTCAGACAAGCACAGATAATGAAGAATATTCCAGCCAAGGTAAATTTTTTTTTGCTTTGCTTTGAATGATAGCTGCTATAGGCACCATAGGTTGGTATACTGTAGAAACAGGCTGAGTGTGAAAGGACCTATACGTTTTTTTAGTTCTAGCTCGGAACTTTCTGCATCCTCAGTATAGGATTTGACTGTGTTTTCAAACCTCTTTTGCAAGTGTGAAACAAAAGAGATAGTGGGCTATAAACAGTGTGGGGTCAAGGACACACACGTGGTACTTTGTTCTAAAAAAGGTGGATTAAAAAAAAAAAGTGATGTATCACTGAATCCTGGTAGTCTTTTCAGACCTACTTTAAATACATGAAGACTAAAACTGAGTTTTAAGAGGGTACCCCTTCCCTCTCCCCATCCTTGCACATAATAATTTTCTCAGAATAATTCATTTTCCATTACTTGGAAAGCACGAGGGAGTGGCACAGTGAAATTAAAATTAGTTCAGCTGCCCCATGTAGTGGTTCCCATTCTTCCTTCATAGAGCAACAGCAGTTTTACATTCTATAAACGGAATAGATATGGTTGCAAAAATATCAAAATGACTGTTCAACAGATATGAAAAGATAGAACTTCTCTCTCTCATTGCAAGTTGTCTTGGTGATTTATTATTTTTGTCATGTTCTTTATTCAGAATTCATAAATTATTTCTCTGAAAATTTTGTTTGTAGATTCTGTGAGCACTCAAATTGAACACAAGGAGAAATTATGTTGAATGTTTCTTGGTTTTGGTTTTTTTTTTCATTCAGTTTGAGTTTTTTAGACTTCGAAATGTCTGCTTTCTCAAAGAAATACTGTTCCAACTACTATACAGTATAGCAAGGCAGATCATGGAGGGATGCTTTTGTTAGACAAAGCAATACACTTGGGGAGTAGGGGAGGATGAGATTAGTTGCACAAGTCCTTTATGTCTCAGCTCTTGCAGAAGGATTAATGAGGCTGAAAATTTGCCCTGTTTTCATGACTGGTTGATCAAAAAAGATGCTGCCTTTTACAAAATGACTGTGAATCCTGTTTCAAGACAGAATTTCTTTTTTATGGGAATGGGAAACACCATCACTGCCTAGAGTGGTTGAGGATTCTTGGTCTCAGGATATTAAAAATCTGTCTGGATGTGGACATCCAGCCCAGTCTTTCTTTTGAGCAGTGGAGGTGGACTAGATGATCTCCAAAGGTCCCTTTCAGTCTTGAGAATTTTGTGATATAATTACATGGTTTTCCTGCCTTGAGGACCAGGATATTTTAGGTGATACTGTATGGAAAACTCCCTGGAGAGATTATTGGTTGTGGACTCTCCAGAGGACTCTGCTTGTAGTGACTATGCTCCCTTCAGTCGAAGGAGAAAGGGCCCTTGACAGAATCTCACGATCGTCCATTTGCATTTGACAGCTTTAGTAAAACAAAGACCAAATCTGAAAGGTTGTTTTGTTATTGGGAAGTATTTTTAAGAGAAAAAAAGGGAGTAGCATGGTTTACATAACATTTACAGAGGAATGTTTTGAAAAGGTCTCCTACCGAGAATTACAGCAGTATCTTGCTTTGGTCAGGTCGGAAAATAAACAAAAAGACAAGAACAACAAAAACATTTGTGACAGCTTTAAATGGTGTAGCAAAGGTTTTTGGTTTCGACACAGAAATCTAACAATGCAGGAAAGCTGCTTTCTCTTTTTCCAATATGCAGCTGTAGTAGGGGAAGAAACTTTCTGAAATTTTCTGATCACACGGAAATGTCATCTGAAGATGATCTCTGCAGTTGGATTGTTGCCTCCAGAGCAATGGGGGATTATTGAAAAAAGGATCTCGAGAGTTTCGACTGGTGACATTGCTTGCTCAGCCACTGAAGCCAAGGGCAAATATGTGGAGGGTGTTTGGGTAACAAAGTTCACACTGATAACTTGTGCTCCTTGGAGGATGTTGGTAGGGGAAAAAAAGAAAAAACAAAAAGTTGGGGTTATTGCTTCTTAGTATTATTGCTGTTTTATCTTCCTGAAGTAATAGAAGATGCTTCTATACAGGATGATTAGGAGCAGTGCTCAGGGCGGGGGGGGTGAGAGGGGAGGGGGACAGAAATCATGGAATAAGCTGGATTTATGTCCAACAAAGTCATTATTGCCTAATCTCCATGGATTGATTCCAGGTTTAATCATTTCATTTTTGACAGTATTCTGATATAAGGAAAGAAGTGCTTAGTAAATGTCAGTTGCCATCAAATTGACATCCAGTTATGTGTAATGGGCTAATGGAGCATCTGGCATAAAATGCTGGTGCTCTCCATTATTTGTATAGTGAAGTACAAAAAAATGCTTTTTGTGATTAACAATTGTGAAAGCTAATGTTATTGTTTTTTTTTTAAACATTCTTCCTAATGTACAGCTTTTGAGTGACTACAGATCACACCTATTTTTCTCCTCTAGAAAAAACTAACATTTTGAGTGGTTCTAATTCTAAACCAGCTTTTACTTTGGCAAGTGACAGCATGCTTATTTATATCTTTAAGTTAGTATTTCATTGCTTACAATGCAATGCTTACATTAATACAGCTCTTGCTAAAGATAGATCTAATGAGAGAATGACTAATATTTCATTTTTCCCACATTCTTTGAACTGTGAATGGAGTAAAATGCTGAGTTGTGTGACTAGTACTTCTTTGAATGACATCTAATTGCAATTTTTTTAATGCCTTGATTGCAGGTAAAATTGAAATGGGAAGATATATCCAGCTGTGACCAGAAATGTATTTTCCAGAGTATAGATTGCACAGGAATTTGTGAATGAAGAGGACCCATCTGCATCTCCTTAAATTATTCAGTTCTCTGCTTTATTTTCCCCATGCTGAAGATTTAATTGTTGAGTTGTACATTACTGTATTTTAACTTGTTGCTTAGTTTCTTACACATTTATTTTCAGTACCTGGCTGAAAGTGTTACCTATTCCATATTTTAGCACAATGTGCTGCAAACAAACAGTTGCCATAGTGCAAATGAGGTTTCATCTGTACAGAGTTCCACTTTAGGTTGTCTAAATACTGCCTGAGTGTAGTAATTCTTTCGATCTGAAATGCATTCTTTTAGATGTTTGAAAACCACAAATAAACAGTTATTGAACCTTTTTGAATTTACCTCATTTAAACTCAATTTTTATTTATTACTTGGCCTGTTTTTAATATCGGTGACTAAAAAGAACCAAGTGGGAGCACTGTTTTCATGCAATGCTTAGGGATTATTTGTATATTATGTGTACAACGCTGACTTGTTTAAAAAACAAAGAATGAACCCCATCTCTTCCAGCCCACCCTAAACTCGTGCTCAGTTGTCCCTTGCCACACCTTTTGTTTGTCATGATGTTTTTAGATTAATTGGAAATGCTCTCTTCAAAACTGAAATAAAGTAAGTTTCAATTACAGCTACAGGAGCTTTGTATCGCTGAACTTTAGTCTGAAAAGTTTCACAATGACATTTTTAAAAAAAAAGAAACAAAAAAATTTTTTATCTGCTGAATTCTACCAGTGTAACCTTTTTTCTAAATAAACAATAGTTTTCTCAATGGGTCGTAAATCATTGTGTGCGTGTGGTCGCTTAATTATTTTATGTGTTGTTATGAAACTTTGGTGTTAACGGGTGTGGAATTGTGCGAGGGTGTTTTGTCCTTGCTATGCACAGGTCCTCTGTACTTGCTTTCTCCTCAGAAGCATCTTGCAAGGGTCTGAATCATACAATATGTCAATAACCCAAGTACCTCTGCCTAGTGTAGAAATACAGGTCTCTGTGGCACTTTAACAGTAGTTTCAAGAAGGACATGGGGTTTGACTTGTATTTAATCAAGTTTGCACTTGTCCTTGATCTGAAGTTCATTAAAATCTTTGACACTCATCATGTTAAAAGAGGAGGTTTCCTTGAACCCTTTTAATTTGATGAGCCTGTCTGTGTCCCAGGAAAGATGAGACCCTTGTGCCTGATCAAACCTCTCTGCCCCCAGTCAGCCCCTACCAGACAGCCCTCTGTGGTGGAGGGTGACTTGATAGGTTCAGCCCATCAACTGATCCCAAGTCTTCCCTACCTCCTCCCCTCTTGGTTCACCTTTATACTTTTTCTGACGAGTAATTCTTGTGTGGTCCAAAAAGGAGGTTCCTTGATATTTACTAATTGCACTCAATTAGTACAAATCAACTTAAATTTGCACAGGGAACATGAACCTTATTGAGCAGGTTTGGAAAAGCTTTCTCAACTTTTTTGTTTTTCTGTGGTTGGTTTTAAGTGACCTGGTTTGTCCTACCTGGAGTGATGAACCTGCTTGTCTTCAAAAGCGATGGGGATCTGTGGTACTCCTATGCCTGGGTGCCTGATGTGGTTTGTACCAAAGGAGCTGTAACAAGAGACTGAGCACCTGCCTGCTTAAAATTACAGCCTCGTAAGGTTCTAACTTAGGTTTTTAATCAAAAAGGAAGATTGTGGCTTACAGGCACTGCCCATGGAGCAAATTAATATTTTATTTTGAACAGTAAAAAACTTTAAAGCTAATAAAATACTCGATTAAAATTATAGCCTTAACCTTTTTGTGTCACCTATTAGTAGTGTTCAAAACAAATGTTTATTTGCATACTAAATATTGTTTTAAAAAAATTTGTACTTAAAGTTTGTTTTTTCTAGACTACAACTAGGACATACCCGTTGCTCTGTGCAGGTCAGCTTGTACCTCAAGTGATTTGGGACACAGTAGTGTCCTCTTTGTGGCTCTGGTTAGTGTCTCGAGGATAATTGGTATTTAGAGCTGTTACTCAGAAATGGGATTAAACTGCACAAACTGAAAGGTCACACTCTGAATATAGTGTAATCTTCAAAGGAAATAGGAGACAATCTGTTAGAAATGAAATAATCATTTAAAAGTAAACTTCAAGGAATCATGTCTTTACTGGCAAGAGGATTTATCTTCTACCTGCACCATTTCTCATTTGTAGTAGGAGGAGCACCATGAGCTATGCTGGGAAAGGAGAATCGAGTGGGATGCTTAGCTGGAGGCTGTTGCTTGTTCTCCCCCACACTCAGAAACTTTCTAAAAAGAGAGCTGCTCAAAACCACCCTCTGCAAGAGTGGTTTTGTGCATGGTGACATCAGTGGGAATCTGGATGCTCAAGCCAGGGCATATTTGTGGCAGTGAGGTGGGAGCCGCACTTCCATGCATTTTCAATAGCTTATTTTTCTGCAATTATCAGGGGAGAAGGAAAGCTGGCATCATGATCTCAGTGATGGGCAGCCCTCATTCTTGCAGGAGGCTTCAACCTACCAGATGTTTGTTGGATATACAATAGGGCAGAGAGGAAACAGTGTAGCAGGTTCATGGAGTGTGTGGAAGATAACTTCCTATCATAACTGGTAAGTGAGCCTACTAGGGCAGGTGCTGTGCTGGACCTGCTCCTTGCCTCAAAGAAGGACTTGTGGGAGATGTGGTGTTTGGAGGCCACCAGGTAACTCCACCAGAGTTTTCAGTTCTCAGTGAAGTCAGGAGGGGTGTCAGCAAAACATCTGTACCAGACTTCCAGAGGGTGGACTTTGGACTGTTTAGGATATTGGTTGGAAGAGTCTCTTAGAAGACAGTCCTGAAGAAAGAAGAGGTCCAGGAAGGGTGGAGGGGAAGAAGACTGGTCTGTCTGAATAGTCAACTATTGTTGAGATGCTGGGGAAAAAAAGGAAGGTTTATCACCTTTGGAAGAAGGGGCAGGCAGCTTGGATGTCACTAGGGTATGCAGGGAAGAAATAAGAAGGGTGAAAGCTTGGATGGAACTCAATCTAGCCACCACTGTATAAGACAACAAAAAATGTTTCAAAAAATACATTAACAAAAAGAGGAGGGCAAAGGAGAATCTCTGTCCTTTATTGGACATGGTGGGAAACATTGTCACAAAGGATGAAGATAAGGCTGAGGTACTTAATATCTTCTTGGTCTCAGTGTTTAACACCCAGATCAGTTATCCTGAAGGTACTTGGGGCCCTGAGCTGCAAGACACTTACAGAGAGCAGAATAAGCATGCTGTAATTCACGAGGAAATAGTGACCTGCTACTGCACTTGGACACCCCCAAGTCTATGGGACCAGATGGAATCCACCCGTGGGTTATGAAGGAGCTGGTGGAAGTACTCACCAGGCAGCTCTCCATCATCTATCAGCGGTTCTAGGCAACAGGGGCGATCCCTGTCTCCCTGGAGACTTGCCAATACGATGTCCATTTACAAGAAAGGTTGGATGGAGGATCCAGGGAACTACAGGCCTGACCTTGGTACTGGGGAAAGTTATGGAGCAGATCATTTTGAGGGCAATCACACAGCATGTGCATGACAACCATGGGATCAGGCCCAGCCAGCATGGGTTCATGAAAGGCAGGTCCTGCCTCACCAACCTGATCTCCTTCTATGACCAGGTGACCCCGCCTAGCAGATGAGCGAAGGGCTGTGGACGTCCTCAACTTAGAGTTTAGCAGGGCCTTTGGCACTCTCCCCCTGCTGCCTTCTGGAGAAGCCGGCAGCTCATGGCTTCAACAGGGGTCCTCTTCACTGGGTGAAAAACTGGCTGGGTGATTGGGCCTAGAGGGTGGTGGTGAAAGGAGTTAAATCCAGCTGGGGACCAGTCACAAATGGTGTTCCCCAGGGATCAGTGTTGAGTCCTGTCCTCTTTAATATCTTTATCAATGATCTGGATGAGGGGACTGAGTGCAACCCTAGCAAATTTGCAGACAACATCAACTACCTTCAGGGAGGTTGTAGTGAGGCGGAGTTCGATCTCTTCTCCAGAAGGACTATGGATAGGACATGAGGAAATGGCCTCAATTTGCGTTGGGTAGGTTCAGGTTAGATATTAGGAAAGATTTCTGCACAGAACAAGTAGTCAAGCATTGGAACAGGCTGCCCAAGGAAATAGTGGAGTCACCATCCCTAGCAATATTTAAGAAACACATAGATGAGTCACTTAAGGACATGGTTTAACAGGTATGGTGTTGAAGGGCTTACGGTTGGACTTAATGAACTTGAAAGTCTTTTCCAACCATAACAATTCCGTAGTCAGGCTGGCAAGTTGAGGAGCAACAGGAGAGCACCAAGTCACTACAGGGCTTGCAGGTCTGGGATGTGGGGAGAGCTCGTTAATGACCCCATTCCTTCTGGATTGTGGCATGTTCCCCTTGGGAATTTGCAAAGCAAAATATTACAAATACTATACGGATGGCATCTGAAGAAAATCTGTTTAAAATAAATAAATAAAGACAGTAATTAGATCCAGTCCATGATGCAGCCTGTCTGCTGTGACATTCTAATCACCCTGTATGAGCTACAGCATCTGCGATAGGTCACCGCTTTAGCTATTTTACAAGCTATTTTGTTGGATATGGCAAACTTCCACTGTTTAAAGGGCAGGGGAACATTAAAAAAATACCATTTATATTTATTTGCCTCAGATCAAAATGTGGCTCTTACATTAATTTTGTAGGTTTTTGATAATTAGCCTGCTTAGCCTATATTTGGAATTCAAATTCAGTATTTGTTGAAAAGCTTCAAATCATATTAAAGTATGCTCACAGAGCACAGAGCAAACACCTCTCCTTTTTAGAAAATGCCAGCCTTGGATAGAAAGCTTTCAAAGCAAAATGGATAGTAGTGATTAAGTCTCACATGGACAGGTTTATACAGGTGGAAAAACTCTGAAAAACACATGAGCTTGAACTAAGTGGCCTTTCTGGGAGCACACAGATTCGTGTGTCTCATGGAGTCATGCAGACCTTGGGGATTTTCATTGAGGTGCCTCTTATGTAGGTCTATTCTCCTCATGGCTGGGTCTCCTTGGTTCCATGTTGGAACATGTATCGTAAGGCTGGAGTTGCAGACCGGGAAATGAGTTTAGGCTATGCCTGCCATACCAAAGAGGTGAGCATTGGAGATTAATACTTTCCACCCATACTGGCCACTGAATGTCAGTGTTGCTCCAAACAACAGCTCTGTGCATAAGAACACTTCTGTGAAGCTGAAACTTGATAGGATTGAAGTTTTCATTTGTTTGTTTTCAAATAGATGGACACTGTTAGAACTAGTGCGTCAGCTCTATGCTTGCAATCTCATATATAAATTCAAATACTCTTCTATGCATTTAACTGTAGATCTTTATGGGTAGACCTTTACAAATGGGAAAGAATCCCACTGACGCAGCTGGCTGGTTCCCAAATCTGCCTTTCTGGGCACTCATTGTGTTTTGGAGACCAAGGCTTTCCGCTGTTACCTTTTTTCTCCCCAAGTATGGGCTGCTCCAGAAGCGGTCTCACAGCCAGGACCCTGCCTTCCCTCTCCCTTACTTTAGGCTGCAGTTGTGGATCCAAACCAGGTGGTTAGCAGAGCCTTAACCCAGAAACCAGAGGGCATGTACTGGGCTCTCTGTCCAGTTTGAGCTCAACTTGTGCACACATTTAACCCATTCGTGTTATAGTGTCCATTTTCCTACTGGTTTTAATATACCAAGTATCGATTATATTGGCCATGCACTCATTAGTTGGCTAACTCTATCTATATACTGAACATTTCAGAAAGCATCAGCTGTTACGAGAAGTCTGTGTTGGCTGGTGTTACACATTTTCTTTGGCACTTTATTTGTGTTGTGCCTTGTCCTGAAGGCTCATGCAGGTCTTCGGTCACCCTTTGCTCCTTGGGCATGTGCATGTCACCCTGGTTCTGCTGGCACCTCGATGCACTGCGCTCCCCATGTCTTGGACCTGCATCGCCTTGCTCTGCCTGAACTGCTCTTCTGTCCTAGTTAGATGCCAGGTTGTCCAGTCCTTTCCCCTGGCATGCTCTCTTTTGCTTGTGAACATGGTGAACCCCAGCTATTCAGTGCTTCCTTCATGTACGTTAATGTAAAACAGAATAAAATCTGAAATGGGAAAGAAGTGATGTGCCTTCCCTGTAAGGGGGCAGGCCGGATGGGCACTGAATTGCAGTGAAGTTATGGGTCATGCCTGCTGCCACACAGGGGCTCTGAGATAAGGGCTGGATCAGTGTTGCCTGCTTGTTGGAGATGCAACAGCCACTCCTTTGGAGCTAATGCTCCTCTCAAAAGCCTCCTCTTCCCTATTCTATCCCCTGACTTTGCCCCAGAGCCTTTATTTCTCATTACGCTTTCTGACTTGCTCATGCCCCATCCCACTGCTCCTGATTGTGTGCTCATCTTCATGCTCTTCTGTAAGATGTCCTGTCATCCTCCAGCAACACAGACATTGTAAATAATTTAGGGATAACAGGTCAGTGTGAGAAACTGCAATAGATAAATGCTTGTTATAAGCAAAAAGGTTTCAATATCCTGCTCTTTGTGTCAGCCTGCAGTGGCACCTACGTGGAATGCATCCGTCTACTGCTGCCATGGTGTCTAAGGGAAAGTAGTGATATGGACAAGCTTTACATACGATAAATGAATAAATAGCTATGTAGTAAGTGGAAGTGGAAAGGCATCTGGACACAAAACCCTGCAGCGCTACTGGTGATGCCAGCTCATGGGCCCTGTGGCCACCACGTTGTGGGCTCTGAAGCCACTGTCGCACAGACTGCACATCCACCATCTCTTGAGCTGTACAGTCACTATCGTGTGGACTCTACAGCGTGTGTGTCTCATGACTGCCATAATGTGGGCCCCATGGCCGCCAATTTGTGGTTTCCACAGCTGTCATCTTGTGAACTTTGCAGCCACCATTTCATGCACTACATGGCCACCATCTCATGGGCTCTGCAGCCACTACAAAATGGGGTCCTTGGCCAGCATTTCATGGGCCCCACAACAGCCATCTCATGGGCTCCGCAATCACTATCTTTTGGGCTGTGCAGCCACCATCTCATGGGCACCAGAGCTGCCATTTCATGAGCCTCCACAATCACCACCATGTGACCATGCATGTGCAGGGGCGGGGTTGGACTAGATGACCTCTAGAGGTCCCTTCCAACCCTAAGCATTCTATGAGTCTATGCTTCTATGGGCCCCATGGCTGCCCTCTTATGGGCTCTGCTGCCACCATTTTGTTGTGATCATGGATGCCATCTCATAGGCCCATGGCTGCCATTTTATGGGTCTCATGGCTGCCATAATGTGGGCTCTGAAGCTACCAGCTCTTGGGCCCCACATCCACCATCTCTTGAGCCACACAGTTACTATCATGTGGGCCCCACTGCTGCCATCTTGTGCGTACTGCAGCTGCCATCTTATGGGTCCCATGGCTGCCAATAATGTGCCCCTCCAATGGTCCTATTTTGTGGGTCACACATCTCCATCTTGTGGACTCTGTAGCCACCATTTCACTTGCTCTGAGGCCACCATCCTGTGGACTCTGCAGCCACCATCTCATTGGCCTCTTGGCCACCATCTGGTGCCAATCCTCATGTATTCTGTGACCACCCTCTCCTCAGCTGTGCAGCCACTATTTCGTGGGCCCCACGGCCAACATCTTACGGGCAATGCAGCTACGATCTCATGGACTCCACAGCTGTCATCTTGTGGTTCTCATGGCTGCCATCTCCTGAGCTCTAAACCCACCATCTCATGGGCCCCATGACTGCCATATCGTGGGACCCATCTTGTTTGCCCCACAGCTGTGGGCTCTGCAGTCATCATTTTATGCCCCCCCCCCCACTGTCTCTGTCTCATGGACTGCACAGTCAACATCATGCCATCTCCTGGACCCTGTGGTATCATCTTGTGGGCTTTGCAGTCACCATATTGTAGGTCCAATGACTGCCATCACATGGGCCCCATAGCTGCCATTTTGTGGGACCCACAGCTGTCATTTTGTGGGCTCCCTAGCCACCATTTGTGGGCCCTCTCCCCACAGCTGCCATCTCCTGTGCTCTGCAGCCACCATCTCGTGGCCTCTAAAGCCACCAGCTGAAGAGCTTGGTAGCTGCCATCCTGTGTGCTCTAAATCCACCACTTTGGAAAGCCATGTCCCCTGTGGCCACCAACTACATGGCTCTACAGTCACAATTTGTCAGCCCCACCCCCCAAACATTCTATCGAGAGCTCCACAGCTACTCTATTGTATGTCCCATGGCTGCCATTTTGTAGAGCCTGCGGCCACCATCTTATAGATCCTGGGTCCCATCCTGTGGCCTCTGGAGCACCATCTTGTGGTTTCCACAGCTGCCATAATGTGGGGCCTATGGCAACAAATTTTTGCCCCACAGCTGCCATCCTGTGGGCTCTGCAGCCACCATCTCATGGATCCACGCCCCCCCCCCGTGTTTTTTTTTTTTTTTTTTTTTTTCAGCTCTGCATCCACCATCTAGTGGGTTCCACAGCTGCCATCTTGTGGGCTCTGAAGCCACCAGCTCATGGGCCCCATGGCTGCTATCACCTGGGCTGTGCAGCTGTTATCATCTCGTGGGTCCATGGCTGCCATTCTATGGGCTATATGCCCACCATCTTGAGGGTACTGAGCAACCATTTATGAGTCCCACCATGGTTGCCAAGATGGTGGTCATGGAGGTCCATGAAATGGTGGTCCACAAGCTGGTGACTGCACAGGCAAGGAGTTAGCAGCCACATGAGCCCGTGGTCGTTGGGCCTACAAGGTGGAGGATGTAGTGCCCACAAGATGGCAGATGTGGTGCCCACAAGATGGTGTCTGTGTGGCCCATGAGATAGATATACAGTCGCCTTGCCCATGAAATGGTGACCACAGGCCTCAAAAGGTGGCAGCAATGGGGCCCAAGAGATGGTGACTGCAGAGCCCACAAAATGGTGATGGCAGGACCACAAGATAGTGGGTCTAGGACCCATAATATGGTGACTGTGTGGCCTATGAGATTGGCATGCAGTGTGACTGCAGAACCCACAAGATGTCAGTCAGTGGGCCCACAGGATTGCAGCTGTGGAGCCCACAAGATGGTGGCTGCATTGGTAGAGGAAAGTGGCTGTGAGGAAAATCGGATGGTGGCTGCAGAATCCATGAAATGGTGGCCAGTTAGCCCACACGATGGAGGTCGCCTGACGCATGAGCTGGTGGATTCAGAGTCCATGAGATGCTGGGCTTGGAGACCGATGAGAGGGTGGCTGCAGAGCACAGGAGATGGTAACTGTGGGGGGTCCACAAATGGCGGCTGCAGAGGCCACAATATGGCAGCTGTGGGGCCCACAAAATAGCGGCCTATGCGATGGCAGCCATTGAACCTACGATATTGTGACTGCAAAGCCCACAAGACGGGACTGCAAGGGCCACAAGATGGCAGCTCTGGGGCCCACATGATGTTGACTGTGCAGTCCATGAGGCAGCTGCTGTGGGGCCCATGAAATGATGACTGCAGAGCCCACAACATGGCAGCCACAGTCCCCACAAGATGGTGGTCCTGGGGCTCACAAGATCATAGCTCCAGAGCCCATGAGGTGGCAGTCACAGGTGCCATGAGATGGCGGCCGTTGGTCTCAGGAGATGGTGGCTGCCTGGTCGAGGGGCTGGTAGCCATAGGGTCTATGAGATGGTGGCTGTGGGGTCCACAAGATGTCAGCTGTGGGGCAAACAAGATGGTGGCTGAGGGGGTGGGAGAGCCCATGAGATGGTGGCTGCAGAGCCGACAGGATGGCTGCCGTGGGGCACATGAAATGGTGGCTACAGTGTCCATGAGATGGCAGCTGTGGGACTCACAAAATGGTGCTTGCGAGACCCACATCATGACAACCATGAGACCCACAAGATAGCAGCTGTGGTGACTGTGGGGCCCATGCAGTGGTGACTGTGTGGCCTAAGAGATGCCAAATGTGGGACCCATGAGATGGTAGCTTCAGAGCCCACGAAATGGTGGCTGCAAAGTCCCCAAGATCATGACTGTGGGATCCAGAATATGGTGGCCGCTGGGTCTACAAGATAGCAGCCATGGGACCTACAAAATGGCAGCCATGGGATCCACAAGTTGGTGGCTGCAGAACCCAGGAGATGGCTGGCAAGGGGCCCACAAGATGACAGCTGTAGGGTCAGCAAGATGGTGGTTGCTGAGTCCATGAGATAGCAGCCAAGGGACCCAAGAGATGGTGATTGTGGGGCCCATGAGATGGTGGGGTTTGGAGGCCTATGAGATGGCAGCAGTGGGGCCCATGAAATGGCAGCCATGGGACACACAAATGATGATGGCATGGGGCTGACAAGAGGGTTGCTGCATAGCCTACAAGATGGTGGCTGGAGAGCCAAGGAGATGGTGGCCATGGAGCCCACGAGATGGCGGCTGTGGGGAACACAAGATATTGGCTGCAGAGCCGACAAGATCATGGCCATGGGGCCCACGAGAGGGTGGCTGTGGGGCCTGTGAGATGGCAGCTGTGGGGATCACAAGACAGTGGCTGCAGAAGCTATGAGATGGCGGCCACAGGGGAAATCAGATGGCGACCACGGGGCTCACAGGGTGGCAGCTACAGGGCATATGAGATGGTGACTGCAGAGCCCACAGAATGGCCATTGTTAGGGCTGGAGTTGAAAAATTTCAGAGTGCTCCTGGTGATGTCCCTGGGCACAGGGCGATGGCGAACCTGAGGGCTGTGTGAGGACCTGCGGAGCTGGGCTGCTGTGTCCTGGTGAGCTGCAGCCACAGCACTAATTGACATGTTCAATCTAATGAATATTCATTAGAAAAAAAAATTAAATGAACCGTTTTGCTCCATTCTTGATGCTCAGTGAGACAACTGCCGGGGTAGCTTTGCAGAGGCTGCTTGCACTGGGAGAGTATTATTTATTAGCCTGTCATTACAGTTTCTTTCACACTTTTATAGCTTTCACATTGTGAATGTGCAGACAAATTAACACCCTGGCTTGCTGAGGCACGCTGGAAATTTTGACATGTACATCAGGTGGTGGGAGCGTATCAATCAGCTGCGCACTGCTGGCGCCGGTCTGCTTTCCGTCTGCTTGTGCCTTGAGTAGTGGGTAGAAAATATTTTCTAGAAAAAAGTATCAAAATTCCCATATTTGACTGATTTTGAGCATGAAATGAAGACTACAGTAGGGAATGATGTTTTTTTTCCATGCTTCTCTGAAGTTATTGTGTGGGATGCTTTACATATAAATAGGTTCATTTCACGATGTTCTTCCAGAAAGCTAATGTGCAGGTGGCACATTTAAATATCACATCATGACAAGGTCCTGCTCGCTCCTTGGGTGGGTAGTGTTAAACCCCAATGCACAGACCACCTGGTCCCCGCACACCCCCCTGGGTAAGGGAGGGTGAGGATTTCCACTTGCACTGCAGGTTTGGGTGCACCAGGAAACGTTTTTTCCCCAAAAAATAATTTGAAAATGTTATTGCTTTTTCGCTTTTAGAATATGCACTATTTGATGTACACGCTGGAACTTGCCCAGTCCTGTGATTTTGTTGTTGTTTTTGTTTGTTTCCTCTTCCTGAAGATGGCCCACCAGGTGTCTGGTGGTTGGACAAGTATGGGCCCAAAGGCACCGGCAACCCCGGTGCAGGGTCTGGGGACACTGCAGGGGCAGCAGCGCTACCGGCATCAACTATGCACTAGAGGCAGGTGGACGACTGTGATCAACACGTGTGTTTGACCCTGCACTGGGCTGGTTATGCCAAGTGATTTTGGTGTCAACGTTGCTGTTTTTAGCGCTTCCTGTGTTTGTGGACAGCTAGTTGCTGCTCGTCGCTGCTGCTGCTCCGTGCTGAGCGCTGCTGTTCCTGGAGCTGTTCCCGGGGCTGTTCCCGGTGCCAGCAGTGAGCCAGGGCCTTTGCCGGCTGTGCCACCACAGAGCGAGGTGCTGCCCGCCCAGGGCACAAGAGCCCCCCGGGGCCGCGAGTTTTGGGTGCGCGTCGGCTGCGGAGCATCAGCGCTGCATCGTGGCGTGTGCTCTGCTGCGGCTGTTGGAAGAACGATTTTCTCAGCATTGGGATGAGGAGAGTAATTTGGAAACAGGGAAATTCAGATAGTTCAGATGGATTACTGGAAAAGACATTTTTAAAGCAGTGTTAAAAATGTGGGAATTACAGGAAAATGCAGCTGTACATTAAGTACCTGAGGTGGGCTGTTAACCTGTACTCCAGCAGATCACGCTTACCATCCCATCCGGGCTCAGCGCGCCGCGGCCGACGAGGGAAGAATCACTGTCTCACTCTTTACTCTTTTCTTTACAATTTTATTTACAAAATGTATTAAAACTCTTTGTACAACACCTCATTAAAATGAGGTTCAGTAATTGATGCCCACACATGCAGTTTATGCTTTTACAGCCATTAGTTTGCTTGGCAATTTTTTCTGCTCACTGAAGTGCAGTTTTAACGACCAAAACTAGGAACTTAAAAAAAGAAAAAAAAAAAGAAAAAAAAGAAAAAAGAAAAAAAAGAGTAAAAGGAAAGAACCCCCAAAAAACCAAAGCAAAACAAAGGATAAACTTAATCCAAACAAATCCTCGAATGACTACTGCTGAACTTCCAACAGCTCGAAGTTGGTAGCCAGAATTTGTAAGCAATCAACACGGTTTGTTTTGTTTCACATGCAAGTTTAAAAAATATCGAACCATTTACCAAACCCCCTTCACTGGTGTGAAGCCTCCACTCTTAAAAATTGATTTGATAAACATACATCTTTTTTATACAGCTTTAAGAAAATGTTTGTTTTTAATACAACTTACAACCGCACAGCTTTAGCTCTCCCTTGTTGGGGACATTATCGCATTCAGAAGTTGAAAAAAAAAATCACAGTTTCATGAAAAAAAACTCAAAAACAAAACAACATCTTTTTGTTTAATATCTTGTTATGAACTTGAACAATAAATTATTTTCCTATGAGTTTTTAAAATGGTTTTATATTACATTTTGTTGGAAATTCTTATTTTTAACAAGACTTTTCCAATATAATCTTTTTCTTCTTTTTATCCTATTAAAAGTTCAAATCTATCATCAGTAATCTAAATGCCTAAGGGTCAAACTTTGCTTTAAATGAGTTTCTTTTGTTGTTGTTGTATGTTACTGATGAAATAAAAGTCTACAGTAAACTACAGAAAATACATATTGTCATATTAGAGGTAATTAGTATGCAGATATTTCATTGAACATTGAACATGTGATTGACAATATGTTTAATTTTTTTTTGTGTTTTTCTCTTTTTTTAAAGATGAAGTTAAGTAGTTTCCAGGCAGAGGTTCAAGGCTGACACACTGCTGCTCTCCAGGATGTGGGATGTGAGTAACAGCGAGAGCCTCTACCTGCAGCAACCCCCCTGGGAGCGCACGGCGTTCCAGGGACGGACACGAGGGTCCTCTGAGGAGCAGCCATGGAACAAGAATTGGCAGGAGCTGATATAATATAACAGTACTAGCAACAGTAATGTTAGATCGCTTAAGAATACTCTGGAACTGCAGATCTAATTTGAGTTACTATCCTCTTTCTTTATTTCTGTTTTAAAATGACAATTATAAAGAAGCATTAGCTGAGCACAGTGCTAGTTTGGAGAAAATTACTGTGAAGCAGGTCTGGGAAAGCTAACCTGCACTTCTCTTGCTCCATTGCTTGATATTAAACATTGAATTAAAATGCAAATGCACAGCAAGAAAAGAGATATATGGTCAGAACCTAAACAGCAATTAGGTTTTTTTTTTTTTTTTAAAGCCACCCAATGTCATTTTAATAAAGCACCTGTAGGTATGCCTGATGATAGAAAGAAAGAAATACAGTATTTTCTGCCTGCACTTTAACTACCTTGTCAAGAAAATTAATTTACTGATCTGGAAGCAAGACATGCAGTTCCACAAATTACTTTCTTTTGGATTTACAGATTCACAGTCATTGACCTTCACTGTTTGTAATGCACACATTCTTTTCTTCAGGTGTTAAACCTTTTACCGATACACATAATTGCTCAAATTAGCTGAAGAGTTTAAAGTGGCTTGAAAAAAAAAACCAAAAACAAAAATCACACCACCAGTAAGTAAATACCCAAAACATCTTGACATCAGATCATACAACTAGTGACAGGCCAGTCTGTGTTCGTTTGCAGCAGAAATCTGAGGCTTTATAACAGGAAAAGTTGAGTAATTTGATACGATCGGGGATGTTTGATGAAACTGACTGTGGTTTGCTTTTGGAACACAAGTTCATATACTGTGCAGTGGTATCAAAGAATGGCTTTTGTTGTTCTGATTTTTATACAAGATTTTTTTTTCCATATGCTAGTATCTTTTCATCTTTTTTTTCCTTTTCTTTTTTTCTTTTTTGCTTTTCTCTTCTTTTCCTTTCTTTTCATTTTTCTTCCTTTCTTTCCTTTTTTTCTATTCCTTTCCTTCTTATTTCTATTTCTTTTCTATTTTCTTATCTCCTTTTCCCTTCTTTTGTCTTTCAAGCAAAGCAAGAATATTTCAGTGATGGTTTGCATTGTTGTGAGTCTCAGAGTCTTCCATAAGGCACTGAAGGAAAAAAATCAGTTTTTCCTATTAAAAGTTCATTGCACCATCATCAATGCGTGTCATGCCTGACAACTTGGAGAGAATATGACGGGCTCAGGTGGTTTGAATCCATGAAGTAGCCACATTCTCTGCTGCTTCTCCTCTTGCATGCTGCCAGAAGTGAGGATCTACAATGAAAATACAGAGATTTTTTTTTTTCCTCAGCGTGGGAGCCTTCTGTTTGAAGATAATGAACCACTTTCAATAAGAAAAGAGTAAAAAGCACTAGCTGTCCAAAGCCTAAAAGCAGAACTACCTGGTGTCCGGCCTCTCTTCCCTTCTTTTTCAGCAGTGCCCAGAATGGGGTGCCCTTGAGCATCCCTATAATGCAAATATTTATCCTGCTGACCCTAGCAAATACACTAGTTTTAAACAGGTTTTGCAAGTATCTAGTGAACTTCTTGGACAGTAACTTGCCGAAGTGGCCAAAAGTCCCAGGAAAGCTGCAGCGGAGCCTCCCGTCAGGAGGCAGCGCTGGGCGTCGGGACGCGCTCGTGTGGCCTCTGCTCCGGGCAGAGGACGCAGCTGGCAACTAACACCATTAACAAGGCTGTTTTTAGTGGTTTTGTTGTGCTTTAGAAATCACAACTTCTACTGTAGGAGTTTTTGGAGACTTTCTTAAAGCACTTACCTGGCTTGAATATAGCTTAAAAAAATAAATACAGCAGAAGGAGGTCACAAGTGAAAGGGCTGCGAACTCTGAGTTACAGCAATATTTATAGGAATTAATGAAATATTTTGATTCTGGGAACCACTGATATCAACCTTTGGAGACAGGAGTTATTCACAGAGTACAAAGCTCATCATCACTGTTTGCAGTATAGGCTGGCAGCAAGCTTACTTACTTCTATTCAGGAAAGAGATTTAAATAACTTATATGCTGCACAGTGTAGGAAAGAGAGAGCCACCAGACTATTTTTGAAAGCTATTTTACAGCTTTCCACTAATGCATATAACAAATATCACACACAGATTAAAAAAAAAAATGAAAAAAAAGAAAAAAAAAGAAAAAGAAGTATTTTATTTCACTGGACCTTAATCATACCCCTAGATTTTAACACTTTCTGTTCCATACACGTTGTAGCCTTCTCTGTACGTAGCGTAATTCTGGGCACTGGTTGTGGGAACAGGTTTAAAGTTTTGTGTGTTCTTGGAGAGTTTCATTCGCTTGGACTCTGCCCGCGACTTGTAACAGAACTCGATTAGGGCAACCATCATGGCGAGCCCAAGGCCTCCAACAAGAATATAGAAAACCCCAGCGACATTGCTCAGGCTCAGAGCGCTCGTCTTGTCCTAAGAGAAACGAACCACTCGATTAGTTTTGCAGTGAGAAGAAGACAGGTAGATAAGAGGTTACTTTGCAGTTAGTCCTAGCTGGAATAACTAAACATACATGCTCACTTTCTGATAAAAAAAAAAAAAAAAAAAGAAACCCTATACTCCCTGCATCAAAATCAATCCAAGTGAGAGCAACCAGCCTTACCCATTGAGTTATCACTGTCAAATTCATTGATCAGAGTTACTCTCAGCTTTGCCCCTGGATAAGCTAGGGATTCGCATGAGGAGCAGCCCTGGCTCTCGCTGCCAGGTGGCCGAGGACACGTTTGCCCTGGGCTTTGCCAAGTCTGGAGCGGGCAGCGCAAACCCGCCTCTGGCTGGGCAGCGCTGGCACACGCAAAGGCGCCTGGCAAAGGCCCAAAGAGGCAAATAACCCAGACTCTGCAGAAGGACAGCATATAATAAATAAAGAAATAAACAAACACGACCATTGGACACTTGGTTTTGGTGAATGTAGAGAAAATAGAGACACTGCTAAACTTATCTACATTTTTTCATCGATTTACAAAAAAAAGAATTGAGGAAGATGGTCAGTTACTTTAAGGTCAAGCACCAGAGCCCTAGCTAAACTAGCACCTTCAATTACCAAGAGTGAGTGAATTACTGAATAAAAATAATCATTGTAACACCAAAAAAAAATTCTGGCTGGGGTGTACTTTCAATACATGACAGATGGGGAAGAAGGCTTTCATTTTTTAAAATAGGGTTTTGTAATCAGATTAAACAAAATTGTAACCATTTTGCTGCTGAATTGGATGCCTTGCTGCCTTTATTAGGGACCGTTTGTTCAAAGGGTCCTTATTGGAGCTGTAACACCCAGAGAATCTCCCTGGCTTTTGGGGAGGCAGATGCCAGCCCAGCCCGCAGTAAGAGTCTGTACTTACTGAAAACACCTACAGAGTCTCCAGGGATACCAAAACTTTCATATATTCAGAATGAAATAAGCTCTACCTTGTTTCGCAAGCAGTTTTAGCAGGCATGTTTTGCAGGCAGTTTTAGCAAACCCACAATACAAACTAAAGATATTCTTCACTTGCACTGTTTCAATTACATAGGTTCCTTTTGCAATTGCTGTGTATTCAGATTTCCTGCAATCCCAAATTTATCTTATGCAACAGCAACAAAATTGTGCCCCAAGCAAATTCCAGTCCAACTGAAATCAATGAATTTTATTATTGACTTTGATAGAGCTTGAAATGGTCCTCAGACATCAAGTAGCTGCTGCCAAATTATAATTTTATGTTTGAATAATTATAGAGAGTATTTCCAAAGGCAGTAGGGGAGTTAGGTACTCGGTTGTTAATGATTTCAATAGTAGCTGGATTTTTCCCTCCCCTTCCTGCTGCTGAAAATGTCCTTTACTCCAATAATTCTTTACTTTTCCACTGTTTTTTTTTTCCCTCAATAGCTCTCTATATAAAAAAAAAAAACCCAAACTTTTGTGTTTTTAAATGAATGGCATAAATAAATATTTCCTCTGAATTTAGTATTTACCTAGCAGGCTGATCTCACGTATGGAATTTCCACTGGGGTCTACACAATCACTAGCAACCACTACAGGGTCATGTGCTACGTCTGGCCAGAGTCATATATTTTGCTGTTTTTAGATGAAAACAGCAGCAACACCAATTGTAAACGGAGAGTAAGGTATTAAGATTCCCCAAGAGTTACAACACATCTGGCATGGAACAGAGTAATGCAGTAGCAAAATGGCTCAAAGCGCAATAAAAGGAACATCCAGTATTTATTGAATAAGTTATCAATAATATTTCTAACGTATTTTTAAATCAAATCTTAAAATGGGGCAGGAAGGATGTTTCTTACTTATCACGGTGATGTTGGTCCTGAAATTATCCACCCTTAACAAGTATGTGATTATCTTCCCAGCTGACATGTTTAGCACTAACTTACAATTTTGAAAGAAAAATGCATATGTTCTATAAAACTGTAAATTAAAAAAGGATGCTGGACTAAATAACACATATTGACTGTAAGGAAACTTCAAATTTAAATGAAGATACCACTCTTGAGGGCTTTTGGGGAATTCTTTTTTCCATGTTTTTCTAGCAAAATATTCAAGTAGTAAAACATATTTACAACTAAAATCTGTTACTGTAAAAGAAAAGCGCTGTCCTGTTCGAGGACTTAATTATTTTTCTATTCTTTTTTTCAACCTTCAGAATGTAAATATTAACTTTTGAAAGCCATTTTTTTGTATAAACAAACAGTGGGTCAAAATGTGATTTCTAATCAGTACAAAAAGACCTTCAGCGACTGACCTTACTTCCGGAGTCCTTGGCTCCACATTCACCCTTATCGTACCACCATTTGTTTTTCAGCTTGTCTAAGATGCCTTGTTCACTGAGTTTCAATACTGCAAGGTTTACAGGAGTTCTTCACGTGGGAAATAACATAAATAACATTATATTATGTTATTTTATGTTATTCAAGCTTTAAACTACTTTAAAACTATACAAAGCGATAAAGCAGGGTTCCTGGCCACAAAGTATTTACACTGCAGGCAACTGGATCATCCCCTTAAGTTAATGCTAGAGCAACGCTATATTACCAGGTCCTGCCCATATCGCTTTGAGTAATCGGCACTCACTGTTAAATGAAGGCGGTAGAAACAACACAACTCCAATTTCCCCTTTTGCAGCCGTGCAGGCGGCTCACAGTAGCTTTATGGATTGGCAGCAGTTTGATCCAGCAGGACCCTGTATTGCACTAACAGACAGCAACCCCAGCACGAGCAGTTGCGGCGGCCTCGCGGGCTGCACCTTACACCAGCAGAGAAGGGCATTTACCAACCATCACCTCTTCTTCACTCTCACACCTTCAAGGTGTGCCTTGACACACCTTCAAGGGTGTCCCCTTTCAGTTGCACCGTAACGTGTTACAGCAGAACTGAACGTCCCTGGTACCCCCACCTTGCTCTGTGAGCAACACGCAGGCGGATGCTTTTTTTCCCTTAGGGTTGCTGCATCCTGAACAATGCAGGAACTAGGGAAATACAGCAGTAAATAAACCAATGAAGACCTTAATGAAAGAAGTGAACTTGGAAACTATGGGCTAAGCTGCGCAGCATGTGCAGTGTCAGCAAGAGGAAGGGAGCTGGTGACTCTGCTGCTGCTGCTAAGAGGCTGCAAGCCCAGGGCAGGTCTACGTCTGCCGCATGCCCGTGGGCTCCTGGGGTAGGTTAGATTTACCCGGAACACGCAGCACAGTTTCGGCACGTGTCTCTGTGAGTTCAGCTCCTCTCCCCACCTCCTTGAGGCTGCGCAGGGCTGCGCAAGCCCTTGCCCGAGCTGGGTGGTACCATGAGCTGCAGGGGCTGCTGCCACTGACCCCTTGCAAGTTCCTGATGTGTTAGGAGAATTGGGGAAGTCTGGGGAGGCAGAGACCAGCTGGATGGTGGTGACACCCGTGTGGCCATTTCAGCACCGCGCGCGCTCTGTCCCTTCCCGGTGGGAAAGCCGACATCCCGGAACCCGTCCCAGGCTACATGTACTGCGTCTGCTGCCCTGCACGTGCAAGTTGGGACCATGAGTGCTGCTCTGAGGCTCGTGAGCTGCAGGAGTGTCTGTGCTACAGATGGACAACGTGGTTTGTGGTACAGGCTAAGACAGCGTTTTGTTATTTCCAGTTCCTTTTTGTGTGACTTCATTTCCAACTTCGTAATCAACTGTTAACTTGTTTATGGGACTAAGAGTGTCCGGCTGTCCTTGGAATGTAATGGTGGGGTTCTCACCTGGGATGTGCTGGTGGTGTCGCACCTTGGCACCGTCACAGTAGGGTCTTGATTACAGTGCTGCAGTCTCATCTTGGTGCACAGCAGTGTGGGTTTCACCCTGGCATGATGGTGGGATCTCACCTTGGCAGTGTGGTGATGCTTTCATACCTTGGGAGTATCAATGGCAGGATCCCAGCTTGGCAGAGTGATGGTGGTGGTCTCACCTCGGCAGTGCTCACAGGCACTGCGGTGTCTGTTCTGCAGTGCAAATCAATGCCAGGCAAGCAGACAAGCTGGAAGGCTACTTTAGCAATACTTTAGCAATATTCCAGTATCTCATTTTTTTTTTTTTTTGCTGGCCGTTTTAGTCACATGGGTTTACTTCAGTAGTGACACTTGGGTTCCACTTGACAGGATGCTCCTCTTCTTCATTGCTGCTGATGAGACAGGCTTTTTTCCCATTGAGATATAGGCTGTCAGCAAGCATACCTACAACTGCATTGTGTCATTAAGGACTCTCTAATTCCCACACGTATTTGTTTTAAGGACAACAATAACCATGTTTCAAAGGTTCCTGAGTTACCTAATGCAAAGGCTATAACTGGTGTGACCTGGTGTGGCCTTTAACTGCTTCACCAGGCAACACCAGCAGCCAGTGGAACACGACCCTGCACAGGGGTTTTGCTCCTGGGAGCCGCCCAGGCACTGGCAGCAGCAGCTCCTGCTGCGAGAGGCTCTTGCTCCGCATCCCTTCCCATGCAGCTGCCGTGGGATGGGGCCCGGAGACCCGAGGGCGCTGCAAGAGGCTCTGCATTATTTAGGCTAGTGCAATGCAAGTCACTGAAAGCCGAGTGCCGTCACCCTCTGTCACAAGCCCCAGCAGACACAGTGTTGTAGATTATTGCTCAGAGAACAGCTCCCTAATTTTAAAATTCATTTTAAAACTACCCAATTTGAGAGATTTTATGCAATACGTCTCTCCACTTTGAAAAGCATTATGCAGCTGAGAATACACAAACAATAGGGAGAAGGTTATAAACACCTTTTCCGCTATGTGCATATTTTATTGTGCAATTTTTCCCCTCCCCTCAGTCCTATTCCAAAAACTATTTTTAATTTGCATGCCTTTATAAAACCCATATGGAGTACAAAGAATTTGCATAACATCCAATACATTATAGATTAGCTTTCACAACATTATACAGTATTGGGAAATGAGGAAGCTTAACATGCTAATTAGGGTGTTGGTTTTTTTTTTAGCTAAGATTGTAGCTAATTGTGCACATGCAAGTGCCAAAAAAAAAAGTAAACTAAAATTATCTTAACTAAACAGATGGGAATTTGCCTAAACCAAGGTTTTCAATATAGTTTGTCAGGTCACTTTTTTCCATGTGACCTGCTGAAATAACTACTACTGTGCTTCAAAGCTGAGCAATGATTTGTTCTCATCCTCCTTGTCTATATAGTATGGAAAGCAGGGCAGGCCTGGGAATACGAGTTCACAGGAGTCTGCCTTGTGCTCCGGGCCCACATCTCTCTTAGACAGCTGAGCCGTCATCGTGACGGCGTATTCATGAGCCATGGGAGTTGTAAGTAATTCTGCTAGTCATGGATACTGATTTTATGCAGATGTTATGAGATGGGCAGACCATATAATATGTGCATAAGGAGGGAATATGGGAGGAAAGTTTGAAACGAAGCGGTTTCTGGTGCAAGCGTTTGTCTTCCTCGGCACAAGCCTATTCCCAGTCCCAGTTGCTCTCTTCCCGTGCAGGCAGGCAGGGCCTTGGCCGCTCGCCTGGGGACATGCCTGCGTTCCCTGACTCTGCTGTTCTGCTGGCACGGCTTGGGCAGCCGGGATGAATAAACAGAGTGGACGTGGGTGAAGGGCTCTCCTAACATGCTAGAAAAGGCTCTAATTTGTGCTTCACAGATGGAACACAAAATGCAGCTTGTTTGATCAAATTCCTAAGTAACAATTTTGTCTGCTTCTCAGAAATTAATTTGAGACCTCCTTACTATGCAAACTAGTCCCCCACGCAGTACAATTTTAGAAGCTGCATCCCTTCTGTACCTGCGAGAAGGTCAAATACTTCTGCTGGGCTGCTCCCACGGGCCCCACTTAAACACCTGACTGCGCTGAGGTGTGATTTGAACTTAGTTTAGGTCTGGTTTCTTCAGCTTTGGAATTCCCAGGCTAAGCAAATATATTGGAAAGGGAGACTGAGTGTCTGCTACATTTCAAGATCACTCGTCTCTGAACAGCTGCCTTGTTTGATTTAATAATCAGAATGAGCCACCCTTTGGCTGAGGAGCTTCTGGGGGTGCAAAAGGGCACTCCCAGACCTGGGCATTCTTCTGGCGGAGCGCTCTGCAGCGAACACATGCAGCATGCTCTGAATATCAGCTGAAGTGACTTGTCCACAGGAAGGCTGTGCCAGAGCCGGCTCCGAGCCGCCACGCCGGTGCCCGGGTCTGCAGGCCGCGACGGGGCAGCTCACAGCACAGTTCCTTCAGGTCCACTCTTACGGTCTCTGTCTCTCTACTTTAAAGCCTTATTTCACCATTTTACTGGAATAATTTTGTGCGTTCCAGACTCTTTTTTAATTAGGTTACTTTACTGTTCTTGTGCTGTATGGAATATTCTATGAGGTCCTTTCCACTTTCCCTAGTGCTTTCGGCTATTTTTCCTCTGACTTTTAATTTAGGATAGGATTCTTTTTCATCTTTCCCTCTGTGGCTTCCAGATCAGCTCTCTATTAGTTTTGTTGCTCTTATCAAAGTAAAATGTTCGGAGGTTTGAAGACTTGTGCTCTCCTGCTGATCTCTGTATTCCCAAGAACATGAGCTGAGGCAATTAGGATCAGGATGTCAACACCTGGTATGCTGCAGGTTGGTATTCTTGGCCCAAAACTTGCAGGATTTTTCTTCTTGACCATAAACAATTGTGTTTTTTTTTTTTTTTCTTGTGATCCACATTTAGTAGGATCCACATTTAGTAGGATCCATATTTAGTAGCTGTGGCTAACCAGGATCAATCACATGGTGTTTGTCTGGTTGGGCAGCTTAACAAACCTCAACTATGTTTTCAATGGTTAATATCACCACATAACTTGAAGATTCAAATCTAGGGAAGGGGCTTGAATAACCTAATACTGACTAATGCTGTTACTATGGGCAAGTTAACCCATTTGCTGTGACTGATTTATTTAAGAATCGAATGACTCTAGGAAGATTGGTACCAACCTATTATCACAGTCTTCGCTTTATCAAAGTCTCCTGAAAACATTACTTTACACTTGGGAAAGAGAAGCTTTTTAATTGATGTTTCAGCACATGCCTTTCTCTGTTCCTGTGTGGGAAGACCCCATGCTGGCCATATCACCTTTCCTTCTTTGGCTTCCAGTCACTGCAGCGCCAGCAGGGCTTCCTCCAAGCGCAGCCTGGCACGGCCTCGAGGGCTGGTTGCCCACTGCCCGGGCCGTGGCTTGCCCCAGAGTGTCACTCATGGGCCTTCCCTACCATCCCACAGTGTCACGCATGGGCCACCCCAGCCACCCCCACTGCCCGTCCATGCTGGCTGAACCCACGCAAAAGGATGGGGCTCACAGAGCAGAGCATTTCCAAAAATGCTGTGCATTCCCTCATTAAAATCAAGCCCTTGAAACAAGTCTCCAAAGCTTCCAGATAAATCAAAAAATCCCTGCCACTATCCCTGCTAAATGTAGGTGTCTCTGTAGCAATTCTTTGTTATGAAGGTGATCTTGCATAACATACAACATTGATTCCAGGTTGAGTATGCTCCCCCACGCTTACACATGAGATGATCCTTCAGAAAAAGACTTTTTTTTCCAGTGTTAGTTGAATATTTCCATCTATGTCATTGTCATGTGGGAAAGAGGCAATACAATGATCCAGAGCACACCAGCTCTACATTCTTATTTCTCTTCATCACACTTTTATCCCATTCAAGGGATTTCTTGTCCTGTCTCCTCTTGCCACAGTGGCTGAACAGCAGTTTCCCGTTAGTTGCAGTATTTCTTTCTCCTTGAAGAAAATCGAGGTCCTTATGATTTTTCTTTCCGGACGGATTTCTTTCAAAGCAGAGTAAAAGTAAATCAATCGTCAAAGAAATAGTTTTTCATCAAACCCAGGCATTACAAGGTATAGCTTTTGCTCCTCCTAAACTATAACACATTTTAATTTCATTAATAATTAGGTTCATTTCCATGATTTCCCTTGCACCTACATAACATAGATACTCCAACACAGAGATTTGATTTAGTGACCTCTCTGCAGCTCTTACCGGCTTAA
The DNA here is from genome assembly GCF_059628265.1 of Tinamus guttatus. Lineage (NCBI taxonomy): Eukaryota > Metazoa > Chordata > Aves > Tinamiformes > Tinamidae > Tinamus > Tinamus guttatus. Next base: position 7,786,207 of record NW_028288821.1, read on the forward strand.
GGAAGGCACTTGACAGCATGAAGTTCCACTTAAAACTGCGAAGGCTGGCAATTTGATCTCAGTTACTATCATGTTTATGTGCCAGCGCTGCAAACAATCCACTTAGCTGAATAGATGCTGACCACAGCTGAAGAGCTGGAGCAGGTTCTTGGAAAAAGGGCTGTTCATTTATCAAAAGAACATCCAGTTCACAAATCTTGCCAGAAAAGCTCCGTTTTCCAGCAACGAGAGATCAGACATCCTGACGGCAGCGGCTCCGCCGTATGTAGCTGCTCCCTGTCCGTCTGTCCATCTGTCTCCTGACCATGGCACTTCCAGCACCTCACCCTCTGATCCTTGGACTTTTGTCATCTGCCCGTAACCAGTGCTTGAGTGGCATTCATGCTATTCAGTGCAAACTCCAGGCAATACTGCAGTTATGTTTATTACTTGCAATCAATAAAGATTTAAGTGGCGATTGGAGCAGCTTTGGATAATTCATATCCCATTCTATACTCTAATGAATGTAATATAAATGTTATACCCAAAAATGATCATTGCCAAGGAGAGCAAATGAACGCTGCAGATAGCAGCACATTGTTCCCCTCAAAGCAGATGAACCATTGCTCAGAATTAATTTAGAATTTTTATGCACAATCTTTCACAAAAAGAGATCTACACAAAAAGGCAGAACAATTAGGGCTCCTTAAAACAGTAATGAGTTCCTTGAGCTGAAGCTGCTGGGGATAGATTGGCAAAAGGGCTTTCCTGGGCCCCTCCGGAAGGTGATGGGGTGAAGGTTACTTGGCACCTTCTGCCCTCTGGATTTTATAGACCATGAACTTAGCCCTCCACCCATCACCACTCAGTTCCCGATGTTTTGCAGAGTTTTTGGTGCACAGGGCACATTTGTATTTTGTCAGCACAGTTGCTTGCAGCATCTTTCTGGGGGTAAGAGGTGAGGAAGTCACCCAAAGGTTTGAAGGAAGCCCAGAATCAGGTCACTACGGAGACCTCTACACTGGTCTTGAAAAATTCCTTTCTCCACTTGGTCCATGAGCGAGAGGCTCGGAAGAAGAGGCAAAAACTTCCAGAACAGAGCACACAACCCAAGAGACAGGAGACCTGTCTCCCTTTGGCTCCAGAGCTGGACGTGAAGGTGATGGAGTCTGCTGAGGAAATGGAGGTGTGCGATACAGGTGATAACAGCACTCGCTGGCGCCACGGTGAAATGCAAGAGCACGGAGCGCCGCTGTCACCGCAGCAGCCACGGGCAGCTAAAGGCAGCAAAAAAGGGATTTTTTGCCCCAGATCTCTTTTTCACCCTGTCAGTCGGGGGGGAAAAAAAAAAAAAAAAAGGGAAGCAGAGCTTTAACTAAAGCATCTAAGAAAAGAAAAACTTCGTAGTGACCAGCATGATGCAGCCTGCCAGGGGGTGTTGATTCTGGAAGGAATTACCAGCTTTCCTGGGGAGCTGCTCGTTCCCACTTCACTACGTACGTGCAATTGGGGCCAGCACAGTTCTGCAGATTGCCTGTTACAGGACTATAAATATCAAGACGAACCAACTGCTCAGCAGAGATTTGAGGGAGTAGAAAGACCCTCAGCACCTGGCTCTGGTGGAGGAAGGGGCTGCTGTGCCAAGACCTGGGTGCCCATGTCCAGAGCACTGGGCTGGGAGGGGTGTTTGCTGTCCAGCACAGAGACACAAAGTTAACTCGGTGAAGCTAAGAAGTTTGCCCAGTGGCAACAGGGCTCGTGGTCACAGGCAGACAACAGCTTGCCCCAACATGGTGCATGTGGCTGGCAGCAGCAGCTCACTGCAAACAGCTCTGCCTTAACGGCAAAAGCTCAAACTTCCCAATATCCTGATTGTTGCGTTTTCCACACCAGGAAATCAGAATAGTAACTACCATGCCCTTTCTTTTTCTTCTCAATGGTGCAACACTACACGCCAGAGAACGGTGCTTGGAGAAGTCCTGTGGAAGCACAGAGGCACATCACGAGGGATGCGGCATTCGCACAAAAGCTGTTTGTGCTGTTGTGTCCCCTGGCACCGGCCATTAGGGGTGCATTAGGGTAGGCAAAACCAGACAGCCAAAGGCACCCTTGGGCTGTGGCTGCGTCACACTGCAACACTGCAGAACAGCTGTAAATTTGGTTCAATATCTGGCTCGGCAAGGTTTATGACTGATTTGTGGTATCAGAGCAAAACACGGCCACAGGAGGGTTCTGGCAAATCGAGCCCTCTGAAGATTGCTAGATTAATGAAGAGTGACATCCTCTCTCCGAGTTAACATGCAACACTTGCAAAGCAAGAGAAACTGTGATCAAAAGCTACATCCTCTGCAAAGGGCTTGTCACCCTCCCATGGAAATCACAGTGACATGGAGGAGGCTAAAGTGCATGATTGTACCAGGTCTCTATTAGTATATTATAAAAGGTTTTTCAGTTTTATTTTTAATCTTGGGTATTTTTACCTAATCCCTTTAATTTAGGAATTTGACATATCTAGAGCACTAACTTGCACAGCATGAATTATTCTCTTGCTCCTTATGACCATATTTGTCTTGTTTCTTATGGCCAAAGCTGTCCTTGCTGATTTAAACATTACTGCAATTGCTGATTTCAACACAACCCAACTAACAAAGTTCCAAAATCAAAGATTCTAGACATTAAATGTTAAGGTTTCTTCCTATATGCTCATAATGACAGAGAAAAAGAAAGTGAAATAAAGTTCAAACAACAAGTATTGTTTAATTCAAAAAGCTTCTTAAAGTCCTTTAGCGTAAAGCTACTGGGATGAATTGTTCCTGTTGGTATCAGTGACAAATATCCACTAACTTCAGGGGAAGCAGAGTATGAACATGCTGCAACATTTAGGAAGTTTCACCTCCTGCCATGATCTCAGAAGCAAATATCTGAAAGGGACAGGGAAAACCTCCCAAATGACTGCAGCATTTTTGATAGACTCCGCAGTCCCACAGCTCCCTGCAGGCCTGCAGAGAAAGCCTCCAGCGTAAACACAAAATGTCAGATTACGAGCACTGCTCTTCAGCCTTAAAGTTATGAGCAGAGGTAATAAGGAGACCTTTCACCCTGCTGTAACTCACGGCCCCAAGCCCAGCCACGCTGCAGCACAACGGAGGAGTCAGGGCTGAGCGCTCTGTTCAACCTGACAGGATACCATAAAAAAATCTAACTAACAACCATCTTGATATCATTAAAATACAAAGATAGAAACAATCCTGGAAGAGATACCAAATCAAACATTACCCTCTGGAGGGCATTGCTAGAGGTTAAATACCAGTCTAAATCAAATAAGGCACTTTATCCCCTCAAGCTCTATAAATCCCAGGCTGATCTGTAACTATTGAATGGACTTTTTGTCAGATCTTGTTACTGAAACAACTTCTGACTAGACACAAAACCTGAGGGTAGATGTATTGTCCAAGTGCTCTGCTCTTTCCTAGATCAGAGCATCTCAAGATACATCCTGTCATAATTTACCAATTTAGCAATACCTCCATTCCATATATCCATGTTTTGTTATGTATCTAAACATAGGGAATTGGGAAGATGCAGGATGGAAATCGGCCTGCTATTAAAACTCTCTATGTTTGTTAAAAGATTAAATTTATACCATACTGCATGCAGGAGCGAAGAGAGTCCTGTAAATGCTCATTTAAGGAAATACAGTCACTCACTAATCCTGTTTGTTACCTTTGTCTCAAATAGTGATCTTCAGCATTTTACACTGAACATATTTGTTAAAAATCATAAGACATTTCTCTTATAAAAATGAATACTTTGCTGCACCATTTCAGACCATCATATTTTTCTTCTGCCCTGTGTTAACCGGCAATTGCACATGGACAGAATTTTAACACTTTAGGGATTGAAACACGTCATGGATGAGCATAGGAAGGGATAGAAAGCGAAAGCCATCCAGTTTGAAAACACAAATTGCTTTCAAACTGACAAGATTAAAACCAGGCACCTCATGCCCCATATCCCAGTGCTGCGAAATCCTCTGGTAGAAGGACACTCTAATATGAATAGTGCATCCAGAAATGCTTCCTTTTTGCCCTCTCGAGGTGCTGAGGCCTTACTTGCTGGTGAGCACCTTGGCACGGTGGCACCACGGCGCATTGCTCAGCCTGCCCAGGGTGGTTAATGGTATCTCTTAATGAGAGCTGACATGTGACTTCTAAATCTTTCATGGAGCTTGCTATACACTTTGCCTTTCTGGGCATTTTAGCATGGAATAGTGTCACAGAGTGACAAAAATCCTGTCTGTGGATTAGCGAAACAATATATATATTTATATATATTTAAAGCTATCATATTGCTGTCATAACACCCCTCACATACACTGTAAATACACCTGCACAAAGAAGATGTGTTACCAACTGACACTGCAAGTTCTCTGCTCTTTGTAGAGCTTGCAACCACTGTTTGGCAGCAGCCACTGTCTCTAGGAAAAGCATATTTATATGTTTCATAAATGTAGCTCCAACAAATTAAATGCTATACTAACAGGATCATAATTTAATGGAGGTGCCAAGTGCTAATGCAATAATACATGCATATTGGATTAAAGATTGCAAGCTATAACAAGTCACTGTAGTTCATTTATAGCAGTGCCTGTGACTTGCAATGCGGAGAAAGGGTGGAAGCAAGAACAACCCAACAGAGGGGCACAGCCAAGAGGGCTCAAGTCCTGCTAAAACCTACCTCATTTGAGACAGCAGCAAGGTATCCTCCCTGTCATCACCTGCATCTTTCCTAAGCTGGATGGATATGAGCAAGAGACTCAACTTACCTTGCATGCAGGCTATCCCCTCACCTTCTCTTGCCTCTAGAAACATCCATTTTTTCCCCTGTCTTCTATGATTTATTTCTCCTCTCAGGACGGTTCTTCTGAGCCTCCTGCTCTCTGGTCCTCAGCAGGCTGCAGACAGGTGCTGCTTAGTCCGACGGGCACACAAGGCACTTGGGGAATAGCTATGCTGGTGGCATAAAGCTACAGGTGTCCAGCCCGTGCCTGCAGTGCAGGTGCGCAGAGCCACATCTCAGAGTCCACCAGGATTAACAGCGGTGCCCGCACACGGCAGCTTAACGCTGAAACTTAGAACTACTTTGAGGAAGAAGAACAAAGGCAGTTATTCTCCCTTTGTATTTTAAGTGACCGCAGTTACCGTTAAAGTGGAAATATCCAAGTTTGAAAACCCAGTTAAGATATTCAAAGTACTGGCCCTGCTCCTATCACTGGGATATTCTTGTTTTCCATTCTCCTTTTTCCAGTCGCAAGGAGGTTTGCCTCTTCTCTTCCCATATTGATGCTTATATTGCAGGATACATGACTCATGCAAGCAAATTATGGTGAATAATTGTTAATCACCGCGGGTCTTATCAAAATGAATGCATGAGTCACATCTTTCTTTTTGAATTTCTTGTGGCTATAGGGGCTGGACATATTGCCACTGTATGAGGCTCAACCCTACCACAGTGAGCAAGGCACAAACGTCCTTCCTTGCAGACTTACATCCTGCTCTGTCAAAGCTGATCCCTGGAAAAGGTATGCTGAAGAGTTACAAAAGGAAAAATAAAACAGCTCCTAATTCTTAAATACAAGGCACCATTTCCAAAAGCTGCTTCCCGGGCTGCGTGAAACGCTTTCCCTCAATTGTGGTTCTGAGCTGCCTAGTTACACTCACAGTAAAACAACCTCCAGTGATCTGCACAAGAGATATACATTTTATGCAAATCAAAGCAGGTTTTCTGCCCTCCCTGGCACTACTCTAACCGAGATGCTCTGCTGAACTCAATGTGTTAAGACTTCATTATTGCTACAAAACATACACAATGTTATTTCCTAGTAGGCTATAAAATAATTTCTGATAATTAAACAAATATTTTGATGTCTTCCTTTTAAAGTATTATTTTGCTTTGTCACTAATTCGCACAATACAATGATTTTATATTACTTCCCTAGCTCTGAGCATGAATTAGCTCTGTGCTACTCTCACTGGCTCTAATCAGCCATTTTATCCTCTTTCCAGCTCATAACCCAGGCCTATAGAAGGGATGGCAAGTAAATTCATGGAGATGAACATAATTTCAAACAAATTGCTCAAATAAATTGTGTTGCATGTTTTTAAGATAGTCATTTCCCCAAATGTTCTCTTTAAAGCATAGCATGCTTGGCAGTGGTGCTCTTTAGATGTCAGGTATCATCTAAAATAATGTGTAACAGATTTCTTCTAAAAATATGCCACTTAAAAATTATGCTGCAAATGCTAGCTGCTGTGCTGCAAATATGTCAAAGCAAAATAGCAGAGAGAAATGGGGGAGCAAATCCCATCTGCTAATGGCCATGTTCACATCTCAGAAGGGCTCACGAATCTGATGCTTTATGAAGGATGGCTCTGAGGGCACAATTTAACTAGTACTCTGGAAAAATAATTCTCTGATTAAAAAGAAACAACTGAAAAATTAAGTAGTTTTACATCAAGCATCACTTCGCAGGTGTATTCTGAAAGAGATATCAGCCTAGAGGATAATATATTAGAGAAATTAAGTCAAATAATTAATACGGACAGTTGGCACATGAACATGGCTATATGCCAAATTTGAACAATTGAACAATTTTACATTATTTGTCATTACATGTTACCATGAAGGTACGAGAATACAAGAAACATAGGAGCAGCACAACCTCAGAAATTTATCTTAGCAGAGATCTGTTCCTATGCAACTAAATAGTTTCACACAAGTCACTCTTCCTGCTACCTCCATCGAGGTGGCATTTTGTCAGCTTCTTTTTAAACTGCTATTTAGCCACCGCTCAGCTCTGAGATGATACGATTGTGCTATAAACAAAATACTTAGTTTTCAAATGAGTAAAACACTGTAATTATTTTCAGGAGTATGTAGTTATGTTCTGTTAACACCTGTGTTACCTGATTTTTGCCATTAATCCAATGGAGATGAAACCAAGTCCATGCTCATTTAAGAGGGCTAAGTGAACACATTCTGATGTGCGGACCAGGATGCCAGCACCATTTAAGTCAGCTTCCATATATCACACAGGGGAATTACGTATGGCTCCAGCAAGGCCCCCTTCAGTCTTCTCCAATAAAGACTGCAACTGAAAAATGGGCACTGCCTTCCCCCTCGCAGCGCTGACCACAGCAAGACGTTGAGGGACTCAGTGTTACGCCTGGGGACATCCTAGAGCTGGCATGTGCTGACATTAAGGAAAATACAATGTATGCCAGCGGAGCTCTCTTCAACTAACTTTGTAATGATAGTACAATCTCTTTAGTCTTAAATTACAACTGGCCCATACGAGTTTGGGATGTGCATATGATAAACGCACAGTTTGCCTATAGGAACAGACTAGATGGAGCAATCCTACAGCAAGTCAAATTAATACCTTTTCTTTGCCCTTGACAAGGACTCAAAGTCCTTGTAACACCCCAAGTCCCTGAACGGTTTTCCAATGGCATTGAACACACAGATACCAGGGATCATGGCATCGTGCCTCTGAATCACTGCTTCCCAAACACGGGGGCACCCGTGCTGACCGGCAGGGAGGACGAGCAGGGGACAGGGTTTTTGGCGCTGCTGGTCCGTCACGGCTCAGCGATGGGCACAGGCAGACAGGTCACATACTCACCCCAGGTTCTCCAGGCAAGCTAGGCGACAGATCCCACAGAGAGGTGCAGCTCAGGACGCTGGCCCCGCCGGCCTGCACGCGGCTCCTCTGCGCAGGGAGCAGGACGGGCTCATTCCGAACTCGGGGCAGCTGCCTCGCAGGGCCGGGCTCTACTGGCTAAGCTGAGAGCTGCTCTGTCAGCTCAGCCGGTAGAGAGCACTACCCAGAGCGCGTAACAGGCCACGTCCGCACGCATTCTGCATCGTGCCCTTCTGGGCTATGGGCTCGGTTTTCCCTAAATACCATCTCCTTAAGGAAGAGGGGAAAAAAAGAACATTTTTAAAGTGTCTCCTCTGAAATACTCTATAAATAAAGCCATGTTGGTATAAACAGTTAAGCGCAGAGATGTGAGTGGGCTGAGATTATGCAGGGCACTGAGGCTTCAGGTGGGAGCAGGAGGAGGAAGCAGGGGCGGGCAGCGCAGGGCGGCAGCAGCCCCAGCTCTGCTCTCCTGGCTGACACGAGCAGCGGCCACTGCCCGGAAAACATCCCTCTTCCTATGCCAATGCCGTGGAATCGAGCCTACCTCTGCTACCTCGGATGACAAGTAATTTTATAATAAAACCTTCTTTGATTTATGACATCTCCAGAAATACCAACTAGCCCCTTCCCCCTCCTTCCTCTCCTTTAGGCTTCTGCAGATTTTTCTCCCCCTAAGGAAGCTCCTTCTGTGACCCACATTCTGCTCCCCAGTGGCTCATGCTGCCTGAGCAATAACCCCCTGATAACTGACGTTCAGAGCTGGAGCAAACAAGCCGTCCTTTATCACAGCGGGCTACAACAGACTGCGGAAGGACGGAGGTTTGTGATTTAGATTAAAATAGTGAAACAAGCGTCACCAAATTAGTTCTTCCCTCTTCTCTGGGTAGTTTATCATGGCACACCTGCCTCTGCCCTCAATATCTACTGAACAGGGCTGACTACTTATTAATAGAGATAGCAGTCTTTTTAAAAGGTCCTTCAGCAGAAGCAAAAATAGAAGGATGACCCTGCCCCAACTGCGACCATTTTTAAAACCCTTGCTAGCTTCCTTAGGGCTGTGAGCATTAGTTCGCTGCGATTAATGCAATGAACTTGAAGCAATGCAGTTCATTGAAGCTGCTTTGTACAGAGAGTTTTCTTTTATGGAGACAGTATTAGGCAATACCACTGTATTCTCCTGGATCCCAGGAGAATATTAAACATTTAATATACTGGCAAGTATAACATTACACAAAAGTGTTGCATGAGGGATGAGCAGCAGAGCTAAGAAGCATAAAAAAACTCACACTCTTCTCTGAGCTGCTGCTGAGCACTGCAGAACTCCAATTATTAAATAAACCTGTATTTGAGGTCCTTTCCTTTTATGGGCCTTTTTGCTAATACCGGGGATGAGTAACAGAGTAATTTCCAAACTAGCCAGCTGTAATCAACTCTTATTAATAAAATACAGCAGTAATTTGCAGTAATTGTCCAAAACTGCAGTTTACTGAAAATAGTGTTATTATTGATTTTGGACCAAAGCTGAAGCATTTTTATAACACAGATTAGAAGTTATTGTTCCTTAAGGAACTGGTTTTACTAGAGAATGTCACTATGAAAATTAATCTTGGTCCTTTTCACGATAACAATGTATTTTAAATTAATTTTCTCGGTAGTTCCTGTACCCAAGGTGACAAACAATATTCAGCCTATTCTATCTACAGCTTCTCTTTGCCTAGTTAAATGCTACAGAAATTGCCAGTTTTATAAGGTAAGTTTTGGCAATATTAAAGCACAGTAGTTAACTTTTGCAATATATGAGCCAATTAAATCAACTTAGAGTGCTTCATTAACATACAGGCTGCTAAAGATACTGGGGGAAACCATAGCTCACTAGATAGCAATGAAAGTTTTGCTATTGGCATCGGGGAGGTTGGGATTTTAAATAACATCTGCTTGAAAAGCCCAGCACACTCAAACCCAGTGTTCCTGCACAGATGTGTACAGAAATCTGACCAGTGTGGTCCAAAAGGTGATAGAACGTTCCAGGCAGGATTTACCAAAAGCTCTTTCCTTCAGCTTAATTTCCACTCTAGCACAGCATTCATGTCACAGCTGTGAACAACATATCTCCCATTTCAGCTGCAATCTCTAGCTCCACATTTATTGTTTTTACTATTATTTTACCATCAGCAGTTGACTGCCCATCCCTGTCCAGCAATTATATCCTTACTAAGATCACTGCTCTACCCTTTCTCTCTTGAACCCAAGCTGCACCAAGATTAAGCAGCCTCCTTGACCCATCCTCAAGGGAGGAAAGGAGAAGGAGCCTTCTCCCTGCCCTAGGTGGCCCTGCTTGTGCAGGGTGGTTGGACTAGGTGATCTCCAAAGGTCCCTCCCAACCTCAATCGCTCTATGATTCTTGCCATCAGGTCTGTGTTGCTGCACCTTGAGGAAGGCCCCTCCAAACTGCTCAAGGGTTCCCTGGGTTCCCGTCCACTCACACACACTGATTCCCTTTGCACGATTCCTGCCAATATTGGAGTTTCTATCTGTTAGTTAAATAAGGTTTCCAAGCTTGACCAAAGCTGTTGATGCAAAGACAACTTTCTTTCAGAGAGCTACCGGGCAAGCAAATGGCTTTTTTTTTTCCCCCACCACAATTATTCAAATGGTTTGAATCTGCATTTTTTTTTCCTTGACAAGTAAAATAACAGCCTTGCCGATTACTCTTTGCTAAGGTACCCGATTGTGGTGACATTGAGGCTGACCTTGGAGTCACCTCCCCCGCTGCCGCACTCTCCTTTGTCGTACCACCATTTGTTTTTCAATTTGTCCAAGAGGCCTTGCTCATTCAGTTTTAATACTGCCAGGTTAACAGCATTTCTTGAAACGATAAAACATAACTTGTAAGAAAAATGCACAAATGCTTAGGAAATCGTAACGTATAAAAAAAGGAGCACAAGAGGACAAATTGGCTAAAATTTCACAGAACGTGGAGCTATAAAAATGTCTGTACAGCAAATACAGGGTTAAATATTGGAAGGTGGCATGGAGGATAACATCTGCTCAAAACTGAAGTGTGCGGGATGGGGAAATCGTCTTTGAGAAAAAAAGTAACAAGAACACCACATCATGCAGTTAACATTCGTCACATATGGCAGGTTAACTCGGCTTTTACCATTTAGATTGAAAAAGCCATTGAACTGTAAAATTAAAACAGCAACAAACAATCAGAAAGGACAACACTAAGAGAACACTAAAAAAATGGATGCATTAAATAAATGAAACCATAATTTACCGTCTTATTTAACTCCATGGAATATTGAAGATTTTAAACTTTAAAAGTTACCTCAAAATCCACAAGAAAGAAAATGACAACACAATACATCAGGGTAGGTGGAATACTATAACAACATGGATATTGTTATATTATTCCACCCACCTTAATGCCGAGCCTTTTGGCGTCGCGACGCCGTAGCCCTTGGAGTCGAGGTTGCCGCCCACTTTCATGGTGTCGCAAGGCTTCCGCTGCTCGATGTACTCGTTCATGGTGGACTCCAGCAGGAAGGCAAACTTCCCCTTGGACTTGCGCACCCGCGCCACCCCGTCCGCTGTGGTCTTGGTGAACACGGAGGGCTCCGCTGACTTCATGTACGACCACATCTTCTCGTAGACGGCTATTTTGGATCTCTGAGGTAGAGGAAAGAGAGGAAGTGAAAAGCAGTTCCTGAGGGTGACCGACACTTGGCTGGCTTCAAGCTATGCACACCCTAGAGCTGATTGAGGCTAACAACGGGGAGAGTAGTTAAGTGCGAGACACATGCACGCTGCCCTGAGCAATTACAGACCCCCAAAAAAGTAGTTAGGAAGAGAGGAGCCACATCTGAGGCATTTACTCCACTAATTGCCATTTAATAGGCAATCAGAACGAGAAATGGTGCGCGCCCAGCTCGTTCCCAGGGTTTCCTGTTATTCTCCATGAGCACGCTGCTCCAATGCCAAGCGCTGCAGTGCCATCCGTAAGCGCGCTCGCCAGCGCCAAGCCGCAGGATGCTAAACTCATCTCTCACGGCCTACGTGGGCAAAGAGGGCTCTCCTGTTCACACATCCTCAGTATTGGTTTTTGTTCCCTTGCAGACTGTTAGCAAACAAACACAGACATTTGCTTATTAAAAGTTCCCAGCAAGGCAGAAGTCTGCTTTCCACTGTGGTGATGAAAGGTTTACGATACGAGAACAGCTCCAGTGGCCTCTGACAGTGAAGCTCATAGGAGGGCTATAAATACTAATTACAAAAGCCTTTACTAATCAGTGATCCAACTTCCTCTGGTCAGAATTTCACATTTGCCTAAAAGATAACAAACACACTAATATTAGCACTGAGCTGAAAATTTTGGTGGTTAACTGCATTATTGCAATGTATATATTTTTTTCAGCTTGCTTGGTTTTGAGACTGAACAAATCAGAACGTCCTCTAGTTCAACACACATATTTTTAACTCTTTAAATGTCAAGAAATGTGTTACTTCACCTTCCTTCCTCTGCCCCTCCAGTAAGATCTAAGTCATCCACAAACCTTAAAACAACATGAAGAATCTCAAGCACTCATATACTGCACTATCACGTAAAACTCCTTGCTTGGTTGACAGAAGGCAGTGAGGTTTACTATATTAACTGTAGAAATCTGAAGGATTTATACAAGACTTGCAGTCTACGCTGTGGTTATCTTGAATTTACCCCTCCAGCTCATTGCCAGTTTCCTGCCCGTAGCCTCTCTTTACAGAACGGGAACAAGGGATGAAGGAGCTAAATCTGGCCCAAACTTAACAAGCTTGTGGGCTGTTAATGTCCATGAGCCAGAAGGTCCAGATATGTTTCCTCTTCATTCAGGCCAATTTAACAGAGAGTAAATCCTGCCTTTGCCATTCCTCATATTAAAGGACTCAGCTGACATAGCTATGACTGATAGAGAGGAGCACAGAGAACAAGATTTTATTTTAATTATCCTTCCCAGTGAGTTGAAAAACAGCTGAAAATGCAACCCAATTAAAGCCATCACAGTCGACAAGTGGAAATCAGAGAGACACCAATAATGCAGCTTCATTAAGACTGAGCTGGCTAGGCAGGAGACTGAAAAACAAGCAAGAAGGATTTAAATGGGGTACCCATCTTGGATAAAAACAGGATACATGGATTCTAGTTTTGAGTGTGAGGAATGAAGCAGCAGTTGTCCTTGCAGGCACTGAGCAGAGCACAGAGTGACCCGGGACCCAACCCGCCTGCGCTTCCGATAAAACCCGCTCCCACGGGAACGTGGCAGGGACAGGCTGCTGGCCAACAGGAAGACTGCACAAGCAATGGTGATTCGGATGTGTCCTAGTTTCAAGGCACTTGTCCTTACAACCTTAATCTTCTTTTAATATAAATAGCACAAACACACCTGCACATTTGCATTTACAGATGGGCACTTAAGGGACAAAAAGAAGGTAAAAATATAGCTTTATTGTTTCTCTTTTATCTCTTAGAGAGCTGAAGTGGTTTTCCTTGACAGATTTTGCATACACTTAAGTTTGCTTTTGCTCATTTCCATCTGCTGAGTGTACCTTTAATTACACAGATAAACCATAATTTCTCTTCTTTTTCATCTAACTCGCTCTGGAATATCTATCTTTAATAAGTTCTTTCATACTCTTTCCAGCTGGCCTCACTACCTAAAAGCAATTGCCAATACATCTGTGCATTTTTAATAATAATAGTTATCTGGTGAGTGCCAACAGCACACTCGGAGCTGTAAATGGTCCAAACAAAGCATTCTGCCTATTCCAGGAGCAAAAGGTAACTATCACCATGCCTCAAAATACAAATTTCCAAATGCTTTATAATAAAGGACCATAGACCTCTTTTAAACATTAACAAACAGCCCTGAGGTTGGTAGCTTGCTCCCTTCAATTAACTCTTCTGTATGGTACTTAATACAAATCAGTACATTCCTATAGAATCATTAGTCACATATTCTTCTATCAGGTATGTTTTTTGTAAGGCCTTGTTACTATCAAATCAACTACAGGAGTATAGCAGCCTGGTTGAGGTTGGTAAAGACGCAAGCTAGAAATGAACATATTGTTGTATATATAGGACTGAACATGTAATGCCTGGAAAAGGTTTTTTAAAAAAAAAGGAGCAGAAAAATGCAGAAATGCATCTGACAGTGACTGGTTTAGGGAAGGACAGGGTTTTGGGGGAGTATCCTGGCTGAGGACTGCCGAATTTCCCAGCAGCTGGACAGCTGAGGGCTGTGCTGCTCCTTGCCCTCACACCGCTCTTCACACTCAGTCCTGGCCTGATGATGGGGCCAAAATAATTATCTGAGATGAGCCTTCTTAGAGGAGGAGGTGACACCACCAAAGCATACGCGAAAAATAAGCAAACAAAAACACCCCAAAGCTCAGAGGTTTGGTTAGGCAGCTTCTAGGTTAGGAGCGTATCTTATACCTGCTCAGCTAAGTGAAACGTGTGGCTGACGAAAACTGGTTGAATACATAACTAGATGAAATGAAAGCTGGTATTTTTCAATAAATGCTTCTCGTTTTCTAGTTGCCTTTAAAACTGGAATTCCCAGAAGACTGTCAGCAAGCTAAAATTTGTAACTACAAACCTGTGAACTCCGTACTGCAAGGCTTTAACCCGTTCCTGCTCCTGCAGGCATCCACCGGTGCCTGGCGGTTCCTGGCAGGGCTGTGGTGCCGCCTCCGGACGAGCCCTGCCCCTGCGGGCACAGCTGGGCAAAGCAGGATTTACACTGAAACAAGCAGCCCCAGCACTGACAGATCCGCACGGCTGCTGGAGTTCGGGAGCAGTAGAACATTCTCCCTCTCATTAAAGTGTTACTTTTAAAGAGATCTTACGAAAAAAGCTTAAAAGCAAAAATATAAACCAATTCAAAGCCCATAACTGCAATAACTCCCTCTGTACCTCCCATTTCGTTTCTTTGATATTACTCTCAAGAAGTCCGTCACACACATTTCCTTGGGATTTCAAGGGGATATTATTATCATTTTTTCTTAAAAGCAACATTTTCAGTGTTTCATCTAGGCCTTGGGACACATTAAAGTCTCTTTTCATTATCAGAGGCTTGCTGTAGATATAAATAGACCTGACCTTAGCTTAGTCAATACACTGTTTTTCCTTCTTTATTTGGAGATGTTTATGCATAAATATGAACAACACACATTTGTGTCACCTCAGCCATAAGCTGCACTTTTCCCTGGGGTGGTATCGACACCCTCAGCACCGACAGACACAGCAGCTCTAGTTTCCTACCTGGCACGATATAGATCAATATCTAAATACACATTTCTCATGAGTGGCAATGACTTTTAATTTGGAAGAAAATGCCAGTTCAATCAGGCCACAAATTTTAACCTCCTTTTTCATTCTAAATCTCCTTGTTCGTGCGTTTGGCTCCAGAATTTAAGTGGAAACCACAACAAAAACAAGAACAGGAAGAAACACCCAATAGTATACCATAACATCAGAACATAAAGCTTGATCCAGGCTTGATTTAAGTGTTACAAACATCAGAAAATAGGCAGATTTACCTGTCAATTACAGTTATTCCTTCAATCCACTCATGAACAAAAGAGCTGAATCCAGCACTAGCAAACCTGGCTTCACTGAATGAGGCCAGGTGCCTTGGTTTCACATTTGAACCTTTCAAACTGCCCACAGACACGCTGCAGAACCCAGCACATCTTGGATGATTTTCCAGTGCTGGTTAAATCTACCTCTAAAACATCTTAACTGAGTTACTTTCCCCAAAGTAGGTATGTATCTCAGACTTCTGCTTAGGTGACACTGTGGCATTTCCTTCCAATACTGAATGCAAAACTATTGCATTTGAAAGAAATAGTATTTTTCCTCTCAGTGATGCCCATTGCCCATTATGGAACATTCTGTCCTCTCTGCCGTCTTCTCTGCTCTCTGCAGGTCCTCTCCAAAACCCTCTCCTGCATCCCATTTGAATATTCTATTAAGGTGATCAAAATGGTCTTTGGTTTCTTATGACAGGCACAGAAAATTGTTTTCCACCAGCAAGGTTCAAAACCTTTCACAGAGCTGATTATTGTCAGCACTCCAATTGTGAGCCAAAGTCAGCCAAACCAACGCTACTTTTAAAACACATCTTACATTCTTCTTTTTTTACTTTTTATATTTAAAATTTTAGATTATGTTCTTGAAGTTTTTTTTAACCTGTATCTTCAAAATTAAGAACAAACCTAAATAGAGAGAGAGGAGAGAAGGGGAAAAGATTCCCATAGTAATCCAGGAGCTGGTCTATAAGGAGAAACAGGAACACACTTCATAATGGTTATATCCCTGTAAGAAATGCAAATAATCCACAGGCAGGGCAGAGGACTCAGAAGAAAGCCAGTTACTTGCCCTTGGGCTCAGGGCTGCTTCTAGGCTAGTTAATCTCCAATATTCTTTGGAATCTCTCAGCGTGCATTGGCATGCAGGAAACGCAGTGTGCAAGGGCAGCAAGCTGAGCGAGGCAACCCCAGAGCACCCACAGCAGCAGAGGTAACTCACTCTCCTACCATACCACCCCTCTGACCACTTTATAGCTCTTTAACAAGGAGAATTTATAGTCCTAAATTGCACAGATGTTACTGATACAAAACACAAAGGTCCATAGTAAGAATAGTGCAGGTATTTAATCTGAATAATACATGCTGCCATTATATAGATGCACGCCTCACTGACATGAACTTAGGTAGTTAAACGTGAACCTTAGCTTCATTATCATCATTCATTGCTTTTCCTCCATGTGTGCAATTAGCTCTGCTGCAGCTGCTAATGAATCCACCAGTTTATGAACCACTAGGGAGCAAGTTACTAGACAGGAGTGAAAAAATACCATACATCTGTCCTGGTCCATCCTTGTCTCCTGGCCTTGGGATCACTTTGAGATCTGTAGTTTTTGCTTTCCCAGGTCTCTGGATGAGGGTTTAATGCAGCCGTTGCCACCTCTGGGAGGGCCAGGGTGGTGAGCAGAGCCCCCAGGGCCACACACAGCTCTGCTGCACGTGGAGCTGGGCACCACAGCACCACTTAATGCTAAAAATATGACCACTGCTGTTAACAGGGGGGCTCTGCCTACAATTCCCTATCTGTTCTACTAACAAGAATAAGGTCTCCCCGAAAGCCAGTGGGCACTATCACTGTGCTCTCCCAGCCAAGGGCATGAAACAGAGCTGTCATTTACTGAAGGTCACAGGGCAAAGTCTAGCAGATCAATGCCACAGCTTTTAACCACAGATAACCGGTGATGCCAGCAATTTGCTTACCTATATTGACAGAAAAATCAATCCCATCACTACATGAACCTCTTGTTTTTATTATATTCCTGGCAGATGAAAACAGGTCAGATGTCACGAGTACGCACAGGGCAGTTTTTTTCTGAGGTTAATCCTACGATCTACCAAACCATAGGCAGACTTTATGAATTTGTGGGATTCTGCAGATAGCCAAGGCCCAAGCATATTTAAACGAACTATTCTGCACATTCATAGGATACAATATTTCATAAAGGACTCATAAGTGTAAAGGTGGACTGGGGAACATTAATATTTCACAGTCAAGTTCGCGATTGGAGGCACCATCATGTTGACTTGATGTTTCAGTTCATGAAGTTCTAACTTCTGCTTTAGAGGCAGTAGCTTTCTCCCAGTACAGGAAAACCAAGCACAGGAGCCAAAATCAGGCCCACAAAACACAGCGATGGCGGCTTCTTTCTAGGACAGGCCTCTTTTCGGGACTGGGATATTCCCTGCATGGGGCTGTGCAGCTGCCCTGACGGCAGCGCCCTGAGCCCTGGGGCGTTTCTGCGCCCGGGCAGCAGCACCAGCCGCACAGCAGCCCGGGAAGGAGCTTGCAAAAAGTCCTCCAGGCAGCAGCAACACCTCAGCTTTTCTACACCTGACATACATAGTCAGGCCTGAGTTATTTGAGAGACCTTATCTTACAGGAGTTTTCTTTTGAGTGTATTTTCCTATAGATTGCAGGCATTTTGAAAAGGTGAGTTTTGGTGGCGGGCAGAAAATGTGCTGTAACTGCTTTAACAGGCATCTTTTCTCAGTTCATATAAACAGAGAAGCAAATACTCACTGTGGCAGTAACTAGACTCACTGGCACGTCAGTAACACTTGGAGTAACAGAATGTAAACGAAGATTTTTAAAATATCCTTCCCTGGCACAACACTGAGCTCCATGCTATATTCCTATAGGCTGTACTGCACTCCTCACTTTTTGCGGCCGTCCATTCCTGCACATTGCGATATCAATCAGAAAATTAAACTGAAATACTTTGCCAGGGGACAAGCTGTCTTTGCAAGTTCTTTCAGCACTCCCTGTGTGCTTCCCACGCTGGGTTTGGCCTGGACTAAGCCAAGGCAGAAGAGCATTTCCAGCGCGGGAGCCTAATGCTGCTCAGCCTGATGAGCTCCAGCCCCAACGGTCCATGGTGGAGAAATCTAAGGGGACTGACTGCAAGAGAGAATGTTTCACAGAGCTTCCAAACCTTCATGCATTTCCAATTATGCAAAAGCCACAGTAGCAGCCCTGTGAGTAATTTATCAGCACCTAATGCATTTTAAACGAATCCCTAACAAGCACCTATTAATGTGGCACAACAGCATTACATAAAGCAGGAGAGCTTTGAAAACGTGGGGTCCTCACTGCCGTGAGCAGTGTCATTAGCACCATCACAGCGCTGCTCTCCAAGCAGCGGAGCATTCAAACGGCCAGCGACTCTCCCCGCGGTGCCGGCGCGGCCGCCGGCCGAGCTCGCCATCGGCCACTGCGCTGCCCCGCACGCTGCGCTGCCCTGCACACACTGCGCTGTCCCGCACACACTGCGCTGTCCCGCACGCTGCGCTGCCCCCGTGCTGGGCACCGTGCTCTCATTGAGACGTGCGCGTCCTGGGCAGCCCAAATGCCACACGCAAGTAGAGTTGGTAGGCACTGCATAACACGAGCTGCATATGCCTGTGACATGCAATTATTACTTAATGTCTTGTAATAATAGTCAGTATTACACTACTTATGCTATAATATATAAAATTATAGCACATATATATTAGAATACACATTGCATTTACACATTTATATGATACTTATACATTTTAAAATATACAGAACATCTATATAATTTACCAATGCTATTTAATATATAAAATATATATTTTTTTGCAATTAGGATAAGGAGTGATTTATTCAAACATTTGTTATAAAATGTTGAGAAAAGCTGCTTTGAATCCTGGCTCGTCTGCTGACACTAATAAAATGGTTCAACCACCTTATCCCCAGACTCCATTTAAAAATATCCCCCTATGTAAAAATATCCTTCCCAGCAAGTGGATGACAGATGAGCTGCTAATTTTAGTTCCTATGAGAATACGTTTTCCTTTATAATACATAGGCTTAAGGACATTATATGATTTAATGTAAAACCATTTCTTTTGTAATTATGTCACATTCGATTTCCCACTCTCTTTAAAACTGCCTGTTAGCCACGTAGTAGCAGGGAGGCTCAGTAGACTGCGAGAGAAAGGGAGAGAAAAAAAAAAATAAAGCAAGTCCTGTCTGGGTATCATTCATGCAGTGAGAGGTTGTGATCTCTCTGCATACATACACATTCATCCTTTAATATTTCTGCATACACCTCCCTATGTAAAATAGGGAAAGGAGATTATGGATGAATATGATTTTAATATTTTCTGTGTTAAAATACAGTTGTAACACAGTACTTTTTCTGATTCCTTGCTGCCACATTGCTTATGAAAGATCTACATAGCTCCCATTTGGAAGCAATCTCTTTTCTGTGATGTTCTGTTCTTTAAAGTCTATACATATAATCACCTTTCAATACTTCTGTCAGCCGTTTATGGTGATCACTGGGATGCTTTGCTTTACGCCAACAACACAGAAGGCTGAAAACTACTAATCATGGTTTCATCCAAAGACAAAGGCAAGACATTTTTGTATGAATGCTATTCCACAAACGAGTCCTTCATCTTCACAAGCAAAATGTATTTTGAAATTAGAAACTAAAAAGCTTCACTGCAGATGAAACCCTTCGGGCTGCAGGCACAGGGTTCACCTTAGTGTTTTCAACAGGCTCTAATGATGATCTCAATACTGTTTGATTGCATAATATGCATAAAACTGCATGGCAGTTATTGGTTCATAATTCAAGGTTTTCCTTAACTAAACTGCTTTCTGGCAGAACTTATTTCCCCTTCCTGTCTTCACAGAACCTCACCAGAGGAAAGCCCTGAGCTCTTCAGCGTGCACCCTGTGTAATACACTTGCGCCCAGCACGTTTCCAGTCACTGTTTCCCTCCCTGTCCATTGCCCAACCTCGAGCGCTCCCAGGAGCCGGCTCCAAGGACCAGCATAACCTGCTGTGGACGGAGAGTCCCCTTGGGGCCACCACGGCAGGGTCCCTCTGTACGTGTGCCATGGGCACAGCTGCCGCGTTGCTCTCATATCCGCAGGGCCACCAAAGCCCTGTCCCCTCTGCGGACCTGCCACGTATACTCAGGACAAAGCACCAGCTGAACAGGAGGTGAGGCTTTAGGTGCCCAAAATGAGCAAAGTGGACCATCTCTGGGGCCACCCTTAGCATGGCTTACCATGTCCTTAAAACTTACATTTTTTCATATTTCTATGCAAATATGAAGTCCACAAAGGCCTCCCATCTGAGCCTGGTTTGGAAAGAATCAATTTTTGAGGAAACTGTGGAAGAGGAGTGTCAAATGTTGAATGCACTCGCTAAGGAAAAAGACAATAGTACCACCTTGTAGCAAAATTTTGTAGGAGAAATATCGATGTATCTGGCTAGGTTATCTCAAGTAACGGGAAGGAAAGCCTTTGCACAGGGGATATCACTACCATGTGCCCTGAAGTAATGCAGACTTTAGAACGTGAATTTCTACAATAACGTAAATACTTCCTAAAAATATCCAGAATTCCCAAGTGGTGCTTGCAGACCTTGCTTGACTTCTCCAGGTTTTGAACTTGAAGTCTCTTTATTGACATTGAAAGTAATGTCAAGGTCAAACACTGCCTCATACCAGTGACCATCAGTGCTGCGTGAGCATGAGCAGCTGCAACAGCAAGAAACACCATGTCCAGAGGATCTTTGGCATTTCTGCTGAAACTCCTAACAAACCTGACAATTAATTCACTTTCTGGAAGAAAAATCAGGAACTGACATCCAAACAGCAGGTAATTTCATCCAAGGCACTGCACAGCCACTGGATAGCAGAGGGTTTTTTCAGGGACAGTGTTGGCTTGACTGAAGCCATTATGAGAAAAGCAAAAAAGTCTGTGATACAGTATCAGTCTTGGGCATCTTTTTTTTTTTCTCTAATCTTTAGTTAACTACATTGGAAATGGTGTGATATGAGTTGTCTGCAATTTCCTACAAAAAGGAGAAAGAGCTAATGCAGGATCTTGCTAAATGTCACCTACCTCAATATTTAATCCTGTAAAGCATTGTTGCATTAAGGGAATTTAAAGGACACAACTGCAATTCCAGGCTTCCAGTAGACTGTGTTGGCTGGTCACTGTGTTCATCAATGACCAAGCCCCACACAGTGGATTTCACAGAATCCATTCATAAGCCTCTTAATGCAGTTTTCTGCTATCAATTAAAAGGAACCACCAATTGCTCCAATTCAGGAGCAATTTATATTTCTAAATGTCCAGAAACATACTGCTGCTTCTACCAAACTTTAAATACAGCCAAATTTACATAGGAAATACTAATCGGTTGCAAAGGTCACATCTTTCCGATATGTACATATTGGGTTCAGAAATCTATTGGAATGTGCTCTTAGACACACGCTCAGTGCTGAATTTGGACTAAATGCTACTATATCGATCCGACAAGCTGCTCAGATATGCTAACAGTTTAATTGAATGTATGAGAAGATGTTAATTCCAACATATAAACCTTTAAAACCAGCTCCCTATTTCTAATTCCTTTCTAGTATAGGCCTTTGCTAGTCTTCAAGAAAAAGAGAGAGACATTTTGCAAGCTGACACTTTTGTTAATAAATATCTAAGGAATGGATCTTTTCCTTCTCAGTATGGATGAATGGCCTCTGAAAGCCAAAAGGAAATTGATGAAATCTATTGATTACCATTTAAATGCCTTTTTAAGCTAATTAGTACAAATCTAAAATGTTTCTGAGCAGAAACAAGCAACAATCACAAAAATATACAAAGGCTTATTTGTTTTTAGATATTCTGAGGTGAAAAATGCCCTGATGAAGAGTGAGTGTGGCGAGTGAGTAGTGCCTGCTGTGAAAACGCTAAAAAAATATGCTCTGCTGCTGTTGCTTTGAGAGTAATGTTGCCCTGGCAGCATTCATCACGCATACTTGAAACAGCAGTGTTGTATTTAGCTTTGATCTACATAGCTGGGCTAGCGTCTATCTGGGAGACATTGTAATGTTTAGGGAAACAGCCAGCACTATAAAATAGGTCACTCGCTGGAATCTGCTCAGGTCTGAAGTGGCCGAATGTCATTACCATCTGTTCATGTGAAATGAGTTGCTGGTATCCGTCCAGCTCCTGGTAAGCAGGTAGGTATGCACACTGCAAAAGAAATTGTCAGAAGTGGTACTAGCTGGAGCAGAGCTGGCAGAAAGCAGCCATGGACCGAGGGCCCTGAAGCCTCCCGATATGGACAGGCAAGAACCATGGCTATGTGGAGCTCATTTACGTGAGCCCCTTCTGTGATGCATCGGGGAGCTGTTTTTCCTTGCGACCGTCAACCTGGCACCTTTCACCAGCCAACTGCAGGCACTGAGATCAATACCTGCTCAATACCTCTGCTTGAGAAACATTTTAGCTTTGTATCTCCACAAAGACATATACCCCAACAAGCATCTTTATGTATCTGTAGAAGTACAAAACCAAATTATGGTTCTTCGTGGTTCTCAATTATGGTTCTCACCTGCCTCTCACACGCCGCAGTACCGTGGGACGTGTATGGGCATAGTGTGTGGGTATATACATATGGGTATATATGTGTGGGTATTGCTCTAGCTGCTCATATAGCCATCCCTGCAGTCGTAGATGTCCTCTCTCCTAAGACATGTTTCTGCAGCATATAAGGTCCTCATGCACTCAGCCAGTTGTTGCTTGACAACAGTTAATTGCTTCTGGGGAACAGGAGGAAGAGGGTTTTCCTTTCGCAAAGGGAATAACATTACATAGCCAGAAGAATTTCAGCTTTGACTGACAAGGACCACCATGACTCCTGCTGATGCTCTAGCAGCAGGAGAAAAGAGCTAGCAGGGAGAAGAGCACCAGCACAGGGAAGTGTGAAGTGCAGAGCAAGCATGAGCTCTGCAGCAGGCGGTGAGAAACCAAGTGTCCTCTAACAGTTATTTCTAGTTTCAGCCATCATTATTATCAAGGGGCTAATAAAGACTGTACAATGAAGTATTTATGTGAACATATGCATCTACTCTAAAGCAAAGCTTTTGACCTTCTCATATCAACTCAAGACTAACTGAACAAGTTTCATGGCAGCATTATTCCATTCAAATCCATTACTCTGTGGGCAGTAATACAACTGACATTACATTGCGTTCTTTGAGAATGCCAAGGAGAGACAAGTACCACTTGATGCCCACTCTGTTGCCTACTTTGGCCCTCCCTGATAACCCGGAGCAGAGCGTGTCGTGTGCCTGCTGTTCCCAGCCTTTGTGCTCCCCATCTGGTTTTCCTCCCTGCCTCATGGAGCTGGTAGCTCCTGACAGACCATCCTCATGGAGAGCCCTGCCTGCTCCAGGAGAGTCACCGCTCAGCCCAAGACTATTAATGGCACAACAAAGTAGTCATACATTTACTAGACTTTGTATCCTTTTACAAGAAATACTCATTCCTTTGATCTCTCAGTTAAAAGGATTTCTATGTTATACCAAATTATTAAGGAAATGGAAGAAATACCATTTTTTCCTGTATTAAAGATAACCAGATATTCAAAAGATTTCACCCCCTCAAGAACACTCTAGTGACTGTAAACAGCAACAATATTTCTAATAAACTTGTGCTACCTTTTCTGACAGGTTCAGTCAGCTAATTTTTGCTGTACAGATAACACTACCCCAAGCTGCTAATTAAGCAGAACATAAAATTTTACACACTCATGTCACCCTTAACAAGGCCAGTGCTAAACTTGCCATGACTTTTTAATACAAAAATAGAGACCATTGTAACACACCAGTTACCATGGTTAATTAAGAGCCATTTCAAAACAAAACAAAACAAAAAACGATGTTTTATATAAAAACAGGACACACAAATAAGGCAGAGTATCAAAGCTTTCAAAACTACCTTTGTAATCACTTCTGGTTTTATGCTTGTTTTATGTGTGTGTGCAGACACACACATGTATGATGTTATTCATCTTACACACATCTGAGAAAGCTTCTCCAGATCTTTGGTCACCACAAACTCTAAAGCATTTGTCATTTTAAGCACATTCAAGAAGCCTTCAGCACTTAATCAGCCTACAACAGAAAGGGTCTTTTCCTTCTCCTTTTCCCTCACTTTTGCATCTGCCCAGTACGCACGATGGGCAGTTCTTGGTCTTGCAGCACTCACCACTTTTCTATATACAAAAATGTCAGTTTGAATGGCATTTGATTGGCACTAGTGATAGAAACAGAAACCTCCTAAAAGGACGTAGCATTTCAGCTAATACTTGGAAAGGCCAAAAATAAGAGCTGTTTAGGTTGCAATTTTTAGATACAGAAAATTGGTCTGAGGTCATAGCTAGAGGTTTTAATGACCCTCCTCACTGACCCTTTGTAGTTCTGCCAGTGGCTTGGCGAATGGAGAAAGAAAAGAAGAACTTAATTTTATATAACCCTCCCCCAGTTATTCAGCATTTTAGCAACCAGTTAAGATATCTAGGACACATCGTAGTCCTGGGCTGCAAAGTCCAGACCCTCCTGAGCAATGGATGCTCTGCAACAACTGCAGAAATCAATGTAAAACTAGCGACACGCGCATCTTACCCCTCCTTTGAATCCTGGCAAGCAAACACCAACATTGGGTGACATTAATGGCTGTTAGCTGGGTGAACAGGACAAGTAGGTCAAGATAGGCACTTCTAGATTTGCTAAATGTGCTAACAGCCGAATTACTGCCCAACAGACAGAGATTCTGAAACTGGTGTTAAAAAAATACTAATATCCTGCATTAGCTCTCATCGTGAGATATTTCAGGTTTCAGCAGAACTATTGATTTTGTTAAAATGCCTTTTTGATATGAAAATCTGCACTCAAGCCTGTCCTGACTGCACAACGCTGCCTTCATCAGAACAGCTATTATAGTTAAGTAGAAGCAAATGACTGAAAACCATGGTCCCCATGTATGAGGCATTTACAGTTTAGAAAAGCTCCAAGAGAGATTTAATAGAACTGCTTTAAATCATGCAACTTACTCTAAAGAACTCTTTGGTTGAGCCTGAATCCAAAGTGCCATAGGCTATTTCAGTTTGTTTAGCCAGATCCTCTGCGCTTTCTATGGGAGAAACCATCCTTTCCACAGTAAGGAAGGCAGCAAGATTAGCAGTGTAGGAAGAGATAATGATGAGAGTGAAGAACCACCAGACTCCTCCGACAATTCGCCCTGAGAGAGATCTATGGAAAAACACACATCATCAAATTGCTTTGAAGACATTCCTTGATTTTTTTTTTCCCTCATGTATAGAAACCTTTTGTCCCGATTCTCCAGGTATCTGTGACCAGGCTGACCACAAGCTAGTTCTTGACCAACTGCACCAAGACAGCAAGCTCTGAGGGTACCTCGCCTTGCCTGGTTAAACTCTCTCTACAATCTTTCAGTGAAAAAGGACAACCAATTAAGAATTAGTTCTGAGGCAAAGCCATCCTGAGGCTTGTCTGTGGGAGAGACTTTTGGGAAGGAACAAGCTCTGCTGATACCTCTGGACACAGCCTTTTCTTGAAGTCTTTTTGTCAGAAGACTTTGATTTTTTGTATGAGGCCAGCCTTTCCCCTTGGTTAGTTCTGTCTGCTGCAGCTCACCAGCACTGCTGCATCTGCAGACTGTCCAGCTTAGAAGGAATGAATGCATCTCAGGTTGCATCCCCTCTTAAAATGTAAAATGCAGTGAACTGCAAAAAGGAATATGAGCAAACATTCAAAGGAATTAAATATATCAACTGCCTCTTCTTTCTCTTCATGATCTAGCAGGAATTAGAGACTAAATCTGCACATCGATGTGAGGAGAGAGGCTGGTTTATGTTAATTAAAATTTGCATGTCTAAAACCCACAGTTCCAAGTCAAACACATTCCTGCTTTATAATTCACAGCATGACAGCAACGTAAAAAAAAAGTAGAAAGAATTATTTTTTTCTATTCACGTGTAAAAATGCAAAAGAATGAAAAAAGCCTGTGTCTAAGCATATAACCATAAAATGACTAGTCAAGAGGTCTGGATCTTGTGTTGATAAGAGCTCTTCGCTGCTTTAAAGCAACTGAGCACCATACTCAAAACACACATTTGGGGCTAAGGGATGTGAGCCCTGCTCCGCAGTGCCAGCGGGTAACCTATACTGTGCATGGAAACCCTATCGACCTGGAATCATCCCAGCAGTTGAGACAAAGACATTTCATCTCTTCGCCCTTTAGTCTTTCCTGATGTCAGTGGAAGAAGAATCAAGCCCCAAATATATTACATTCATTGAACCTGCTGAAGTCATCAATTTGTGTGAAGAAATAGAAAACAAGAGAATCTCTTACCTGTTTATCTGTTTCCTTCAAGCCCCTCAGTGCCATCCCCAGACAGTGGGTACAAGTTGTCCTACCAACAGATGGAGACAGGAAAAAAAGCAAAAGTCTCGTGACAGGCCCCCTCCCCACTCACACGGGGGATTACTTGGTAACCTGGCTAGTCTTGGCCTCAGATTGCCTGAGCCATAAAAAAATGCCATTAAATGGTTAAGAAAAAATGAAAGAAAAAAAATCTGTCCATCATCAAAGAACAAACCAATGGAAAACGCTGCCAACACAATAAAAACAGAGAGCAGTATGGAATGGGTTAGAGCCATGTGGATAAACAAACTAAGAGGCAAAACCCTATTCATTTCCATTCTCTTCTTCTCAAAAAAGTGAACCAGCAGCTCCCCCGGAAAGGGCACTAGGGACATGCTGGCAGCCCTGGACACACCATGGCAGTGGTGGCAGGGATGGCTGCGCTGAGGTGGCAGCAAGGGGCATGGCTGTCCAGGCTGCTGCAAGGCTTCGGGCAGCTTAAGGAGCAGAGCATCACCTCCCTGCCCACGAGGCAGCAACAACTTCCGCCGTGTGGACCCTGGAAAATCCATCTCCAGCGCTCCGGCCTGCATGAGCTTCCTCGGGGCAGGCCGCAGCTCACCGGCAAGCTGAAGAGACTTCCTGGCCTCTCGGGGGTCCTCCCAGGGGAGTAGAAGGTTTCCAAGTTTCAGCTTGCAGCTGAGGTGCTCACTCAAAGACGGCTACCGAAGAGGCAACTGCAGGGTTACGTAGCAGAAATAAAAATGTAAAACCCTGGAGTGAGTCGAAGAGTCTCCCAACTTCTCTTTACTGCTGTCTTTGTAGGTAGCAAAGGAGCATCCTGTGGGATCCTGCAGCTGGTTCAGATTCTTTGTGGCCAGCTCCCTCTTGGCTTTAGCTACTTTGTGAAACTCGATATCCTACAAACCAAGCGAACCTCTCTCATGGGTTGAGACCTAACTTTAGCGATCTATAAAGCACTAACTGGTGTAAGGTAGTGAAGCAGGTTACCTTTGGAGCCAATGCAGAGAAAGAGAGGGAAGAGGCACCCTCAGAACAGGATTTATCCCACTTGTTCTTTTATAGGATTAAACTGTAGCGCCCATCTCTCTCCCATGACTTTGGATGGAACCAAGCTGTCTAACAAAAAGAGCATATTGCTTTTAGATGGCTACATCAGGTGATATTCATGTCCTTTTCTTCACCGTCTCACAACACAACCTCTATTTTCTGTGTTGAGCTCCTCCCTACAGAAAGGCTGACAGTTTCAGAGCCAGGTTAAGTGGAAGTTGGGCAAGTGACAGATGTAACATCTGGCTGAATACAACAAGTATTCCTAGCATTTCCAGGTTCCTGGGGCCCTTTTGCTTTAAGTAGGTCTTGAAACAGAAAGATGAAGAAAAGACCCTTGCTGAGGTGTTGAGATAAATTTAACGGGACGATAGGAAACAAAATGTGCGTTGCAGGTACATGTGCATTCTCCCTAGGCTTTCCCTTAGGAAATGCCTTACTTGCATCTGTAACTGTCTCTTCTGCTTGCAGGACAGATGTGCTGCTGGGTTGAAGACGCGCAGGAAGACAAGCACTCTACATAGCAATGAAATCTCAGGCCCGCGTAATGCTGTAACAACAGAACGTCCATGTCGAGCTGCATGTTCACACAGCACATTGCACACAGAGCAGTGTGAGGATAACTTGCCCCAGAGATCTTGCCACCTGCACAAACCAAGTCAGACGGATACAGGGCAGAAAGTGGAGAAGAGCCATGAGGAAAGAGCTGGGCATAGCTGACTTCCTTGAAGAAGGAGGCACTGCCCTGAGGCTCCTAAGCGCAAGAGAGGGGTCTTGTTGGATGAGGACCAGAGCAGTTCTCAGAAGAGTGATGTCACTTGAAAAGAAAGCACTATAGAGTTGGTTCTCCCAGAGTTTTTCCAGTGAGCACCAAAAGGTAAAGAGCTGCCACTATGAAGCACTCTGGGCTAACATAACTATAATGTGTTAAGCACAGGATAGGGCAAAAGAAAAATGAAACAAACCACAAAGCTGACACCAAAGAAAAGAAAGACAGAAAGAGAGAGTAAAAGAACCAGAACACAGAGGAGCCTGGCCTGGCAGCCTCCCTTCCCCCCAGTCCATCTGCTGATATAGACTCCTTATACCCACTGCAGGGCTGGTGTGGAGGGACGAGGGAGAAAAAGGGTTAGTACATAAACACTGGGATGCTAATAAACGTCTAACTGCATGCTTTGTGCTGTGAACCACACAGCTGCTGTCCATTACTCAGGTTATAATTACAGAGAAATATATCACAGCTTTTGATACCAACACTTTTTATCCGATGAAGACGTACCTGTCCAAGTGTAAAGCGTTGCAATTTAAAAACGAACAACTACTACTTTATCCCAACATGCAGTTTTCCAAGTTACCTCAAGAGATCAATACGTTGCACAATATCATTTTACAGTGAATCAAGGAGTTAACGAATGAGAGGCGTAACGAACGAAGCATTGGTATAACAGAGCATTGTCTTACTGAGCACTTATCAAAACAAAGTCATAGGGCATTTTGAAAGAAAGTAAACAGGAAATGTGCATACCTTGACAGGAAATTTAAAAGGAAGCATGGAGTTAAATGAGAGCAAATTAGTAACAAGAGAAAAACAACATAGAGATTTAAATTCACATTCATTTTTCACATTCATTTCAAGACAATAACACATTCAAAACAAAATCTTATGTATTCAATAGCTTTCTACCATAAAACAGCTGTAATTTCCTATATAAATAATGAGCTTGTCTCACTATTCAATCTTTAATTGGGCTTTCAAGATCCATTTCAGGTGACTATACTGGTTTATAACCCTGAATTTTGGTGCCAAATCTGCCCGTCTAGAGCCCCTTGTTGTTCTGAAGGCCCAGGCTTGGTACCCACTACGAGCTCAGCCCTGGGCTCGTTCCCCACAGAGCCTCTCCTTCCGCCGGGGCCTCGCTGGGCCGCCAGCCTCTCCTCGTCCCTGAGACGACCCACGGCAGCAGCATCCAAAGGTCTGGCCTGAGATGCTCCGTTCTCTCATCACGGGAATCAGCCGTGGGACTTTCAGGAGCACCTCGCTGCCCAGATTGCTCTCATCTGAAAGCCCCACAGAGAGTCATTCCCATGGCCTTTAATAGGAGTCTCTCGAATCTTTTGCTGTGAAAAGAGGGATCTGTAAATACACCCTCTTAAACACCCAGCCTCACGCAATCATGTTTAGTGAAAAAACACTGTCCTTTCCATCAGCAATTAATTACTCCAGGGCCTTTATTCCATACGAACAAAGGGCAAACTGAAAATAGTTGGTCTCATACAGATTTCAAATATACTTTTGCTCAAAACAGTGTTAGAAATGTGACTGTGTTTTCTCCTGTTTCCATTTGTTGTACATATCCTACATTAAAGCAAATTTAACAATCCACTTTTGATCCATCAAAAGTGAATTTTCAACACTTGAGCTTACTAGGCAGAAAACACAGCAGCCTTTGATAGTAGAACAAAACTGCTGGAACAAATGTTGACTCCATCAAGGAAGGAACCGAACACCATCCGCTGGCTGCTATCTGATTCAGGTTAGATGACTCCTATTAAATGCAGAGAGGAGAGTATAGGGATATATCCTCTGGAATATCCGCACAGCATACTCACCGAGGAGAGATCTAACTAGTCATTAGATGTCACAGCTGTTCCACACAAAGGCAGCTGAAAGAGCCTTTCTCAGCAAGTACAAAAGTGATCTCTCCAGACTGCTTGTCGGCATCTCTCTACAAGTGCTGCACGCTCTCTTATAAGAAATGTATTCAGACAAAACTCACAATGGAAGAATGAAGCCCCTTTTAATGGCAATAAAATAGTATGAAACATTCATATAGGCAATGTACTGTGAATGGCTTAACAAAGATACGGATTCAGAATGGAATACTTGTGAACAGTCCCCTCTATGGAAAAGAAATTTCACATTAAATCAACTTAAATCAACATATCAGTCAAAGGAACAGTGTTTCTGGAATTTAAAACATTGTTGTTTTTTTTTCAGCAACAAATTATGTAACCGCCTGGAATTTGTTATCACAAAAGATAACAAAATAGCTGAACGATGTCTTCAAATGAGGGTCTTGGATTAATACTAAGCTAACAGCTACTGAGAGGTAGATACAATAACTAGGTTTACTTCCCTTTCTCGTAGCTATTTCCAAGGCACTGATCATTGCACTATTGAAAAAAATTAAAAACAGTGTATTTCCCTCTCATTATATAAGGTAGATGACTGAACTTGTCAGAGAGTCACATGAGAGCTAATAAAAATCCTATGCTCTGCTATTTACTGTCAATAAACAGACCTAGTGGAAACAGTGCAATGCCTGCAGCTTTCCATGTGATGTCCCAGTGCTTATTTCCCGGTCCTTGTATTGAGCACACACATGGTCAACAGCAATTTAAACGCTATCACTACTCATCACCTTTAACTGCAAGCAGGAAGGCACAGTTTCTTTGCAGAATTTGGGAAGAGAGCAGAAACACAGCATACAGACATGAGGAAGAGGCTAAAAGCTACAACTATGCAGTGAGGCAGCACACTGAAATGTTGCTATCTCTGCAAATACTAATGCATGGTCTTATCTAGGAAAAAAGGCTGTGTGTTATTTTATATAAATGTATACACATCAGTCGTATGTGAAATCTAATTATTGCTATCAAAACTTCTAAAGCTTACCAATAGCTTGAATCAAAAGCAGCAGGTATATGTTAGTATCTCTGAAAACCCCGGACTTCACTGTGGTTTTTCGGGGATCTGGACAGCGACTGTGAGCTTAAAGGATCATCACAAGGGCTAAAATCATGATCCTTTTTAAGAAACTTCATCCAAGTTTTCACTGATTTCAGTGAGAATACTTAAGATCTCTACCACTATATTGAATAGAAAACCTGTTAAGTTTTTGATTTAGGCAGTGGAAAAGGTACCAAACTGTGGAGATCAACAAAGTATGTTTTTACTACTCAGAAAATACCTATCTCTCTTAATTTAATTAGCAACCTTGTGAAAATGGGTATTTTTAATAATTAAGGTAGTTGTAGACTGGATTTTAAAATATTGTCATATAAAATATAAAAATATAACTCATAAAAATATAAAAATATAACTTTAGATAACTTAAAATAAAAAAATAAAACTCACTTCAACTCCATCGTTACGGAACTAGATAGCTCTACTGCTTATCAGGCACATCACCAAAGTATTACGTGGAAAGACTATATGTATATATGCATGTGTATATATTATTGAAAATACATTTGAGGTATGTATTGTTCAGTTAGAGAGAGCTCACTATTCTCTGGTGGTTTTCAAAGTTCTTGTTTAAAAGAGAAACACAATTCTACAATTGTTAATAGTACTACCAAATATGTTTTACTAAAGGCTTATTCAGAAAGATTGTCTTCATGAATAAAAACAGAATCTGGCAATGCTTTTCAGGCCATATTGACTATGAGCAGAGGGACAGTAGATTAGACTAGATTGCAATAGTGACACACATAAAAGATAGTACACAATAATTCTCAGAGAGGCACACATGGAGACTTGGACATGCAAAACATGGTGAAAAGCAAATTAGTAACAGATGAAAGGATGGTTCAACAGGAACAAAAATGCAGAAATAAGACTCAAAAGAAAGTTAAAGATGAGCAGAAGCCATGGCAGGAGGCAGATGTTTTTAAAATGCTGTTGCATGTGATGTTTTAAAAAATAATCAAATCTTACTTTGTAAAGCATAATAAATGTTATATGCACCAAGCAGATGACCGTAAAATGAGATATGCAGCAAAAACACGGTAGCCCTCCAAGCATTGCTGAAAACAGAAAACCCTATGCATTTTACAGCCTCAACATGGTGTATATAAGTTTTTCAGAAATGCATAAACGGCATTTTAAGGCAATGCCACTTCTACTGGAGGCAAATATTAGCAAGCATAGTGGCTTGATGATGAAGTTTAGCATTAAATGGAATGTCAAAAAAAATGGAATTAAATAAAATTTGACAGAGTAACATATATGCACCATGGCATCAGAATATGACCATAAAATGCAAAAAGGTGATGGAGTGATATGGAACAAACCTTGGAGAAATATCGCATCCTTGCTGCATAAAGGCACCCAGGGAAAACCAAAGGCTGTTAAATATTCCAAACTCATTTGGAGGGTCAGGAGGATTCTGAGGGTCACGTGGTTCTTCACTGTTGTCTTCCAAGTGCCACTCATAGGGGCTGAATCTGCTCACTAGGAAAAGAACTACGCTGACGCCAATGTAAGCAAAGACTATACACATCCAAATTTCATAAGCCAAAGGATCCAGGAAAGAAAATACGCCAGGTTTAGATTTCTGAGGCTTCTTGATCATGATGGAGATGCCCAGACTCATAAAGGGTTTCGAAAAGTCTATGACTTCTTCTCGCACCAATGTTATGGTGAGGGGGGCAACAGCTATATCTGCCCTCTGAAAAGGGAAAAATAAAAAAATAAACTGAAGTTAGTTAAAAAACAGTGGCAGCATGTCTGCAATCTAGAGTCTCAAGTTAAAGAATCAGATGATAAACTACAAGAATCAGTAGGTACCATTTGCTTTGAACTCACTGAAATTGCTCAAGGATTTCATAATGCCAATAGGCAACTATTGGTACAAAAAATTATGGACAATCCTGTGCAAGGGCCTCAAAGCCAAGGCACATATGTACCCAACATTTATACTCAGTTAAAAGGGATGCATAAAACACTAAATAAACTGGACAGTGAGGCTGCAACTGAAATTGTAATTCCTAGAATAGTGTACGCAGTGTCAGCATATAGAATGCACACAGAACTGTATTTTCATGTCCAGATTAGCCACGAACTGTTGTTAACCCATAAATCACACTTGTATCATAGAAACAAAACAAGGGATCATGATAGAGATTTGAAATTCATGTGGATTATTTGATGGGCTTTTAATCTTCTTTTTTCATTAGCAAGTTGTTTGCCATTGTTTGATATTTAACTCTAGGAAGGAGAGCAAATCCTTCCTAATTCTTGGCCTACAGCATGTCCTTTTCCCCTTCTGACAAGGTTGTCCTTGTACACGTGCCAGACACTCTTATCACGGCAAGCATTTGCCCTTGGCTCCTCTGTCACTAACCAGTTGATGATCTATATCTGTCCATGTCCTGAGAACTCTGGAAGTCATGTGTTTGTTATATTTTTTTTTCATTCTTTCAGCCAGTTCATTGACTAACTGATAAGTCCAAGATCTCTAACAGGAGTCTAAGAGGGGTAGTGACTGAACTTTAGCTGGATTTGAGCACTAGCAGCAATAGAAGAACTGCATATGCCTTTCTTTATGTCTGACAGCAATGTGTGTCACTGCTATTGATGTCTGATTGGTTCCTCCTACTAGACGGTCGTTCTGGCCTTTTTTAAAGGTTAGCAAACAGAAATGACCACAGCTCCTTGTACAGCCAGGCTCGGTCTCATGCTGTGCATTGCCTCTGTGATGTACGTGGACAAGGTCACTGCTTGGAATAATCAAATAAACTCTGAATGTGCATGTAAGGAAGCCATTCGGAAACCATGGCCCTGAGTGTGTAATTTTACAGCCCTCTTCAGCTCCTTTAGACAGCCATGCGTGCTGTTCCCTGGAGTGATGCTTTCCCGGAGCAGAAAACCCTCACCTGACCTGTGGTCACTCACTGCAAACATCTAGCTTGATGTTGCTTGAATACGCAAACCCAAAAGGCCGGTTGCTTTTGAATGCTTGGAGTGTTCACCAGCTTTAGATGACTGTGTCAACGGCCTAAGGAAGACAGCAGCCTGGGGAGGCACAAGTGTGGAAAAAGGACCAGAAAATCCTGGAACATGATCACTGCCAAATTCCTCCAACACACATATTTGTCTTTTAGCCTCTACTTGTTAAGCTACTGTTAAATATTAAATGTATGCAGTCAGTAGGTAGAAGAAGTACACAGGGTATCAGTTTTAAATGTAGCAAAACTTCACTGCCGTCAGGAAGACTGAGCATTTCAATCACAGTTACTGCATCTGGTGTTGGACTAATGAGGTCCTCACATATTAATCCTTACTAGAGCCAGTTTACTGGCTCAGGTCTGCTGCGGGCCCTGGGCAATGAGCTACGTGTGAAGCAGTGCTCGGGTGGCAGCCCAGCTGCCGGCAACTTCTGCACATAGATGGGAGTACCCTGGAGCAGCTGGGGCAAGCAGGGCCGGCTGCTTCAGTCCTAACAGCATTCACTCTCTCCAGCATTTTCTTGGACTCTGAGAAATTTAATTCTCATAAAGTCCTGTTTTAATTGCCAAAGGAGACACTGAGGACCCCCTTCCTGAGTGCCGATGCAGCATGTGCTCGAGCGTGCGCCTCCTTCATGAGCAGCTGAGCAGGGCTCCTGCAGCGCATTCCTGCGGGACGTGCCTGGAGGAGGATGCCGATGCTTGGCACAGCACCCTCAGATCAACAGACTGACATTACGTCACGTCCTCGCTCATTTTATACAGCATGAACTTCTTGGTAAATAAACTGCATTTTAATATCACATGGGTTACAAACATTGCTTTTCTGATACATTTCTGCTATCATTTTCGATACTTTTTTTCTAATACTGCTGCTGGACCTCACCTTAGGGGCCTCCAACATGCTGGGAACACCCACAAAAAACCCTTACTTTTTGCATGAACATGGCAGCAGATGTTTCCTGAAGAGGGAACATGACTGGATGGCAACATAGAGTCTAAGGAGATTATCAACACTAACAGCACTGAAAGCAGGCAATTCAAGGCCTAAGTCACCACTTCCCTGAACATCAGTTACACCTCAGAGGTTAAAATCAGACTACTCTTTGTTTTTTATTTAAATTAATAGCACTTGTAAAAAATGCTTTTGGAGAGCTCGAACACCCTAACAAGCTATTAGTAACTGCAGCACAGATGCGACTCTCTTATGGCTGCAGATAAGCAGAACCCATAAAAAATGAGCTAGAAAAAAGACAAACAAACCGACCACAAATACACCCTTCCCTGTGCAGCAATGGAGGACGGTTTGGGAACCCTCAACAACTAAGCTTCACTAATTACTCAAGACTAATCACTCAAAGATCATCTCGACTGCATTTGAGCTGGGAGAGAAATGTCATGAAGGCCTGCGAGGCTCATCCAGTCTCTGCCTTCCTCCCAGTGTGGGAGGGATGGATTCAGAGAGGGTGGCAGCATCGCAGCACTCCCAGATCTGCTGAGAGCTGACCCCGGGAGGCTGCAAATCTCAGGACTCTTAAGGAGGGGAAGAAAAACCAGTAAATGGCAACATCTCTCCACATGAAGGAAAAAAAAAGAACAAAAGAAGTTTCATCTCTGTAATCCAGAAGGAGAGATCGAATTCTCCCACTTGTGGAACTAGGGTGAGCCTTCCTAGCTTGGAAGACATGCATTAGACATAGCAGGAGATAGAGGCTATACTCCTGTTGGCATTTCTGGTTATTTCTGTTTGCGGATGTGAGAAGCAGTATGTAGGGCCAGCAATTGCTTTGCAAGACCCCTGCCCACGGCGGGAAGCTACCAGCACTCAGATGACACCCCTGCATGTGTGACGCCAGGTGCTCGCTGCCGGCTACGTGCCAGGAGCCGAAGCACTGGGCGCCCTGGTCGTGCTGGACAAGGGCACACGCAGCGGTGGGGCGCCGTGTGCTGCAGGCACCACGGGCTGCAATTGCTGCCAAGGGCTCTGCAGCCCGGGCAAGGGTTTCCGGGCATGAGGAGCAATGTCAGACAGAGCAACACGTTACCTGGGGCGTCTGCTGGTGAACGCTACCTTGTAGGAGGCTCTGCTGCACCCCAGGCTGCGCGGAGAGGCCAGGCTGGATGGCAACGCGCATTTAAGACATTATCTCACTCTTATTTAGAAACAGACCAGCAAGATGCTGCATTGCATTTTTAATATGTATTAGCTGACTGGTGTAGAATGTTATTAATGTGTTAAAAATGCAATTGGCTGCATCTGCAGAGGCTTGTCAACGTTAAACTCATTCCCTGTCCAAAATGCTAGTTGTTTGGATGCCCACAATTCCGAGACACTGCTATTCTCTCTCTTGCAAATGGAGAGGTTAAAGGTACGCCTGATTTCTGAGCTCCTGCCGATGGAGGGGCTTCCCCCGTCTCTGTCCGACGCAGGTCAGACGGAGCATGGGAGCCCCATCTGCACACATGGTGCAACAGACTAAAACCACAGGGAGGTTTGGGAGAGACGTGGGAATCACTTTAGTTCTTCTCTCAGCTAAAACAACCGCACACTCCTGCCATGTCCTGCTGCTGCTGCTGCTGCCACGAGGAGCGGAGTGGCCGCCTCACGTGTCTGGCTGCTGAGGCGCAGGCGAGGCGCTCTCCTGAGGGACTGCGAGCAGGCAGCGTTTGGGGCCGTCCCTTGCTTCCCTGCTTCATCCTTTAGAGCATTTTACATATTGAGAGGTTTTTATAAAGTCATTTTTTCACCTCAGGAGTGGATAAAGTCTGTAAGCCCTGGCTCTCCTTGTGCTCCCAAAGCACTCGCACTTACACTGAAGAAACGTGTCGAACCTGCCAGCTAACCTTGGCGGAGCGCGGCGGGCTCCGAGAGGGAAGGCCTTCCCGGGCTGAGCAGCAGCAGCACACTTGAGAAGGGAAAGAAGGACCAAAAGCCCACGGAGGGGAGAGGTATACCTTGCCCTATGCAAGGGGGAGAGCCCTGAGCAGGGCCCGGCCATGCGGCAGGAGGTGCTGGTGCTGCCAGCACATGCGCAAGGCACAGCACGGGCAGCTGGAGGATGAGACCGATGTCTGCCAGGGAACCTGAGACAGCAACTCAGCGTCCCAGACTGAGAATGTTTAAGTGACCCCTCAGCTGGCCAGGACAGACTGAGCAGGAAACAGGCAGGATGCGGACAGGGAAGCCCGAACCTGACCAGACCCCTGGATCCTGAGGCGAGCTACTCAGATATATCCATTTGGCAAAATTTCCCTGTTTTCTCTATAGATGAGAAGGAACACATATCAATCCAGACCTTAACAACGTGCCCATTTAACTTCCATGTTAAGTATGCACCATGTATCTTAATAGAGGATACAAATCATACAGAAGACAAGTTGTGGACTTGGTTTTGCATTTCAGAATGTGCTGAGTGTCTCCACAGAAAGGCTCTCCCCATCTGTCCTGTCTTTCTCTCCTCTTCTCACAGAGAATGACGTGCAATGACCTGTCTGTCCTTCCTTTCCTGGCTGTAAATTATGTCCCACAGAAAACAAAGCGGAGAACGAACAACTAAGCACAAACTAAGCATTAATTAAAATTAATCAGGGGTACCGGCATTAAAAAGTCAAGCCACTTACTTCCTATGACTATCCCAAGAACAGTTTTGTAAGAGTTATGTGCATGTGGATATGCACAAAAGGGCACACAATATTAAAAAAAATTTGGTAAAAGACACCCTGGCTGGACATGACATGCCTGTGGGGTCAGAAATATGCTGCATGTGACATATAACTTGTCTTTATTTATTTATTTATTTATTTATTTATTTATTTATTTGCAACAAATGTTATCTAAAAGCCCATGTGCTCTGCCACAGCTCAGTTCAGCTGCTGGATAACTGGTACCAGAACCAATCAGGCTCCTTTTATCCCCCCATGTTTGTTTTCCATACACTCTAATAAAGACATTTAAAAGCTTAATCTCCTTCTTGTCTTCCCAAAATGGAATCCAGAGGAGCCAAAAGTGACAGTCATTTTCCAGACAAGGCTCACAGGGGTATTAGGGGAAATGTACAGTTTTAGTTCCCTAATAGAGTTTAAAGCCCCTGAGAGATAAAGGAAAGTTAGCACATAAATGAGATGCTTACTCCAAATAATTAGCACTTCTGGAGCACTTTTCATCTTCAAAGGGCTCTCTGCTCATCCTTGTTAGTAGCCCCCACTCAACAGATGGAGAAAGAGGCCAAGGGTATTTCACGGTGTTTGCAGACAGGACTGGAAAGGGGTCTGGAGAGACTGTGAGATCTCTGTTCAGAGCTGCGGAGCTCACTGCTTTCCCTGCTCACAGAGAGCCAGGAGGGTCTGGCACAGCTTGCCAGGGCGGTAGTTCAGCTCCATGGGATGGGAATGAGCTCAGGAGCACTGCACTGCGAGCATCAACATGGGTCTTCACTCAGTTCTCAAGGGGTGCATCTGACCTTTGAATAACCGAGCTGCTGCTAAGAGGCTTGGTTAACTGAGGCTGTAGTGGGAGAAGAGGAGCTGTTATGGGGCAAGGAGGAGAACATTCCTCAAGCTTTCATTAATGAGAAAACACAGAACAAAATCCTGTTTCAGAAAACAGAGAACAAATCTTTTTTGTGGGGAATAAATGATGGCAGGGCAGGTTTGGGGTTGTTTTAAAGAAAGATTTAGGGTGCCTCTGACACTGTTCTCTTGCAGGGGGGAAAGGCTGTAAATGTGGTGGAGTGGGAGGGATGTTGCTCAGTTTGAACCTAACAAGGCCAAGCTCCCTGAGCGAGGGACATCCCAAAGGCTTGTGGAAATGGCAGTGCTGCCCACCTGCTATCCAAGAAAAGGCTGCACTGAAAGAAGAACAGGGTATTCAGTGGCCCTCAATACAGATACACCTTCCATCACTAACGTCACTTGTCTCAAGTCTCAAAGCAAAAAACTCATTTTGCACCGTTCTTCCCTAATCTGGATGGTCTCCAGGCCCCAACTGCTCTTAGGAATTTCATGTTCTCCTTGTGCATCTTTTGAATAGGGTATGATTATCTTAAGTGAATAAACTGTCTCATTGCTTGTCATTTGTTAATATTTCAGAGGGATCAAGCTAATACACTAGGCTAATATTCTTGATATTTCTTGAACCACACAGAGAGAAATGGTCAGTTTAGGTTTCCATCACAATGTCTTTATACTTGGAACTAAACTAAAACTTTCATGCAGAGCTTCTCAAAGAATCTATTCCCAGAAAGAGGCAACACTATTTTCCAAAAGAGCAGAACAGAGGCACTGAGAGTTCAACAGACATGTGTAACGGCAAACCCCAACGCAACAGGGAAGTGAAGATGGAGCCCAGGGGTACAAACTCCTACATAGTTTCTCTGATCAGTAGCTTACTCTCACTCCCCCTCTTAAGACCACATCACAAAATCACTGCTGTTTAGATAGAATATTATAGAGTTGAATGGGCTACAAAGTGTATAATAATGGACTAGAACTGACTATTTCAGAGTATGCAAACTTTTCACAAATCCAGCAACTGCTTCTAAGAGACTGAATCATTTGAAGAATCATCTCACCAAACATTTTGCAAGAGATGCTGATGCGATGGGGGAGCTTGAGGTGACTTTTTGAAACTACCCTCAGCAATGGAACAAAAGGAGGCAAAAGAAATATTCACTGCTGCTCAGGCATTTCTAATAAAAGGAAAGCTTGTTAAAATTAATCTATAGAGAAGATTTGGGTAGAATCACAAATCATCTCATTTGCATGTGGGGAAAAAAAAAAAAAAACAACAGAGATGAAACCAGTCTTTTCTGCAAAACCAGCCTTTTCTGGAAAACCAGCCTTTTCCCCCATTCTGTGTCATTTGTTGTATGAGTATTCCAAAATTCTAGTTTTGAAAGGCACTTCTAAACTGGCAATTCCAATTTTTGTTCTTACTATACAAAGCAATATATGCCCAAAATAGAACTATAAAGAGGAATGCAGTGAATTAGAGTGCCATTTTTTTGTCTGACAGTTGTTTTTTAAAAGCTAAATTCATGGCGTAAGAGAAAAAAGATATGGGTGATTTCAGACCTGCACTGTTTTCTCCCCTGAAAAGCAAGAATGGGGGGAGCAGAGTCTTTAGGTTCTGATCAAACACGAACTGACATCAATGATACCATGAAATCCAGCCCCAGAGTGAGACCCTTAATGGGAAGGCTCCCCCTAAGCAAGACGCACAGGGAAAAAGAAGATAGGGCACAGACAAAAGCAGCGTCTGAAGGGAAAGCTGCGAATTCTCTTGTAGCTAAGGAAATTGAAATCTGCCCAATGTCTCCTCTTAACATTTTGCAGAAACTAATTTGGAGAAAATAGCACTTTCTGTAGTTCAATAATTAAAAAGGTAGACTATAAAATGATACTACAAAAGTATCTAAAATGTTTAAGGTAATATTCAAACAGAAAACTTTTATTTTGCAGTTTATTAGCTTGAGTATAACTTTTTATAACGAACATTGAAATGAATGTTAAGAGAAACTTACCCCATAGACCAGCTCACCCACCATGCCATTCCATATTTTAGTCTCAGGGTCCCTAGCTCCATATTTCCCATCTCCAACAATTGACAGTTTGTACTTTATTCCAACATGTTTTGCTATTTCAGAAGCTAAGTCTACACAATATCCTTCATATCTCTCATTCCCTTCTAGTTGTTCATGGTTTTTCTTATACATTACATATGGTGATTCCTTTGAAACAAAAGTAAAGATCAAAAGTCTATGAATGTAAAATATGGCTTTCAAACATACAAAAAGAGAGCTGTTATTATCCTTACTTCATATCACTGTAAAATATTTTCAACATTTCTGACTTTAGTACAGGAATTAGAAAATGGATATTTGTAGTTTAAAAATCCTTGGCTTAATCCTGCAGTCACATATGCTATTATCTTTAATGCTAGTACAGTATCACTGAAAATACCAGAACTATTCACTTCAGCAAAATTACACTTTTGTTTGCAGGATTAGGCCTAAATTTTTAGGCAATCAGACAAGCACATAACATCATTGCAGTAATACAATTTTTAGTATATAAAGAACTGACACAATCAACAACTGTACCCACTGAAATTATTTGTTAATGCCCACTGGCCCAGACTGGGGCTCTGATGGAGGTATTTTCAAAGTAGCCTAAGGGAAGTTAGGCTAAAATGTTCAGCAGCAATCTTGGTCCCTAAATTCCCTTAGCCTTCTTGGAAAATTTCATCTGAAATGCTGATTATATCTTGCTAAATTCATAGGAGGATAAAATACACCACTTCAAGAAATAGCACATAATTGGCTCATGCTTAGTAGAGCTGTAACAGGCAGAACAGTCACAAGAATACTGCACACAGCAATACTGTACAGAACATATATGTTAGAGACATTCAAACCGACACAGGTGCTGCTGTTTGCAGGACACAAACAGAATTAGTCTTTTGGAGCTGCACAGATAAAGATCACTTTACATCTAGTCTTAAAATATACCTGCAGCCTTTCTAGTTCTCCACAGGCTTCCTGGTACCACCCTTACTCAAGCCTACAGGGGCTGAGTTTACCTGAGCTCCACCTGAGCGAGGGGTGCAAGGTCTGAACTTACAGCAGAAAGATCCTGTAATCATTTACATGCATGCATAGCTTTACTCACATGAGGAGCTCCACTGAGTTCAAAGAGCTGAGAAGCTGGAGGATACACTGTTGGATTCAGTGGGACTCCTCCTGTCAGTAAACTTTTTGATGCACAATAAAGTGATACACATTAAAGAGTCAAGGCCTCAATACATCTCTGCACATTGCTAAGCTTTTCAGCCGCTTGAAGTCAACATTGTGCCTTCTGGCCAGGCATCTAACCCACCTCTGGAGCTATGCATCTTATTTCCTAAACACAAGCAAACTAAGAATGTAAAACTTACCAAGATGGTAGTGACTACTATAGTTCTGTTCTCCACAGACGAAGTGTCATTAGAGGGTAGCAGGTCTAATGCTGGCACAAATCTTTCATATTCGTTCCAATAACCAGCCTACAGAAGTGGAGATTATGTATGTTTACAAGGACTGTAGTACATGAGCTTGATAACAAGAACTATTAAAACACATGGTTGAAAAGCATTGATTCTTTTATTGCCATTATACAAGTACACTGGTTTCTTTAAAGGAGTAATATTTCCAAGCCCATGTAGAAATAATTACAAGTCAAATGTAATCAAAAATGCACAATTAATTTTCCCTATATAAATTCACACGGTTCATGGTGCCTCTGGAATAAATTATTGCATTTCTACAAATAAGCAAAACAACAACAAAAAAATATTGCATAGCCTAAACTCCTTTGATTTTGAATTTTTTTCTGATTCACCCATATTCCGCTGCAGACCAGGCAGTGAGCACAGCACCTGTATGCATGCCTGAGCCAGCTTTATCACAGACTGCACACATACTGCTAGCAATGCACGCACAGGAGCAGGAGCTTCCTTATGGATTATAAGACCCTGCCAGTGCATGAAATGACTATTTGTGAGCTCGCCTGTACTGACGTTCATGGTGCTGTGGCTATACTGGCACTTGCTATTAAACTGGCTCTTTTATTTCTGTACAATGCAGCTGTAACACTGCACTGTAAACCTAGCTGAATGGCCAGGTCATCTCCAGAGGTATTTTGTTACTAAATATGTGCAGAAGAGTTTAAGGAGTCTGAATAGAGATTAAGCAGGGTCAGGTGCCAAACGCCAGGTGGAATCAGGGGGATTTATGTGCCCAGCCCACTCAGGCTCTTTTCTTGGTCCTCCTGAGAGGAGGATCCTGAGCCGGAGAGGCTGTTTACCTAATTATTTTTGAAAATTTGGCCTAAATTATTTTTGTAAGATGGATCTAGGCAACTATCCCACTTAGGATCTATACTTTGTATAGGAGACAAAAGAATGAAGTGCACATCCTAATTAAAACAACAACAACAAAAAAGATTTTCTGCTAATTTCAAGATGTTTCTAAAATATATTAGCTTCACCTTGACTATCGCTCTGACATCTGTTATGGAGAGGATGGGAAAGATCAAAAGGAAATTAGGAAAAAGGGCTGAACAGAGGGACACGATGCTGGACAGAGAGACCTTTGGCAGTGGAAAATCTCCAGAAGGCTTTTACTGGAAAAGGAGGTAAGGCTTGAAGTTGACCTTCACATAAGAGATTTGAACAAAGAAGAAAACAGAAGGCGGTTCCTGGACTAGGGGAGAGAGCAAGAAGAGAGGGATTCCTCAGGATCCTGTTTTTACAATGGTTGTGTAGTATTTTTGATTTTTACTAGTTTGTTGGAATAAACATTTCTGAAGAAGCAAAACTGGATGTGTATTTTGAAACTCACCTTTCGTGAACCAGAGGCTTTCACTTCATACACATCAATTGTATAATTTGTTCTCCGACCATAGGTGTCAAACTGGATGTTCCCTGTCATTCCTTGAACTTGCACCTTAAGGGGATAACCAACAAAACAAAACAAAACAAAAACACTCTATTAAATACTGCAGGAACTCAGTCGTTCTGGCCCAATTTTTGTCCATACAAGAGACT
The DNA here is from genome assembly GCF_059628265.1 of Tinamus guttatus. Lineage (NCBI taxonomy): Eukaryota > Metazoa > Chordata > Aves > Tinamiformes > Tinamidae > Tinamus > Tinamus guttatus. The sequence goes on from NW_028288821.1 coordinate 7,830,121, forward strand.
TACAGTAGTTCTGAAAAAAACAATTACCTTTTTTACACCCAGAAAACCCCAACTCTGTGTTTTTGCTGCATATTTTCTTAGTGCTCATCTGGTGACTCACTACTGCAGAGCAAGCTGCATTCAAGTGAAACTAGCCCAGCATGTATGTTAAATGTAAGAAAGCCTGGTGCTGCCATGCTTAGCCACGCTGCATTCACTGCTGTAGAACAGAGTACCAAAGACCCTGCAACAATTCAATGCCATAAAACCCGTCCCAATATGGCATGGAGTGATTTGGAATATGGACCGGAATCTCATATTGTTGCTCACACTGGCAAGTACTTTATTTTAAGATTAGTCTCAATGTAGGAGAAAGGAATGAATGTCTTCTCTGAATGAAAATGGGCAATTGCCTCTACTGCTTATAGAGCTCTGGTCTCAGTCTGGATGGATGGATTATAGCCAGCAAGTCATTATCATTACCTACTCACATGAATCATTTTGAGGGGAAGTATAAAGAACTTTGTTTCAAATAATAAAAAAAAATCTTTCTTATTTTTCTGTACGAAAGTGTGAGATATTTCCACTTAACACTGACAAGCTGTCAGCTCAGACAGGAGGAGTAACAGCCTGAAATTTCAGCAGGGGTAAATTAACTTTAATAATTAGCATAATTCAGTAGAAGCTATAGGAATGAATGATGGAAAACTGGTTGAAGAGAAATTCTGAAACTGCAGTCAGTCCCTGGAGATGCTGGCTACTGATCTGCTCTCTATGGTTTAGAGATGGTATAATCAAGCCTGGTATGATGGAGAGGGACAGGCTACATAACACAGCCAAAATTCCTTGGGCCTCAAATTATCCTGTGATCCAAATTCAGAGGGATGTAGGAAGAGTGTGAACTTTTCATCAGCAAGTGGATTTGAACCTTTCTTAAAATAGTTTATGGTTTGAGAGCTCTAGAAGAAGGTGCAAGTTATTCCTGTCTCCAGAAAGCTGAAGTTAGAGACCCAAATAGGACTTTGAATGGGACTGTCGACCATGGCCCAAGCAGAAGCCTGTGCAGGGTAGCTGACATATCATTTGCAGGGAGATGTGGGCTGATGTATCTGCTTTTGGAGCCTGCTGGAAGCTGTCTGCTTACCTTAGCACAGTGTGTCTCTGTAGTGTGTATCTCTCAGCGGACCTTGTTAGGTCAGGTTCATCCTGATGTGTACTGAGATATGAGCACTACATATTTGACATCTTTTGACTTCAAATTTAATTTGTTTCTATCTTTGGTGGGAAAACTCAGCACATTTCATCTGGCTACACAGAGACAGGAAGGCTCACCAGGACTCCAAACACTTCTGTTAGCCCAGAGTACAGAGGCAATCACAAATGAACTATTTATAACTGGCCAGATGTGTTCAAGTAAACTATCTTCCACTTAATCTGATGCCTTAGAATCAGATTTAGGAACACAGACACGCACAGTTTTCAAGACTGGAGGGAAGCAGTCAGGTTAACACTTATTTCCCTTCTGCCAGCAGGATAACTATAATCTGGCACCGAATTTTCTGCTGGCATCAGTTATTTCTAGGATGTCTGCAACAAATATTCTTATTTTAGTTGCTGTACAACTGGAGAGGGAAGGAAACGTTAAAGGGAAGTTAAAGCAAGAATTTCTCATTGTTGTCTGAGCGGGGTAGACTGTGATGGATGGGATGCGGCTGGTGGGCAATGTCACTGTGGGATGATCTTGAGTAGGAGTTGTTGGTGTTGTATATGAATCTCATGCAGTTCATTTAAATAGCTAAAAAAATACAAGGCACCCTGCTTAAAGTCAGACCTCTGCATCTGTGCCACTCATGAGTTTGGTTTTGTGTATCTTATGAATTATTATTATTATTATTGAAATAAATTCTAATCAGTGACTGTCCTGTTCTGTTTTGACTTTTTGTTGACAAGCATACTTTTTATCTCATTCAGAAGAGTCTTGTTTGCCCTTGTAATTAACTTCAAATGGACAATACAAATTCTTTAATTATTTTGAAGGTTAAACATAATCTTCTCTTCAAGAGCGTGTAAATGCTGCAAGAGTGAATGTGCACTTAGGGCATTTGTTATGAACTGACATAACGGCATAAGAGGAGCTCTGACAATGTAAGACTTGGTCCTTAAAAGAGAACGGGATAGAATAAACCTTCTGATACAAACCTTCCAACCTAGTAAACAGGAAAAAGCAATAGGGAAGCATGTGATGCCTGACCTTGGATTTGTTTCATCTAACACGAGCTTAATTCTGATCTCAGCCGCTCCATTTTTACATAAAATTATAAAATCATTCTAACAGATTTGTAAGCAAGATCTAAAGCAGACTCTATTCTTGTCCCTTGTTTGTACAAAACCATTACCAACTTTTCCTGTTGTCACTTGCTTTAGCAGACATAGCAGTCTAAAAAAGAGTTAAAACACAATGAAATTACAGAGACACAGGGGAAGTAGGATCCACTGCAGAAACTAATGGCAGGGCTAAAAGGCTGGCCATGCAAAAGGCAATCCGGCTGGGCTCAGACACTCACATCTGCAGATTCCTCCTGGCCTCAGAAGCCCCCAGCCCCTTTGCCACATGGCTCGTGCTCCCTCACGCTGGCTGCAGCGGCCCGGTGCGGCCCCTCCGGCAGCTGCTGCACTGGGGCCTGAGAGATGGGATCTTTGGCCAACACTCTGAGATCTAATTTGCTACGCCTTGCACTCTGCTAGATGTTTTAGGCCTCCTTTGGAGCTTGTCATTAAGGTTTTCTTTTTCCCCCGAGGAGCTGCAGCTTTTGTACGAACAGAGAAACTGCCTATGGAGTAAAAGGATATCCCAGCAGAGCTGCTGCTGCTGTGGAACAGACATATCCAAGAGCCAGAGCTTGCCCTTACCATTTTCAGCGCCCTTTCTATATCAATTCCTTGGCTCCACGGTACCGCAGGGTTAGCCAGGCAGTCTCCAGCGCTGCCTCTTCTGGAGACATCCACACGCTGCCTTCGGAGGTAACGGAAAGCCTCTGCTATGACCAGGACTGCATCGTGGGTCAGTGCCGATGTATACTAGAATTGATGCAAACAAAACATGGTGACAAATGCAATCTTAGAGTTGCCGCAGGTTTATCAGGTCTAGTCCTTCTCTGTTAAATGCTCTAGGAAGGATTATCCTGGCAAGCCCTTTCCCTTGCTCCCTTGTCCTGGCACAGATGCTAAATGTCGTTTACCAATTGCACATATTCCAAGTAACAAATAAAATATATTTGTGTCGTATGGCATACAGCAGTAAAATAATAAAATCAGTTTATAGTGGCATAAAGTTTAGATTTAATTGGAAACTTGTCATCTAAAGGAGGCTAGTACTTTTTTAACAAATTGCCAAGCCAAACATTTTGTAGGTAGCAGGTGCCACGCAAAGGAAACAGCTACCAGGCTGGTTACTTAGCTAGTCCACAATAGTTAGTCCTTACAGACTCCTTAACTATCAGTACATATTGCTCTCAACTTCATCCATTGCTTCTCTTACATATTTGATGACATCCCCCCCAATACTGTAACTTAGATGTCACCTGTAAAAAATAACAAAAGTAAATAAAAGCAGCTGTTTTTCACATTTCTTCAACATTCAGGTAATCAGCGGTCTGTGCACCCACAGCAAGATGCCATTTCAGTACAGCACAGGAGCCACTGAATGTGCTCAGTCTCCCAGGCCACTGCAGGAGCAGATTTTAATCCTCCCCTACAGAGGATCCCTGATATTTCCACAATGTTTGTATGAGAATGGGAGGAAGGAGAGGGAGAGGGCAGAAGGGGGGGAAGTGTGTAACAGGTTTTAATGGGTATCTGCATATACTAGTGAGCTTGCCCTTGGTTTTCCTGTCTATATGATAATATAGAGCTGCTGGCTCTGAATGAACCTAAAGCTGGAGTTAGCGTAAACAAAAATGCTGCCCATGAACAAATTTGAAAGCTGGAAATTTGCATTTCAGCCGCAGGTTGAGCTGCTCTCCGTGTGGACAAGACCTACTAAATTCAGAGGCAGTTAGCTCTGTCCTGTAGGGCAGCATAGCACGATCGGTGCTCTGTATCTCTCAAAAATGTCTCTGATCTTACAGCAAGCACTTCAGCCTGATGTAAAGCCCTGGATAACCTGTACAGAGCAAGGTGAACTGGTGTGCACAGATCAAGAGAAGCGTATCTGATAAATGAGGGTGCAAAGGCAGCCTTGGGAAAAGGTTATATAGCAGCCCTTTGGGCTGAGTTTAAGTGACAGTTTGTAAACTCTTACTTTTCTTTCAGCACAGAGTGGATGCACATGCAGATGCTTTTCTGATCCTGCCCACCCTTCCCTCCTTCCTTGCCATGCTGGCCTGGCAACGATCACCATCTCCTCTTTTAATGAGTTAAAAACGATTGCATGTCACACTCCACACCACAATACACAATCAGATAGTAATTTTAAAAGATATTTGTTCTTGTATTAAAAAGATCTTGTAATAGCTGTCCAATCTAGCACTACATAAAACTGACAAAGTGATAATTTTTTCAGCAGACTGCGTCAATTGTCAGTAACCTTAATGTAGTCCCTTCCAAGTCATGCCAAGAGAGCTATCTAATTTTCTGCTTTATTCAAATTCTACTTATAAATGCATGAGCATGCAAAGAGAAAAAAAGAGAGAGAGGAGGGAAATGCTGATAAAATACAGAATAAATTAAACATCAGGGCTTTAATCTCTAGGCAATTTTATTTCCTAATCAAAAATATTGTACATCAATTTTTTAAGTATGCTTTTTGTCTGATTGACAAATACTGTTCACATTTCTGTGATGAGCAGCACATCTGTGGAAAGGTAATGTAATCTCTGTGTTTGCACCATATACTTATGATTATTTTTTAAGGATAGAGAGTAATTTTTCCCTCAAGGTAAATTGCTTTCAAGTGGAGGAAAATCTTCCCAGGTTAACTTTATATTTCAGAGCTTTTAAGATTAGTACGATACTTATCTTCTCTCCTGCATCACCGCTGGGAAGCTTTCAGAAAACAGGCCTGGTTCCTAATCAACAGGGAACAATACACTAATCCCAAGTTCTGGGGGCCTCTCTTTGACTTTCTCTGCTCTGTGAGGCTGTGCAATAGTATGGGATTAAGATAATTTCCTTTACCTATAAAAACCGTATGATCCTAGGAATGGAAATTATTGCAGAAAAGCATCCAGTTTTACCTTTACTTCTAACACTCAACCAAACCTGTCACATTTGTTAAATCTGGAGCTTTTAAAACACCACCAAAGGGACTCCTTTACCTCTCTTAGTACATGGTGCTGTACTTAACGCCCCTCTAATATTTTTCTCTGGTATCTGTTATAAATCATAAATTCGGCTGATTATTTCTTGTCCCAGTCTTGGCACACTTTTGAGTTATGCCTGCCCTAGAGAATTAGACTGTGCCAAGAAACAGATAAGGCAGAACAACTCAATCGTCTGCAATTATTAAGTTATTAGAATTATCCTGGCGTGGTTTGGGCCATGGCCAACCAGCACCCAAACCATTCCCAGGCATAGTTTGGGACCTTCCAGTAGGTACTCTAGACGCAGTCAAAGTTGGGACATTTGAGCAGCTTGGTCATGGTCAAGCTGGTTACTTGTCCCCAGGGACAGAGAACAGCTCCCAGCGCTATGGTACTGATGCAACCCTGGAGAATAACAGCCCATCATGGTCTTTTGTAAACTGGTCTTCGACCCACTGGAAGACTCTATCACACGCCATCCCTCAACTGTCTTCTAATGTCTAAACTAAATGGATGGAATCTTTACCCCTTTTTCTCTGGTGTGACATTTTTGCTGTCCCTGTCCCTGATTAAACAGGAAAGTCACAGGGCTGATGTTCTGAGACAGGCTTGGTGCTGGGGACACAGTGGCAGGATACCAGCTACAACGAATTGGACTTGTTGGAGTGACAGAATCACAGGTCCTCTCACTCCTCTGCTATTTTATACAGATGCTGAGGCAGGAAATACCCATGGGGAGATATTAACAGATTGCAAGTCTCCTAACAACGGTAGCTCTCATTTTAGTTTGTACAGTCTAAAACAGTAAGATAAAGAATTTGGATTTAACTAAAGCACAGTGGCACAAAATCCAGGCTTAGATTATGAGGGCAATTGTCAGCAGTGAGGAGACAGCAGTAGCCTCTCCATGAATCTAATGCTAATTGATCTTGCACACGAAATTCTCCATCAGTAATAAAACTGACTAGTAACCCAAAGTTTGCATCTAAAAAACAACCTAAAAAACCCACCAACCAAGCAAACACTACATTAACGCTAGATGTTGAATTTTAAGGTTTTATATCAACTGTAAAAATGATAGGATTTTCTACATCCGCAAGACAAAGCCTTTTGCTTTAAGAAACTCAGGTGTCAGTGTGCACTCGTGTCCAATTAATAGCTCCTCCTTCTCACTCCTGAAGTGCAGTGAATGCTCCAACATACTCTAATGAGATACCTGCATCATACACATGCACGTACCAGGAATCAAAAAAACCCAAACAATTGTTAAAAGCAACTCAGATGGTTTCCATCACTGTCAGAATAAAATAAATACCTTTAATGGAGAGTTCTTGGCTTCAGGGAATTCTCTTTCATCAAGCCTCACCCAGCGTTGTAGAAACTGTTGAACCATTGGGTTTTCATTATTAACAATCTGGAACCCGGTAACATTGGCACCTCCGTGCATCACTCTCTCCAGCACGATATCGGTGAAACCCTGGGAGGACACGTGTAGGAAACAACAATCAGTGCCAACCAGTGCCCTCCAAAGTCCCTTTTTCCGTGGCTTAGCTTTAGTTGGTACAAGCTCAGCACAAAAGAAAACTGAATTTCCCTTTTGTTAGTAGAAAATATTTTACTGCTACAATGAGCACTGGGACTGTAACCACGGAATAGAACGGAATTGAAAAAAGTCTTGTTCAGATCTTTGCAATGGAAAACTGCCCTACTGTGTTGTGGCCACGTGGCAAGAAGTATTCACTGGGTGGAAAGAAAACGGTGGGGAAACTTTATGTACAATTTCACTTTATCTTCTCACCAAAATGAAAAAGAATCCAAAACAACATCTCTACATTGCACATTTCTACAGAAAAGTGAGCAAGGAGGTTCTGCTCTGGCAGCAGAGGAGCACTGACCACCCCTATTGCTCTGCCAAGGCAAAGCAGGTAACTCCCTGCGAGGCAGCCACAGAATTAACACTTCACTTCCAGATATAACAGCTTGATTCTCTCCCACTCCGTTGGAATTTATACCTTGCCTGTAAATTGGTGCAAATTTTGATTAGTTTGACTTGACTGCACTCATATTTATCTGAATGCCTGTAGTTACACATGCTAAAAGGCAATCCCAAACATTTCTGTGAACATTTTACAATGTCATCAGCAAAACCACAACTGGTTCTTTAATGCAAAATTACAAATTTTTGAAGTCATGCAGTGCTTATACTAAATAGGAGCATTTTAAAATTCTTTTTTTTCTGCTTTAATCATACCAAAAATGAATACAGAAAATTTTCTACCAAGTGGGATTGCTAAATCTGAAAGTGTGATTTTTGGAAAAACATTCTTCCATTCATAGCAGACCTAGAACCTAAAAATTAGTCTTCCTGCAGCATCAATTACAGTGCAACACTTTTCCTGAGGAACTCAAGCAGATGGTGTTTCAAAGCTTCACATGCATCCCTGGAAATCAATTTTAAAATCTTTATTTTTTTTAAAAAAATAAGTTCTATTATGGATACAAATCTATAGTCTTGTTCTCATCAATTAACATGTATAAAATCACTGCCCTACACTGTGACTCTATAACACAAAATAATGGCTAAACAGTCTGGTGATTTTATTTGATGGATTTATTGTATTAATTTGCAGCTTTTTAGCACTTACATTATATACAAATATGCTGCAATTATTTTTCTGGAGTGCTTAAATTTCAAATATGTTTTTCAGAAGATTGCAATTATCAAACATTTTATTTAAGAGGATACAAATTAGTGCAAAACATATAATTAAATTATTATTTAAAAATTAGTAGAGGATACGAGCTTCTTTGATAAAACAAAGCCAGAGTAATTGAGTGTAAATGACTATAACATTGCAGTTCAAGTATTCACTAAAGTAATTTCTCAAAATCCAGGAACTCGCTCATGCATTTCCTCCCTTGCTGATTAAAGTTGACGCAACTTGAATAGAATATATTACTCTTCAAAACTTAGCTATATTTGTAATGAAGAAAAGTTCTTACCAGGTTAGCTAACATGTAGTGATAACCTCGAGAATGTTTACCAAGGATTACAACCTGTGCGAAGAAAAAAATTACACGTATCACTCAGTGTAAGGAGGATGATTCTTAACTTGCAGGAAACAAGCCAGAGAGTAAACATTTTATAATTCTCTATGTCCAATCCAAGAGTAACAGGAGTATTACTTTATAGATACATTGCGCCTACGATTTAAAAACATGTGGGCACTGCCCAAACAAAAGCAACTCACAAGGTTGAGAAGATTCTGACTGCAGAGATGACCTTACCTGCCCATCTCACCCTTGCAATCATAGTCTCCCCTGCTGACCACATTAGCTGTGGTTATCAGCTCCATTTCTTCTGCTCAGGTAACACCGGACCTTCCCACTCAGCAGCCTCCTGCCTGCTTCCTTCCTCATTTGTGCAGCACAGCAGAGAGAGGTGACACAGTCAACCTGCGGTGTTGCACGTTCAGCTGAATCCCCGTACTCTGCCCTCCAGCCCCACTCGGGCGCCTTTGATGGAACCATTAAATGCAATAACTAACATACAAAAAAGCAATAGCATAAACGGAGCAGTAGACTTCTGCAAAAATAAAGAGGATGAGTAGGGCCTACTGCTGTCTGGCAAGCCTCAAACCTATCATTACTTGTGCTCCCATGACTGATCCAATAATAATATCCATTTCTGGAGAGAGGACAAAAATACACTTCCCAAGTTTCAGGTAGCTGACTGCTTGCTCCCCAGCAATACCCGTTGTGCTGGATTATGCCGCTACACTTACAAACCACAATCCGCTCGCCCTCAGCGTGTAACTGCAGCAATACCTGCACAGCCCCACAGCCAGAGACAGGACTGGGTCCAGAAGTAGTGAACAGCAGTTAGTTACTAACTGCAGTGATTGGGTGAGTGTCAGGACAGAACCTGCCTTACTCGGCCTTGGCTGGGCTACGCTGCTAGTGGAGATAACTGGCAGTACCCTATGAGCAGCTCAAGTGAACAGGAGGAGAATCACCTGGCAATCAGCACCACAGCAACGTGCTTCTTGAAGGGTCACAGACGAATGGTCCAACTATCCCACTTGGAAAGGCATCTTTTCAACACGACCACCCACCTCTTCAGTAAAATCCAATGACATTTGAGTCAATGACTTTAGATATACTGCTGGGCCTGCTGAAGTTCTTGATTGAATTATTAAGTTCCCAATTGCCTCTTTGGGCTGCCATGTCCTTAATAGATGCCATTTCTTTTAAATTCACATTTAAATCCGGAGGAATTTGCATATTTCCAGCAGTTAGAAAATAAATTGCTGCTCAGGTCCTCCTGAGAACTGTCTGTACACTCTGCTGGTAGAAAGCATCTGCTTTCCTACACTCACATTTGTTTTCTATGGAAATGTGCAGCCTTTCTTCAGATCATCTGCCATGCATGCTATTTGCATACTGAATTCTCTGGATGCTTGAATGTTACCTAAAAGGCAGTGATTTACTTTTAAAAGGTTAAAGACTAAGAACTTATCACCAATACTTTTTGTCATTTTAACCTTAACAACAAATAACAGTGCTTTTACATTTCTGTCCAGACCTGTGTTTATTTAAGAGAAAATACCACAGCAGATGTAATCAGAGACTGTAAGGAAAACACACATGGAGCATCAGGAGTAACACTGCAAACAGAAAATGTAGGACTCATTAGCATAGATCAGACAACTTCCATCTCATCTGTTGCCATGTCTCCAAAAACGGCCAGAAACAATTCTGATTGTTCAGTCCCTTAGAGAGGTCCAGCATGCTACAATCAAGCCTTAATTCATAAGGCATCTTTCAGAAGCAACTAGTACTTCTGTTCACATAATCAAACCATGTTAGTTCTTAATCATTTAACTGGATCTTAACAATGCTTTTAAAATTCACCACACATGCCTTGCTAAATCCTTGCACGGCATAACTCTCCTAGCACTCTCTTTCCACCCTCTACCAACCATCCAGCATCTTGAATGGAGTTACTGGATTAGCGATCCTAGCTGAAACAAGGACAGATTCCTATGGGAATGAAGGAATGGACAAAGCATGAAGATGGAAAACTGCAGTATAACAAATAAATCTCATCAACTACTTATATATCGTGAAGCTTATATAGAAAGTGGGATTTTGAATAGTAGCAGTGAATAGAAAGGCAGGATTACAGGAAAAGGATTTCACTGAGCTACACGTCTTTGCTAAGTTTCACTTCTGAGACTTAATATTCCTTTCACCTTGACTGAAAGAAAAGCTCATATGATTTTATACTGAACAAAGGATGAGGGAAAAAATGGCTGGAAACTATCATGAATAATTCACACTTCTGATCCCACATAATTCTTGACTTGTAGATAAAAAGATCATAATGTCAGGTTTGATATAGAGTCCAATAAAGTTTGTATTTTTAATTAACTCTTCAGATATTTCAAATTAATTAACAGGAAATCTAGAGTGAACATTATTAAATGCATCTGGTTTTAAAATAAAAGTCACAATCTCCTGGACATTATCAGGTATACTGTGTGAATTATGGTTGCATGTGTCAGATTTGAGGAAAAATAATCAGTATTGTCTATTTTAGGCTTTCATATGCATAGAGAAGTAATTTTTTGAATGAAAGCATAAAGACAACTTGTTTTGGACTGTATTAGTCATCATCATAATAAACAGGCAAGCACAACCTTTTGCCTTAGCTATTAATTTTTTCTTATGGTTTAGCAAGACAGTATTGCAGAGTTTAGCTAGAATAACTAATGTTAAATTGGTATGAAGCATTTTGATGTTTCGAAAGCAACAATGATGGTGCTCTCAAAGAGCAGCTGTGCAAGCCCTCCTGAAAGGCGTGCACAGCTAAGAGAGGAAGGATAGAGAATAGGAAGCAAAATAACCTTAATACTAACCCCTGAATTACCTCATTACCTTTGTTTTATCCTCTGCTCAACTTACAACCACAGCTATTTCCTGGTCAAGAACACGCACCTAGTTTTTTGACCATGAAAATTACCTACTGGTGTTAATGGTGAAGGGAACAATGTGAGTATCAGATGAATTCTTAACGTGAAGAGACTGGTGAACTTCTGGGCAACAGTTAGGGCAAGGTACGTGTTTTAAACAGTAGCAAGGGAGACAGGGTAGAAAGGTTTAGCTGGAATTGTCCTCCAAGGACTTGATGGGGAGCTGAAATGCAAGAGAATACAGAGTGAAAATGAACCAAAATATCAAAACAGAGGCAAGGAAAGAATAGGTTAAAGGAAAAGAAGAGTCTGTAGCCTCAAAAGAAATGCAGCGATGGAAGAATAAGGCAGGTCTGGCAGGTAGGACTGAGCAGTATTATTTTGCCCGTTATGAAATATTAACAATTTTTCTTCAGTTCACAGAAGGGAAGGATAATTTTTCATTTGCTCATGGAATACAAAATTGCAGGGGTTGGAAAGGACTTCTGCAGATATTACAGTTTAACTCCCTTACTCAAAGCCGGGCTAATGAAACCAGCTGCTCACGGTTGTGTCCAGTTTGGTTCTGGACATCTCCAAGGAGAGAGAATCCATAACCTTCCTGGGAAGCCTTTTTCAGTGCCTGGCCACACTCACTTCAGTTCTGCCCACTGCCTCTTGTCCTCTCACAGGCACTACTGCAGCAGTGTCCCTATGAGTGGTGATTTTAAAACAGTCATTAAAGAGCACAAAGAGAACATGCTTGTATTCTTACCAAGAGAAGCAGCTACTGTGATCTTGGCAGCAGTATAAGGAAAATTATCAGGCCTAGTAATACTGGTTTGGAGTTTATCTTCCCTTCATTTGAATCCACTGCTATCTGGTCAGCTTAGTACGTTTAATCGAAGCAATTTTGTCAACCTTTAGTTAAAAGGTCTCTAGCTGATCTATAGCTCAACCCCCGGATATATTATGAGTCTATTCTGTTTTTACATAACATAAAATACTGATACTGACAGGCAGTATTTCCACAAAAGAAGGTCTAAAGATTTTTCCTGTTCTTTTCATATCTGATAAGTGGCAGAATATGCCACTTCAATGGAATGACGGGCAGACATTTGACCTGCTGTAATGTGCTTTTCCATTCCTACCCTATCCAGCAACAATGAAACAGTTTAACTCTAGAAACTCTTTATTTCCCAGGGGGTAAAAAGACAGCAGAGAAAAGGAAAAAAAAAAAAAAAAAAAAAAAAAAAAAAGAAGAGGAGGATTTTGATTGTCATTGTTGACATTATTCACACAGTAACTTGGCCCCCAAATTTGCAAAGGTTTACCCACCTTTAACTTCCAGTATGCAAGCATTTCCCCAACTTGTAAGCATACATAAAAGCATTTGAAGAGAGCAGGCTTAGCTATCTCCATTTGAGCAGTAATGTACCATTATGCCTTTAGAAATACAATCATGACACCTTTGCCTTCAAAGCAGCGTGAAAATCCTAGAAGTGACAACATGACTCTTTCCTTTCAGCACTAAACAAACAAAACAGAAATATGGCCTCAGGTCTAAAATAATTTCAACAAAATCACTGGGATCAGCTATCAGTGATCACTGCACTTCGTGGGAACAGCAGGATTGTCTGGCAAGCTTAGGCTGCAGGGAGGCACCTGTGTTCTCACCTGGTGTCGGGTCAGGTGTTTTCCAGGCAGTGTGAGCAGCCACCATGCCTTTGCTGTCCAGGGATGTTGTCTGCGTGCCACAAGCAGGAAGGCAGGTGTCCCCTGCAGCACTATTGGATTGGCAAAGGATACTATCCTGTGTGACAGCATTTGACAGCCATGTATAATCGTTCCTCATTATGTTTACTTTGCATAGGTCACACCTTGTCATGTAAATTTTCCAGATTGGAGTAGGATAAACGGGAGGAGAAGAGAAGATAAAAGGTCTTGCAAAAAAAGTGAAGGAGGTTTTCTCCATCTAACCAGATGCCAAAGTAAAAATAACATCCCTTGTCACCTCTGCAGACTCATTTACCACTTTAGGCTTGCAACGCCTGCTCCCCAGTTTTCCAGTTTGCTCACAAGCTCCTGCAGAAAGACCACATTTCCCTTGAGGATTCTAACACATGGCAAGGCTAGACTTTTCTTAGGGAAATACATTGCCACATACCTGCTTAGCGTCAAGAGTCCGTCCCTGTCACACCAGCTGCACCACTACCCACACACAAAGTCCCAAAGGAAGCGGTGCCAAAGGACGTGTCACAGCTAGCAGTGATGTCCCCCAGCCAAACAGGTGACACTTGTTATGACTTTAATTCCACAGCAATAAAGCCATTTTCCCATCCCACCAAAGTGACTCCTATCACAAAATGGGGCGAAACCTGATGATAGCAACAATCTGCAAACCCGGGCAACTTATTTCTTCACCAATACTAAACAAGATGAGAATGTGGCCACCAGGGATAGAGATGCCATAAAATATGTGGCAAACAATCATTTCATTTCTATGAAAAATGAGTACTATATTAAATTTGAGTTAAATATTAAATAAAGAATGTATTAAATATTAAAATGAGTATTCTACACACGTATTATTTGTTGCAGATAAAAATAGCTGCATATGTGGTTGAGAATAATTCATCCACCACTTCGGAGGCTCAATGTCCTTTGGGGAATGTCACAAACCCACACACAGCCCTGACTGCCGGATGTTGTGTCTCGGTATAGTGTATGGACCTGTAAATTTTATTTGCATGGTGCTGTTAACCTGTACATTTGTTACAACACCTTATAACTGAAATCCTACCTCTCTATAGCATAGTATGAAGATCATTGGTTTGGGTCTATAAAACAATTTTCAATCAGCTTTGTATCTCCATCTCCATCTTAATACATGTCTGGTATGAGACAACCTCCCAGAAGATGAGGACGGGGACAAAAATGCACAGGTTGGACGCAGGGAGTTGAGAAACCACTGAGGCATTTTATTAAAGTTTTTCCTTCTCTGCGCCCTTCTCATGCCTTTCTCTCCCTCTCCGCTTTCCGTTACGATAGTCACATCAAGAGTGAAATTTCATTTTAAGGCCACCTCCAGATAGATGATGGTCATACATGTTTGTCCTTGGACAGTAATTAAATGCAATTCTGGAAGGCTGCATTGCATTTCCACCTCCCTTCATCATGCTAAACTAGTCCCATACTGATTTGACATTTACTGATTGAAGATCGTGCAGGGAACGTGCATTTAACTTGTGCATAAAAGGTTATGTTAGAAGTTACTTTAGGAAAAAAAAAAAAACCACAAACTGCAGTACAGGTTCTGAGCACGTGATACTCTGCTCCGGGTTTCTTTTAATGTGACACCAAACTTCTCTGTGAATTTTCTGTCCTAAACAGCCACCCTATGCTCATGTTCCCTCATGTGACTTAACATATTATCAAATTAACTAAACTGATGGCATAGTTACTGTTAAAAGACATAATGTACTACAAAAGTATCAGCCCCTGGAGATACTGAGATGAAGAGTTTTATGATCCCCTAGTAATCGACATTCATAATCAAAACTGTTTACCTCTAAGTTGAATAAGGTTCATTAAATAACCTTTCCGTTATATCAAAATCTTTTCTTTGTATAGATGAATGAGAATAGGTTGTGTCTCTTAGGACTGCATCTCTCTTCACAAGTCACATCTTCCAATGCAGAGCTTGAAACCAAAAATCAATCAAAAACAAACTCCTTCACCCTTAAAGCCATTTCACTCAAACCAAGATCAGATATGGAGAGTTGTTACAAGCCTACCAAAATTCTTTAGTGGTGGATGAAACGGATAGTTTAAACGGTCAAAAGAACGGCCAAGGGATTCCCAAGAGGAGACACTTTTTAACATAAAGAGCTTCTCCGAAGGTCTATGCCCAAAGTAACAAAAAGCCTATGTTTATTAAAGTAAAAAGCTAGTTGTATTCTGGAGGATTTTTTGGATGCATACAGTGTATTCTTAAATTGACTTAATTAAACGTGTTAACTTTTAATTAACTCATTGTGCAGCAGTGGTGTGCAGGCATAACTCATTTTGGGGAGGTGGTTATATTTAAATGATCTGCATGGTTAGACAAAGCTTTCCCCTTCAGCATTTTTCCAAAAATGGAATGATTTCACAAAGACTGCAATATTTTTTCAAGGTCCTGTAAAATCTTAATTCCAAAATTCACCACCAACATTGGATATCAGAGAAAACAAAACCAAAACTAAATTTTTGATAATTTCAAATCACAATAAGCAGTGAAAGCCACACTGCTGGACGGTCCTCACCAGTACCACCTCCTGGGTGAGCTTGTCCTCTGTCCTCCCTCCATCTCAGCAAAACTCCTTTTCAGCTCAGACACCACCAGACGGTCGGCAACTCTCACGTCAAGGGATTTGGGTTATGCTCCTGAGCTCACGCAAACTTTTGGTGTGATGTTGAACAAATTACTTGGGTCTAAGCTGTTTCAATGGACCTCTGTCATCAAACTTGGAATGTCTTTCTGATCGCACTCATTTGGACACTTTCTCTTTCTTAAAAAACAAACAAAATAAACAAACAAAACTATCTCGAAATTTTCTTGAGAGTCTTTCAGTCATTCTTATAAATTTTCTGAGAATTTTTCCCCAAAGTTTGAGTGACTTTTTTAAAAAGACAATTAATTTGGTGTATTTGTGACTCTGCAACCGGACTGAAACTTCTTTCTCTACATGTATCTTCCAAAAAATCCAAAGAAACTGAAACCTGTACTAGCTGAGAAGAAAGTCATGAGCACACAGAGAAGAAGCCTCTGTATTGCATTGGGTCCACTACTGCTTCTGATAAACTCCAGATTCTCCTCAGCTTCCTTGCGTGTCACTGCTGGTCAATGCCCGCTGGGAAAGCGGTCTCGGCTGCTTAAGCCTCGGTTGGCACCGCTGAGAAGAGACAGGTGCTTTTGCTAAGCTAAGCGTGAGCGGGCACCGCTGCCACCTCGACACCGATGTTCCAGGCACCCGAAAGAACAGAAATCCCTGCTCGCTGTTCGGGTGGGTTGGCTTCTTGTAACCATCACAGACTTTCCACTGACACGCAATCACCTTTTCAAAAGACGTTAGTATTTCTTAGACAAATCTCCTTAGGTTAGAAAGTTAAGCAAATGAATGCACATGGCTGTACTGTTGGTTGCCTCTCTCTAGTAACATTCCTGTCCTTCACTCCGTGACACAGCCAGCTCTTATCCCAGGGCACTACGTCCCTCACAACAATATCCTCCCTCCCAACGTCTGTACTTTTCACTCACGCTGCCTCCTTGCCCATGGTCAGACCTGGGCCCTGCCACTTGCAGAGCTGCACGTCCACATTCAAATCTATCAAAATCTGCTCTAAGAAAACTGAACTCCTGAGCAGCTTCCTTCGCTAAGGCGTTTCACAGCCTCTATAGCCCCAAACCATTAACAATAATAGCCATGCATTTATTCCTGCTTTTCCAAGCCTTCGTTGAGGAATCACAAGTGCTTCAGCGCTGCCATGCAGTTTGAAGGCACCATGACCAACCAGCAGCTCTTCAGCGACGCCTGCATCACGTGCTTAATGCCTGCAGTGCCGGAAAGATGGTATCTAATCATTCCTTTTTGATTCTAAAAACAGGTGAAAATGTATGTTGAAAGTTCTTAAGAGTACCCTCTTGCCTTCAGAGATGAACATGAAGAGGCCTCATTTCTTCCTCTCACATTGCACTGGGAAAATTAAATTCATTTGGTCTTAGCTGCATAGACTATGAAGGGGCACAGAAGTGTCAGGGGAACTTAAGTAAACTGAGGCATGCAGTTTTCATTTTAAAAGTGCACGCATTTCCCATTTTCTCAACACCTCCCATCATAATTTAAGAGCATAATCCCAGTAACAGCCCATGGAATTGAACAAGAGTCCTTGGAAACAGAATCTCGCTTATATAAAGCGTTACGGCATGTCAGGATCACTTCAAACTATTATTTGGATATAACCCAGAAGTGTCGCAGTAATTCAGTCCCAGTGCTCACACGAGAATCTTTTGGATGGGGTTTTCTGTCGCAGAGCACCGCCTGCAAGCAGACTGAAAGATGCTGAACAGTAGCCATTCTGTTTTCCTTCTGAGCATTTCCTTTCCTTTTTAAATATCCTATGAAATTACGGAAAAAAATTCAGTTCAACCTCTCCTAGGAAAGACAAGGTTATTCTTTCTCATACTTTTTGTAAATAGACTTTTACTGTGCCTGGAATTGCCTTCAATTTGTTCTTTTCAATGCTCTGAAAGTGTTTGAAAGGTTTATTCTGCTTCGCTATAAACAGTGCTCTGCAATATCTGAGCTTTCCATATAACTTGGTGCATAAAACCATGAACCAAAAGAGATTATGAAGAGTTAATTTACTTTTACTAGACTTAGCCCATGCAGCAGTGGCCTTTTTATTCATATGAGGCAATAAAGTTGCAGAATATTTTTCCTTTCCGATCTTTTACATGCAATTTCCCAGGACAGGAGATGCACAGGGCATTTTTAAGGGCCTGTGTATATTGTTCGTAATTGTATTCATTACCTGTTTTGGAAGAACCAGGTTCCACTAGTGCATACTCCCTTATTCCTACATGTGCATAACTACGCTCTGACATAACACACTATACTTACTATAGTAACATACGCTTTTTTTTTTTTTTTTTTTTTTTTTACCCACAGGGAACATTAATTTCATCCTAAATTGTTCTGCCTTTTTTTTTTTTTTTTATCTTACCGCTTGCATGCTCTGAGATAAATGTGCACATAAAAGGAGAGGCTTAGGTGATGATTTGTAGGGCTTTTACATTTACTGCAGGCAGAGAGAGGGGGGCAGCTCTCTCCAGGCCAGAGACCTGGAGATTTCTACACAGTGGGATCAGAGAAAGGAATCACACAGAAAAGTTTAATTACCGGCAGCGAGTGAGCTATTTGCTCTAGCAGGGGTACTTTGACATATTAAGGCCCAATTCGTGGCCCAGAAGAAAAGCACCAGTGCTGTGGATTCTGGCTTAGGGCCTGGATATCCCCCAGGAGGTGCACAGCAGCATCCAAGCTAAAAAAGAGATGGGTTGCTACCCCGAAATCTCCTTAAACTGCAGCCTTATAGCGTGTTGCACAAAATGCCCTCGGGAACATCTTGGTGCACGAGGGACCTGGAGAAGGCCCAGAGGCTCCTTTCCTCCCTCAGACTGGGCGATTCATCCCCACCAGGGCCATTAATCCCGGCTTAGTCAGCTGTGAAAAAGACATACGCTCTTGTGTAGCTTTCCTCTCACCGAGCTAGGACTTCTTCCCTTGTAACTGAACTTACGAGGCACCCGAGCTATCACGCTGTCTCTGGTGATGTATAACGCCTGTTTGCACAGTGGTATTGTACTAGCGCTATTCATTTTGATGCTGTGTTTCCTTCCTCTCCCCGCAGTTGGTTCATCTGAATTGTCGCCAAGATCGTTGCCATGGAAACTAATTAAGGAAAACCTTTGCTTAGAAGCAGAGTTTCGAGCATTAAACTATTTGAGAGACAGATGCAGAAATTAAGGTAATGTCTGCAAAGATGAAAGGGCTTATCCTTTATACGGAGAAGAAAGAACTACATTAAATGCTAGGACCGTAACAAAGCAACTTCTATACGACACTGATTTTTAAAACCTGCAAGAGATGTGGGAGCGAGGGATTTTAAAAATCAGCCAGGGACTTAAGCAATGTGAAAAAGATTCTCAGAGCAATTAGGCATGGGAACACAGACAAATACTTTGGGATAAAAAAAAATAAATCGGAGGAGCTACATATTGAACAAATGCTAGCTAGCTCTCTAGAGTGCTCCCTTTCCCTGCATCTTTAACAGATTTCCTGTGAATGTTATTTTTGCAAAGCACCAGTACCTGAAGACCAGATCCTCCATGCAGAGCCCAGAAGAGCATGGTGGGAAGCACCAGGAGGTACCTTTGCTTCCAAAGCACATCAGCTGTGGGAGCAAGGGGCTATCTCAGAACTGCCCTCGGGCCTCACTTTCTGAGCCTGTCAGCCCGAGTAACAATTAGTGCCAGCTGCAGGAGGAGTTCATAGGAGGCAGATGCTGGCCCTGAGAAGGCTTGTGAGGGCAGACACAGGCAGGCAAACTCCTTGCACGGAAAAACTGCAAGACGGGCAAACCACGCAGCATATAGTGCCTTTCCATCTACCTATCAATTGAGGTTCAAAGCAGATACACATTCCAGTCTTTCAATGACTAAAATGGTAATAACTTAAGTATTGCTTCCAATATACTCAGGATAACTATGTGGACTCCGTATTTGCAGCACCGTAACTAACAAAAGATTTGTATTTAATGACAATGCAGAGGTTGCCATATAAGCATACATTTAACTGTTTGTATAAATACATGTTGCAGACATTGCAGTGAATTTGCAAAATATCAGAAGTCGCTACATGTGGCAACATTACTGCATTTATTTATGACTCCTGAATTATCATAAAATATGAAATTAGTAATCGTTACTATCACAGAAAATGAAAAGTCTAATGTCAGGTTTGTATGCCTTTGGCTAAGAAATCACAGATGCCTAGAAGTGTCTTCTATATATGGCAGCACACATATAATTACTGATTATTGTTTTTACTGACCAGATACATTTAGAGCTTTGTTTGAATGTCTTTAATATATTTTCATTTCTGACTCCGTTCAGCTTTGTGTGCTGTTACCTCAGTCTTTCTGTGAGATGACTAATATACTGTTGAACTCCTGTCACTTGGAATCTTACTTGTTTTATGCAGTCTGGATGGTGCCTTTGGAGGGACGTTACTACTTATAAGCTGGAAATCCTATGCCCAGGAATGGAATGTGTGAAACGTGCTGTATGTGGGATAGAATAACCCAAGATATTGTTTCCCTCTGCTTTAGCAATGCATCTCTGGCTCTTCATTAGTTTTACATGTGAGAGCAGCAGGCCCTTTAGGCAGATACAACTGTCACTTTTGACATGCTCGTTTTTACTTACCTTCTGCTAGCTCCAGTCCTCAAGATGACTGACCAGAATAATTCCCCTTTTCTACCCACGCACCCATCCAGACCTGTGGGCTGCAGAAACTAGCAGGATATGGAAGGGCAGAAGTGGCCTCTCATTCTGTTTTAGATCCCATTTCAAACAATACTCAAGGGCACATAATGAAGAAATGTCCTACATTTTAAGTTTCTGGTCCACTGCAAATGCAAAAAGGAGCAGTGCCAGTTTCTGAAGGACAAGTTACACAACCCTGAGCCCCTCGTGCTCAGCACAGCTCCACACCAAGGGCAGCAGCCTGGGCCCTGCAGCCCCGAGGGCTCCCTGCTTTGCTGGGCCCCAGCAGCTCAGCGGTGCAAGGGGTTCATCAGCAAGGGCCAGCTGAACCTCCCCACAGCTCTGCTCCTCCTCCAGGCTTCCCACTGTGTCTACGGGCTCTTCTCATATTAGTAACCTCTACAGAGAAAGCAGGCAAACCCACACAGGCCTATGCGCTTATAAGGTCACACATAAACCAGCAAGTCTACATGAAAGCAGCACTGATGCTTTGCTTATATTTTTTCAGTGTGTATATGTTTGTTTGTTTGTTTTTTTCCCCAAAATCAATGTTGTGAGCAATCAACTGCTGCAGTTTTGTCTTTGTTCTCGTGAAACCCCCAGCCTGGAGATGGTGCATGGTGAACACCCTGCCCTGGAGTCCGAGCAGCTCTGCAGAGGGGTCCAGCTGTGGCTGTATCAAAACCGACACGGGATCTGCTCATCTCCAAATCTCAGATTCCAAGGTCAAGTCATACACAGCATTTGTACCGAGCAGAGCACAGGCAGGCAGATTGTCAGATTGCAATCAGACAACCTTTCTAAATCTAAGGGATGCTTTACTTGCATTTTTATATATATATATATATATAAGAAATATAAGAAATTTGCCTGTCATTTAAAAATTTTAGGGACTGCATTCTCTACTATAGTATTACTTCTGCTTTTTGAGATACTTCCACTCAGTACAGAGATTGCCTTGGAGCCTAACCTTTATGCCAACACTTAGACATAGTGTTCTATTGATAAAGGCATACAGACTTAGGAATAAACAGGTATTTTGTAGAGTTTCACCATTTTGATCCTGAAGGAGTTTCTTCCTCCTTGTTTTCCCTTAGGGGATTTCCTTCTAAATGGACACAAAGTCACTCTAATTTGAAATACAGCTCATTATTTTGGAAATAAGAAAAATGTATTTCTGAACTCAAAATCATGTCTCTCAATGCACAGTCAAATAGGCTAAAGCCAACTATTATTTCTCAGAACAAAATGTTTCTCTGTTTATGAGAACAAAATAACTTTATATCTATCCATGAAGGAATATTGGAATATTTTAGCATCAAGGGACAAGAAGTGTGGGGAGCTTATGAATTTTGCATGAGATAAGTGTTGCTATCAGCATGCTTGAGAGGCCACTAGATGATTAAACCAGATAGTTTTGCTGTGCAAGGAGGGATATAGATCCACATGCTCAATGGTTATAGAACTAGCGGGCAAGTGAAGAAACAGATGGTGACTAAGAAAATGACTATTAGTTTTTACACTTCCACTTACTCTGCAGCTGATGAGACAGGGACAGAAGGGCTTTGAGCAGGGTGTCCACCTTTAGGACACAATATGGGGCCAGTCACAGGCTTTTCAAGGTGGGGAATGAAAGCAGATATGCTACAAAGTGAAACATGGCACAAAACAGGTCAACCACGAAGAACAGGAATTGGAGAATTCATCTGGTGTGCCCTCCTTCCCCTACATTATATTTACACAGTGGGGAAACATGAGAGAAGAATCCTTTTCTAGGTACTAACCATGTCTAAGAAGAGATATGCGAAAGAGAGCAGCACATGTCCCTATGGAAATGTAGCAACATATAGATATGCCAGATACTAAAGGTATAAGGAATATTCAAGGTCACTGTCACTGTCCCACATACCCACATGCTGCTGGAGGAAGGCACAGAGTATTCCAGCAGGGCCTGGAGTCCCTGAAGAACATCCGCAGATGGGTAATTGACACTGGATTAGCCTGCGTTTTTGCAAGCCAGGTATATATTCTGTTCCAAGCTGGCTGAAAAGGGCATCAAAGGAAGAGAACAGCACTCCGTGATCAACCTGAGGCAGGAAAAGAGGTCACTCTTCCTTAATCCAAGCACTAACACAAATCCATGGTATGTAGTTGCTGGAGCAGAGGACTGAGAAGCTTGCAGAATGGCCTGACCAAGAGCCCAAGGGTCAGATAGCAAATTCAGCACATGCACAGACCGCTGTTTTACAGGATGTTTCTTTCTACTGTGATTTTTGTTCTCTATTTGTTTCTGAAGTCCAGGGTCAGGGAGAAATGCAGCCATTGTCTTCAAGGGAATAAAAGGGCACCTGCCCTGAGCTGATGTGTCCCCAGAGTGATCCCAGAGATACCTGCTTGGAGGGAGCCACTTCTGCCAGCAGTGACGGGAGGGCAGACACCTGCCTATGTGCCCTGGAGGGGGACAAGGAAGGGAGAAGGATGGCAAGTGGTCCTTGGCTGGCACCAAGCTTGCCCACTGGGCCAATGGGCATGGCTGTGGCTTCCTTCTGATGCAGAAGAGCTCTTCAAAACTACCCGTGTTCTGCTAATGTGCACAGATGTCACAGCCTCTAAGCTGAGCAAACTTTTGGGGCTCAATGCACAGAGCACCAATTTGACTTTCTAAATTACAAAAAAAAACCCTACTGGATTTGAAATCTGCACATGCAACGTTATCTTTCCCCTAGTCGCAGGCTATCTGCAAACACAGCCAGGTAGAGGGACGGCCGCTCACCACTCCCTGAGCAAAGCGGCTGGACAGCTCTGAGCACTGCACACGCCTGGGAGATCTACCACCCATGAGAAGGGAAGAGGTAAGCAGAGGAGATGGAGGGAAAAGCCTAAAACCAATAATTGTTCTGCTTTCAACTCGGGGTCCACCGTTACAGACTTTCCCTGCAGAAGTTGATGTTATTGCTCAAATCTCAGATTAAAAACAACAAAAACAAAAACCCCCACAATTCTTTGGCGGCTGTTGCCAGCAGATATTTTTATCATAAGAGGCACCAATTTGGGATGGGCAATTCTTTGTCAAGTGGAATGGTCCTACTGACATCAATGGGGCAGTATTCAAGGAAAAGTACTCAAAGCGCCACACCTCAGAGGTGCACACTTGGCCTGCTTTATTTCACAAACAAGAAATTCTGAAATTCCATTTTTGAAATTAAAAAAAAATTGCTTATTAATATCCCTAATGAAATTATGTAGAAAATGTTACATTATACCCATGGATCAGCATATATGACATATATATGTGTGAAAATGCCCATAGGATTTGGTTGCAAAACAATGAATTGATAGTATTCAACTTAACTGCTAAAGCTGATTGATATAGTCCTAATATCCAAGCACAAGAAAATTTAAAGATCTTTTAGACGTATCTGAGATAATTTAGAATGAGCATTATTGCACAATTTCATGGAAATAAAATTTGAAAGACCAACAATGCACATAAAAGAAAAAGACTTAGTTAACAGAACAGAGAAGGGCTATTTATAAACTGATGACTTGAGGAAGGCTCTAATTCTGCAGAGGTGTGAGTGAACTACCCGGAGTTTGGGGAACCGTGGAGACCCCAGTAACAACTCTTTAGTTACACTGGTGTTAGATACATTGACAGAAATCTGAATCAAACACCAAATTATAGCCTGAACTTAGAATGGCTGTAGAAGAGAGTTTGCTAGGGTTTTTTTTTTTTTTTTTTTACAATATGCTTTTTTACAATATTGGTAGTACAAGGCTCATTTTAGTCACTGCAATGGTTCACTATTAATTTCTCTCACTTGCAATAGGAGAGAGAGAGAGAGAAAAAAAAAAAGTAAATTGAATTAGAAAGCTCAAATGAAAGGCCCATTCCCAGCTGAGTGTGAGCCTAAAGCACACATGCATATGTCACACATGCATCAACATGGCTTGTGAGTGGTGCCCTGCATCCTTTTCACGGAATTCACCATATTGACTAAAAATGACAGTGGAAAACGCTAAATGCTATATAATGGCATTCCTATCACACTAAGTGTTACAGTTAACTGCCAGTGCCTGCTCGTGCTATGTTCTTCTGAAATAAGCACCTCTTTCTTCGCTGTTCCCCTTTGTCACAAGGACCTAAGGGACCTGAGTGCAGCCCCAGAGTGGCCCTCAGAGATGTACCTGAAGGCTTGACTGGAACTGAATATTCTCTGAACAAACTCAGTGAATGTATCTTTTGCAGTTCCTAGGGTTTGTTTATGACAGCAAGGTCAATTTGCCAACAGCTGACAATACAACATTTCTAAAAAATATGCTAATGCTTCATGAAATTTAAATGTTACTTTTTATCTATTCCATAGTATAAAGCCACAGCTGCATCTATGAAGTAGCATATATCAGAGAGATTTCAGCCTTAAACAAACTCCCACCTGTATGCTAAGCAAGCTCTGGTTGCACAGCAGCAGCAGCCTGGCTGGGAGCAGAGGCAGCGGGAGCTCCTGTCTGCCAGGACATCCCTCCAGCACGTTCCACCGCACGGGCAGCGACTCGGGCTGCTGCTCACTGGGACACCTGCACATCCCACTGAGCCACAATCAGCTTTCTGGAAGCTGGAGCCATGTGGCTCCTATCCCAGCCTGAGCCCACACTTGGGGTTGCCCAGGGACATAGCCCATCTCCCGGAGCAAAGCAAGCACCAGGAAGGCTGGGCGATGGCAACAGTCTCCTGTCTCTTGCTCTCCACAGTGAGGACGTTCACACTCTGCCACTCAGAATTTACCTCTGTCCACAGCACCAATGCACAAATTTGCACCTCCATAAGTGCTAAGACAGTTTGGACTACCAACTGAATTAACCATATTTCCACTTGGGCCAATTTTCTTTTAACACAATTCAGTATTTCTTGGTTGTTTTTTTGTTTTTTTTTTGGTTCAGGTTACACGTTAACAAATCACAGTCCCTACAATTAAACAATAAAGTTCAGTCCCTTGCAATCCCTGTGAATATCCCCAATACCAGTAAAGTTGCTCTAACAGCTCAGGTTTTACCATCTAAACCTACTTAAAAGAATTCTTCATTAATGTTCAGAACAAAAAAATATTGCAGAGACATTTCCTGGTCGGCTATGTTTAGGAACTGCCGCCAGCTATGGGTATCATTCAGGAACGTTAATTTTACTAGATAACTGGCCAGTTGTCAGGGCTCATATTTTCATTATATTCCAGAAATGGACAGTTCCAAGAACATTAACGAAATTTGTCCCTGTCCTGAAAATTAAAACACATACCTGTTCCAAAATGGTGTTTATTCTTTCTACTTCACAGTCGATTAAGTATCTTTTTTCTTGTCGCCTGTCCATCTCCTCTATGATTCTTCTAAATTCCTGAACATCCTTTATGCTTCCTACAGATCTGGCTGTCACTTGCCAGTTGTTCTGCACTGCTGCTTCCATAATTGCCTGAAGAATGGAAAATCCTGTAGGGGGAAGAGACAATGCAACCATATAAATACAAAACACAAACTATTTTGAATGCTTGACAAGGGCTTCACAAAAAAATTACATCATCTAAAGGGACACAGATTAGCTAATAACCTGCAATTGCTTCATTACTCGAGAAAGCCACAGTGCAGGGACCAGTTTCTTATTTCTGTTATGTAGCTGCCAGATTCACTGACTTCAGCAGAATTGCTTGGCAGTGCATTACTGCGAGGCGGATCAGAACCTGTCCAATATATCATATTATGACCCTCTCAGGGATGTTTATGTTTCTGCTGGGGTCCCTGCCAGCTGAGAATAGGAGCTTGCAGCCATTACGTGGGCAAAAGTCCGTAAGTTTGGAGAGCTGGACAGAAGGGCTAATTTGCTTGTGCAGGCTGCAGAAATGGGTCATTAACTGGCAAAGATCCAAGCACTGCATACAAGAACGCCAATTAAGTCATTGTACTGGCTATTGGAACTATGAACCACAGGAGAATATTTTACTGATATTCACTTTGATTTCAAGAAATGTTTTTAAATCTGGAGTGTAGCAGCATTAAGTACACTTTCAATGCGTCCATTAAGGTAATACCAACTCATTTAGCAGCTTCAAGAGAGCAAAGGAGGAGCAAAGGCTGAACAGAGCTGCTCAGAGGGACATTTACCCCAGCAAACAGCACTGCAGTCCTGCAGAACCACCATGCCGGGGCTGCAGACTGAGCTCAAGCAACGTGACCAAGTCAAGGCTGGTAGAAATGGAAACAGTAACCTCAACGGCAAGCTATGTAGGAGTTGGGCACTGATTTACATCTATTTTTTCCAGTATTTAACTGGAAATTTGGTGAACTACCTGTCTCAGCTCTGAAAATTCACATTTTTGCATTGTTGTAATTGCTTCCTATCCAAAAGGATGCCAACCAAACACAGAGCTCAGGTGCCTCAGGCACACAGAGTAGTTTCCAGTGGAGTTTCTTTGCACAGAAATGTCCACGTGAGTTGTGTTTTTGTCCAAATAATTTATTTGCCAAATTTTCAGTCTAACCATTTAGTCGCACTGTGGCCTTTCTTATCCACAGCCAACTTGAGAAGTTCAGATGTTTTCACATACACAAAGCATGAACACACATGGGTGAACATATCAAATTATGTATTTAATTGTGTTCTGTGATAACCAGTCCCCTATGCTTCTGAAACTGAAAAGACTTTGAGCTACATAGGAGCAAGGTATTCACTGTTTTGAATTCCACCAACAGCTACGCTCAGCTCAGATGTCATTCTAGGAGCATCCTGATAATGAAGAACCTGGGCTGGGGTCTGATCTCCCTTATCCTCGTGTATCTCTGCAGTGGCTCTGTGAAGCCAGGGGAGTTGCTGTCCATCTTTACTGATGCAAACAAGGAATGAATGAGACTTCCCCATTGCTAGATTGCAGTTACACTATTATAATCCACCATGTGCTTCCTTAACTTGCACTGAACGTCCTCAGTTTCTCTACACTCTTTCTCTTGATTCTTAATGCCTTTCCTTGTATGACCGCACTTTACTATCCCACGAAAGGTGGTAACAATTAATATGTACCATGGTCAGGAATTCTTTCTGGCATCTTCTTTCCCCTGAGAGCACTGAAAGGGAGGCATTTACATATGTATAGTACAATGAACTCAGTCTTCCTTAACATCGTATTTTACAAAAATGGCTGTGATGTCGGTGACAGCATTATGATTCCATTACATGCAGGAGGAAGATCTAAGCCTCAGATACTTGGTCAGCTACAAAGGAAGAATTCTGATGTGGGAACATAAATACCATTAGTGGAGATTTACAAGTGCTTTGCATATAAATATGTGCTTTTTAAAAAATGTGATTTCACTGAGCAAAGAATATTTACAACTTTGTTTCATCATTCTTATAAGGCATAACTACAGATCTTGAGCTTGCTCTAAACAACAGAAAACAGTTCCTAAGTATACTTTTTCTCTTAAAATTGAACAAAATGGTTCCACAGATTAGACAAAACAAGACACCTTTAAAATACTATTGCTCTATCAGCTGCTAGGAACGCAGACAAAACTTACAAAGTGTCTCAAGGAAATAAGTCAACATGGATATGCTGGAAAACAGAGGCCATTGCTTGACATGCATCCTGGTTTCAGTTAAAATTCTGAGTCAGAGCTTGTTTCATCAAACCTTAAATATCTTACAACAAAGTTGGTCAATTTTCCTAAGTTTGTGCAACTGCATATTTGTGTATGTGGCAGTGTTTTTGCGTGCATATCTATTAGCAGTTACCAGTTCAAGGCAGGGTAGAGCAAGGTTATTCAACAGCCTTTCTCCTGTCCATGACAATATGATCACGTCAGTCTCAGCATGAAAAACTTCTAAGACTTCCTCATCATTTCTGTCTTCTCTACCTCTAGCTTCTCCTTGTCACACTGAATCTTTCTAGTCACAGTTCCCTTCATCCTTGTCATTTCTTGAGATCCTCCCTACGGTTACTGTCTGTGCTGTGTCAGCCTCTTTGGGGCCTTCTTTCTCCCTCCTCCCTGGGAAAAGCCTCGTTTGCCCTCCCTGCCATGACTTGCCAGGCTTGACCACTAACAACCTCTACAAACCCCATTCCCCCGGTTTACAAAAGCGCCGTTGGATGCTCGTGCTGTCGGGGAGGCAGCACAGTCGTGTTTTGGCAATCACACGGTAGCTCTTCCTAACCTCCAGTATCCCTCCATGCCTATTGTCTTCTACAATTGCTCACTACACTGTTACCCATTATGGAATATTTATATAAACGGCATGTTCCAGGCTTCAGCTGTACTTCACCATTAGGAGTGCTGTTACATAAGCAGCACAATGGTTTAAATAAAAGGATCACTTTATCTTGAAAGGTGAACTTTTCTTCTCTCACCATTACAACACAAGCCGTGACAATTCCAGGGGTCTGCTGGGGTACCGAAGGGGAAGATTCCCTGATTTGCGCACGTCAGTGATGGCACCTGGGCACGGGGCTTTCTGTGCCCTCCCCGAATACTCTGTGTCAATGTGTGGCAAGAGCTGCTGGCCCCTGGAGATGCTGAACGCTCGTGGGCACCTGCAGCCTCATTCACCCAAAAGGAAGGAGCCGGCCCCTGCAATCCTCTCCACTTTGTAGCTCTGCATCAGATCTATCCCACAGGTTAAAGGACTGATAATTCACCACCTTGTCTGTGAACAGGCCTTTTAAGGAAGGCTTTCATCGATACTGTTGCTAGCTTAAACTGCTTCAAGTGTTTCAAGCAAGAACTAAGTCAAGCCAGAAAATATCAGAGCAGACAAGAAAAACATTTTCCTTCCAGCTGCTGATAACAATGAGATAATCTCAAAACAGGTTCATAATATCATTGCTAAAATTCAGAGGCTGTTTTTTCTACTGCATATACACACACACACACACAGAGCTAGAAAAATTCCTTCAGGACCCAATCTGTTCTGTTGAGCCCTTTTTTTCTCAGATACACTTGGGATGTGAGAAAGGAGAAGGAGGGAATGCATATTTTTCTGGAAATACAGTTTTGGATGCCAGCTTTTCTGATGGCATCACATCCCTTCACTGTTACTTCACAATGTTACTAACACATTGGCATTTCTGATTCACAGTCACAGCTCGTCATGACGGGGACGTCCTGCATGTCAGGCCACGAAACAGACCCAGATCACAATTTGGTCCCTTCTAGTCATGTACTGGGGAGGGGACACACCTGAGGTCTTTGAATAAAATTCACATGGGTCAACCTGACTTGCATCTACTAAGAGCTTGGACAATACTAGGCCTAATATTCAGTTATATCAGTGTCTGTGTCATACTTAAAAATACTAATGATTTAAAAAAGACTTATCTTCATCTTATCAGCTTAAAATATGAGTGGAGGGAATCATGCTAATAATACTAGAATCAGTGCTTAGTTTACTATTCAGTAAGCAAAAAAACAATTTTTGAGTTTTGTTGATCGAAACGTGCAAAAGAGGGGAAATAGTTACAAGGAAAGCACTATTTGTTACTATAGCTGTGTGTGTATTTTCAGCAATGCAGACAGAACTCCTGCGTGGTACTCACCGCAGCGAGACAGCCACGAAGACACCCTGCACCTTCTGCCCAATCTTTTGGGTCACTCCGTGGGTACGGGCATGTCTCAGCTGACACTGCTGACACGGGTGACGGCGACACTTCACTGACTCTCATCTGTCTATGAAGATTCACAGAACTTTTCCCATATCCATGCAAGCAAAAGTTGTTCTTTTGAGCAGCTTGCCAGGACAGACAAAAATCTACTTACTACACCACTTAATTTATTCAAAGAGCAGCAATCATTACTGTGTCATGAACAATGATGAAACCCTCAGAATTGGCACTGAAGAACTTACCGAGAAACAAATACTGCTGATGTAAATCACTCCTTTTCTGAATGTTCCAGATAAGAGTTTAGACCCTACTCTTGAATTAGAAATGAAAGAGTATTTGCTTGCAGTCCTCTTCTCTTGTCCCTTGCCAAGTATCAGAGATCTGTAAGGGGCATATTTTCCTGTCATGCGCAATGCTTGTGCCAAGTTGAGTGGACATCAGTGCTAATCTGAATCCCTGTGTTTGGAACCCTGTACCTGTGACCTGGCCAGAATAACTAAAGATGTCGGATTGCGAGTGAATTTCAGGCATTTCAGAGTGGAGTGGTGATGGACAAGGACACAGTGAACCTACCAGACAGGAGGCCATCAAGGCAAACGCTTCTCCATGCCAAATGCAAATTCTGTGATGCCGGTTTACACTTTGAGCCTGCCAGGGGTCCATAAATTGAGATACATTTGGATAGTCTATGTGCTTGAGACTGAATCCAGCACTGACTTCGGAGCAAACAGATTCTTTAAAATGTCAGGTGTGAGTAGAAAAAAAAGCCACCACCACAATTAATCAGTCCAAAACACTACATGTCAATCAAAATCCAAACACACCAGTTAGGCAAGCATGCCCAACATAACCTGTCTCTGCTTAGCAGTTTTATAGTTGGGCAGCAAGCAAGTAACAAGCTGCTAAATTAGTTACTAGTAAGAGATGCAGCAAGTGATGAGTACCCTGGGGTGCTCTTTTAGTCTAACACAATTAAGTTCAAATTATTAAATAAAAAAGTAGAATACTTGCCTTACATCCACTTTTGACCTGGTTACTTTCACCTGTTAACTCACATGCAAAGTGTTACTCTCTGCTATTCTGGCAGTAGACAACTTTCTAGACCAAGTAGCAAATACATTCTGACATTATTTCTTCATTTTGCTTTCTCTGTTCAGTAAACCTCTAGACTCCCTCCTACATATATTACTGCAAAATAATGTTATATAAATTATATATATAATAATGTTATATTACTGTCTACACAAATGTGCATGTCAGCTTGGGTGTGTAAATGTGAACTTGCCTAGCTCCAGAGGAGAATCTACAGGAACCATCTGGTCTGCATTTGTTCAGAATAGGATAAAGCTAAGTATGCAGGAATTCAGACCTGCTGAATGTGAGTAGAAGGTTTTTAAGTGACTGTTTCTGAATACAGTTCACCTTGATCTGTTCTTTCACGACAACCTTGCATCTAATTTGCCTTCTCATTTTGCTGAAGTTTTAGTTCAGTGCAACTTCAGTGCTTCTGAATGAAGCCATGCCAGCATAAAATGAGTAATGTAGTAAGGGATGAAGGAGTACAATAACCAAGGGAGGACATAAAGGTGCCACCAGCAGCGCTGTCACTTCTGTAAGGGGACTTTTACATATGACTTCTGCCATACTGTGGCGAAGCCTCCTGGAGAATGACAGATAGGTTCCCCTCAAAGCAATAATACAATCCAAAGCTTATGGAAAGGGCTGACACCTAGTTCTGGCTTTGCTGTGCAAATCTTCATTCACATGTTTCCAAAGGAATATTAATCTTTGGATTATCATAGATTTCTAGATGTAGAAGGGGAACAGAACAGATGAGATGGGAACTCAATGCAACGCAAGTATGTTCTGCTTTGAGAAAACTTAAGAGGTAAACATTGGGGCAGAGAAGACAGAAGTGGTAGCTCAGGAAAGGAAGGAATCATGTTTTGAAAAGTGGCAGAAGGTGAGAAGCTCCATGTTGCCCAGTGGGCCTGAACTGCAGGGTTCAGTAAGCTGAGAGAGGCAATGAGGATGGGCTGTGGGATCTGGAAGACGTGGGTCAGTAGGTAATGGAAGAGAGCCTTCCTAAAAGGAAAACATTTTTACATGCAAACTGCAAAACGGTAAAGCTACACTAGCATTAAGAAAAAAGCTCTGCACTGAGTCCAAGGCTTCGTCGCTATCCAGCACAAACAGACCTGAAAGCCTAAGGCTATGCGAGGACAGTGCTAGCACTGGCACAGACGGGGCTGCAGACCTTGGAGATCAAGTTTAATAACATTCCCTCCTGACACCAGTTTCACGGAGTGCCATGAATTACGCAGCAAGGCCATGCTTGGAACCCCACCAGCAAATTCAGAACCACCATCGTCTTACTGGTCTCAGGAAACTCATGCCACAGCCTAAGCCAAACGCGTTAGCCCTGTCCCGAGGCAGCCTCCACGGTGCCTTCATTCACTTCTCTTCACCTTCATGCACTTCTGATGATTTATCACACTGCTTGGGAGCTGCATTACTGCCCCTGGCAGGGAACAAGCTAGACTGTGGCTGCATCCACACCACGCTCTGTTGCCTGCAACAGACCAGCCTTCAGCTGAAAAGCCTTCCTAGGGTGTAATCAGATAGAAGTTTTTTTGAATGAGAAAGAAGATATCAAGATAGATAGATAAATTATTAAAGACTCTCTTCAGACCACCAGGGTTACATTCTTTCATTAGTCCTATCCATTGGCTGGTCCAGGTCTGCCTGGATTGGAAACATTTCAGTCACTCTAAACGCTCTTCATCCCAGCTACCACCAAGGTTGGCCTAAATGAGATGCTTCAGCCTTCACCTATCCTTAATTTCAGGTACTTTTGCAGGAAAGTCACAAAGATTCTCTTTCTTGTTGAGAGAGAGATACTCTGTGCCATTTTTCTGCACTTATAATATGCACATAAATTAGTGGAAAAAAACACAGCCCTGAAACTGTGTAAGGCAAGCATCTTATGGGCATCATCATTCACAACACCTACCTGCAACGGAGAAACTGAAAGAGAACAAAATCCCAATGTGTTGACTACTACTCAACTGATGAGGCTAATTACTGGATGTTAAAAATACATATCTAATTGTGTTTACATATTTATCTCGGCAAAAAGATTCTAATTAGGAATCACAGAGCTAGTAATTATCAGGCTGGATAAGAAAATCTAACTTGCCTGCAAGACAACTGAAGTACATCCTAGGAGAAGCCAGTTCTCAAAGGCAAAGCTTACAAAACCCACGGCCGCAACACGTGCCGACACGGCAGACACATGGTGAATCCAGCTCCTCTTCTGGGACAAGAGTGACTAACCAAGGGATACGTTTGGCCAAGCGCTGAGCTGCCTTTTCAGAGCTGAGCTGTGCTGGTCCCTGCGTGCGGGAGCTGGTGCAACGGGACTGTCTGTATTCAGGAAGCCAATACCGCACGTACAGCTGCTGTTGGCATGAACGGGGCTATATGGATTTCCTTCCTCCCTTCAATTAGCTTGCAGAGCTCCTGACACATCAACGCCTTAATGACCTAGTTTAGCCAAGCTTCATTATTTCAGAAATACACCATATGTGGGCCTGGATCTTACACAACTGAACAGCGAGCTACACTTACAGCAGTGTACTTGATATGAGGCGTTTTTCATTATTCAATTTTCAGAAACATAAAAAGATTACTTCTCTTAACTACTCTTAGTATTTAAATAATACTGAAAGCACTGTAAGTTAACTGAAGCATTGGCAGCGTTTGCTTGCAAGATAGGTAAAAAATAAAATGGATGAGGAATCAATAAATGAATTGTCATATCCCATAAAGGTAATTAATAAGACAGCCAATATTTGAATTCAGAATCTCCCTATTCATAGAGCTAGATTCATTTTTTAATTTCAAGCTGTATAACAGTTGAACGTGCACTTTTTTAAGATTCTTATACTGTCTGAAACACATTAGCCACTGAAATTATACAGTAAAAACACCAGTATGTTATCTCAGAAAACATTTTCC
Organism: Tinamus guttatus; assembly: GCF_059628265.1. Lineage (NCBI taxonomy): Eukaryota > Metazoa > Chordata > Aves > Tinamiformes > Tinamidae > Tinamus > Tinamus guttatus. Next base: position 7,864,103 of record NW_028288821.1, read on the forward strand.
CAGTAGTCTTATTTGCTCGAGTAAATTCAATAGCTACCTAATACCCAATCAGCTGAGACACGGATGGAAACTGTTCTGCATTATTCTAGGTGAAACTGCATGATTGTGGCACAACTATAAACTGACCTAAAAGAAGAGTTATTGTGTGCAATTAACACCTGAAAAGGAAATAAAAATGAGTATTTTCCAAAGCTTATTTAACTTTTCTTTAGCCGAAGAAACATTCTAGTGTATTTATTCTGACATAATGGATAACTCTGGAATAGGGAAGTTTATCCACTTATCAACTGAGAAGATATTTGCAACAGCTAGAACTCGGCCTCACATATCATTGCTTTCATCTGAAATACAAAAAATATAATTTTAAAGTATGCCACGAACTTAAAATTATTGATAACACAAGTTAATACTTTGCTGTGATACACCCTGGGTATTTAGCTTGAGCACACAAGACTACTGCTGACTGCCTTCTCCTAAAAACATGTCTAGAAAGTGCTGAGTCTAAAAAATGGTAAGTATTATTCCTTTGAAGAAACAATCAGGAGATTATGGTAATCAGGCTATGAATTGAAATACATATTCATCACAAATAAAAGCTGGGCTCACCTTAGATAAATGTCTTGAAAAAAGATTATGCAGTTGGATTGTCCTCAAACATAGTAAAATTATTCTTTCCATATGACCTTCAGTCAATCATGCTAGAAAAATATTTATTCCTCTCCCTAACCTTTTTCTAAATTTTCTGTTTCTCAAACTACCTGAGCAAACAAATCTTCTGCCTCTGAGAATTTTCATTAACAGATGTTATCAGCCTTTCAAAGACTCTCTTCATCAACATCTCACCCTTCAGTATCTGCATTTTAATTGCCCTTGCAGCTGGAATATGTCTCATGTCTCAACCTGTAAGTTAATTTCCTTTTATTTATTCTGAACACTAAAAAAATCTAGCAATCAAAGGGCGAGAGCTGATTTTAAAAATATTCTGAAATGTAAATGAGTTTTTATGATAATACAGATGATAAATTATGGATTCATACTCACAGCCTGCATGTGTGTTTCTTTACAATCATTCACTTTGTAATTTCTGTCTTTTTTTGCCAATGGGTAGAACGTGTATATAGCACAATTACTTTCTTTTTCCCCCTCAATATTAGCATTTCTCTCTATAGCAGTAACAAATCCATTAATCAAGATGGATATGATATTAATTCAAAATAAGTCAGTACACCTTCTACACTACCCAGCAATAAGATTTGATCTGAATAGGGCTTAAACATACAAGTACACTTCCTCTGCATTAATCAAGGCACAGGACATATCATTTAAATGTACTTTATACTGACGCTTGCTTTAATGCGGCCACAGGATGACAGCTTACCAAGAGAGCAGTGAACAGCATGACATGGATAGACAACACCCCACCTGGAATAAAACACGGGGCAGCAAGTTATCCCCTCACAACACTGAACGCAGGCGGTGACAGGACGAATGCTCTGGCGCCCGTGGGCTAACGCCACTTCTTGCACCGCTGCGCTACGCATGTCAGGAAATAAAGCAGCTTTGTTCTGCAGGACGCTGATGTGCAAAGGATCACATAACCTGCAGAGCAGAAACTGCCCACTGCTAGGGAAGAAATTCCTTGGTCCTTACCTGCTTTTGGAAAATGAGAATAGAAGGGCAATCCTGATGCTGATTTTAATCTTTACAGCCCTATTTGAGCAGTAGAGAGCTATTTCATTACATCAAAAAACACTATAAATTTTAGCATCAACCATCCCTTCCATAACACCCAGATTATTTTTTGTCCACTGATTTGTATTTTGCAGCTCCTAAATACATGGATTGCAGCCAGTAATTTTAGATGGCGGGGGGGAAAAAAAAAAGAGAGAGAGAAGTTAAGAACACAGGTGAACCCAGAGTCAGCTGCTGAATATGCTACTCCTGATACAGCTTAAGGAGGCAGCTTAGATGAAACATTAGACTGGACTGTATGGAAATGTGTGAATATTTTTTCTTAAATATTCACTAAGGGAAAAAAGGATGTGATTTGAAAGTGTAGCTTTGGCCTCATTTTTCCCAGTTTGGGAGAGCTCAGTGGGGAAAGGAATGGGAGGAGAACATTGCTGGGGCTGGTGCCGCACTTCAGCAAGGGGCTGCCCTCAGCTGCAGAGCTGTCTAAAGCTTTGGAAATTGCCCGTGACTACGGCACTCAGGCTTCTATTTTTTATTTTTATTTTTTTTCTCTCATGGGGATTTCATCCCATTCATTTTTATGCTCCACAAATGGAATTTGGGCAGGAATTCTATCAAATTCTATCTATCGGGTCTATCAAAAAAATAATGGCAGCATTATCTTGGCATGGGTAGAGTTTGTCTGATTTACTACTGTCATAACTGGTGCCTTAAAAACACCCCTATGGGGGCCTTCACAGAGAAACACAAGGAAAACTCCCAAGGCAATTTCATCAAACACCCCTCCTCATCCCAGCTGACCATCCTGGACAAAAATTGGTCCTGCACATATGCTGGCTGCTGACAAAGAGGCCCATACACCCAGCGTCCTTCCCTACACCAGCACACAGAAAATGTACACTGTTGCAAGACTACGGAACCATTTTTAGGGTTTTTTTCAAGAACTAATGGTTACTAGATCTTAGTTAATTGCTACTGAACACCTGAAAAAGTATTTCTTTGTCCATATTATCAATAAAGTTTTGAGGAGAAAAAATTGTTCTTGTATATAACATACTCTCTTACCACGTACACATGATCTAAGATGGGTAATAGCTAGGATAGTTTCAACAACTAATACTTCTGCCTATGGTCTTCTCGGAAACGGGCTCATTTCGCTGTGCGGCACAGGTCAAATATTCACCGGGAACTTCCTTTCATTTTCCAAGGTGACTTGGGGAGCACACTAAGACTTCATTTTCTGAGGCAATTAAGATGCAGATGGTAGAAGTATCTCAGCAGGTGAAGTACCTGCACTCCCTCAATCTTAAAGGCAGACAGGGAGCCATTTTGAGATGCTTTAGACAATGCCACTACGGATATGCTGCACCCTAAATACTTCTGAATACTCCTGTCCTTTGGAAATCCCTTACAAAAATAGGATATGTTCTTTTGAGAATATGTACTCTGTGGCCTGCTTAAAAAGTGGCACACAATTCTCTGCAGAATACATTACTAATTAGTTACTTTATTACAACACATTCAACAAGTGCACGCAGCATGACTGCTGGACTCAATGGGATGGATACATACCTGAGAAGAACTATAAATTATTGCCTTGCAGAAGAACAGGGAATTATAAATTTCCCCTCCAAGGTTTCGGAGTGTGAAAATATAAAAGGAAGGCGTTGCTACTAAACTGCAAGCTCCTTATTTTCAGAGTTTTAACCTAAATTGTTCTTAATGTTTTCTCAGAGCTATTCTGTAAAATTAGAAAGCTGTAAGAAACATGTCCTTGGGACCAGTCAATCTCAGTAGTCCCATTACTTCAGACTTGCACCCAATCACTCTGCCAAGTGTTTACCCTTATACAAAATGTTTAGATGCTATTTGAATATTCAATCCTGTATTCAGTGAAACGCAAGAACTCTTCTATTCCACCTCTGATATTATACTGATGCATGACTACTCTCTCATGACTCCAAAGCACCACAGATCTAACTGCACAGGGAGCAAGCTATGATGCAATGCAAGATGTTTGGTATCATCTAATCCGAAGGAGTCACTATACAGTGGTCTGTGCTCGGAGCTACAAGCACAAGCACTGACAGTTGTCATCCAGCTCAGTATTGCTGTAGCCTTTCAGGAAGAGGACAATTTTTGCATTGAACAAATGAGGTCCCTGTATATAGAAGGGAAAGTTTGAGTGTTCTGCTCAAATGAACACTTCGCAACAGAAGGTGATTGTCCCACAACTACCCTCCTCGAGTAGGGTGGCACTTGTTAGAAGCTTAGGCTTATTTTTTCCCAGGTAAATGTCTCTATTTTAACACTTTTTGTGTCTATAGTAATTATTTCTGTACGAGTATGAAAGGCAAGGGAAAACCAGGTCAGTCATGCCCCTGAGCAACTGGAGGTGCCTTCCATAAAAAAAAAAAAAAACACCTAACCTGACTAATTATTAATGTACAGATGTTCTAGGTCGAAAATATAATGTTACTGCATGCTCCAGGGAGCTGGTCCCCTCTCATTATATTCAACAGTAACCAACCCTCCGCCTATGATGGAATACCATGCCAACATCTTCATTTTTACAGGACAAAGATCTATTCTGCTATTTTGTAAAAAGAGTCAAATATTTTAAAAGCATATTCTCTAATCATAGGATTATTATGGTTGTGCTATGTATATACATACATATATGTATATATATGTATATATACAGCATATCATGATATTGTGAATCACACATTACTTCTCAGGACACAGCTTTTTTTTTTGTTTTTTTATTCAGCACTTTTTTTTTCCTGTCTTGAAAGGTCTACACTGGGCATTTCCTACCTATCTCATCGCCCTTGTTCTTTAGAAAACTCAACATCCTACAAGATAAGGAACTGAAGACTAAAAATAAAAACATGCTTTAAAGACATACAGGCTGAGACTGTGGGCCTACCATGCAGTTTAGAGAGGTCCAGCCCAGAGCTGCACCAATGACAGGGTTCAGGATGACAGAGGCTCCGCTTGCTCTTGGCGTGCGGTGTCACACCTGCACTCTAACCTGAGCACACTTCCAAACACCTTCTGTACTCCCGACTCTGGCGAGTGTTGGATTTATGCCATTATCTATCTTGCATATCAGAGGAGAAACCACCCAAATTACAAATTCCTAAGCGTCCCACATAACAAAAACACCTAATTTTGCAGATGCAGGGAGCTAAGCAGGAAGGAGCCAAATTAACCAGGTGTATTCCAGATGAGCTCTTTCCCATTTGCTATGCTAGGAAAGATTTGGCAACCAACATTAGCCTAAATCTGCATCACCAAAGCCATCTGAAATTGCTGTGGGAATTCACAGATCATTTCCAAATATTCCAGCCACACTTCTGAAGAGATGAGTATGCGTTATTCCCGAAGTTCACAGAAGGACTGAACTTACACGTAGGTATATAATCCTGAACAGCAGAAAGTACCCCATCTAATTCAGAACGCAAAAGCAAGCAGTTTGCAATAGTTTTGTATAAATCTTTAACTCTGAGATCAGGCCACAGCCACAGAGCAGTCTGTAACACTTCCTGTCAATACCCACACGGAAGGCTTACATACTCTTTAGACCTGCTAATATTTACATCCAAGCAAAGTAATCACTACCTTGTATTCACTTAGCCCTAGTCACTGAGCACTTGTCCAACAGCACTGAGTTTTGCCCCTCGCTGGAGAGGGAAGAGCATCGAGCGCTGAACTGCTCCCACCACTAAACGCGCATCGGCAAGATGAAGCCCTTGCTTTGCAGCCAAGTGCAAGCTTCTCCACTGTGCTGTTGGCGTCTTAGTTTTTATCAAAGTAAGTAATATTAAACTGTATTGGCCAATTACAGTAAATTATTAAATATGATGAAGAATGGTGCATTTTAAATAGTAAAAAAGGGAAACCAAGTCTCTTCAACCTCTGTCAGCTTTACAACCTTCAGATCATCTTTCTTAGCTCCATTCTGAGGAGGATCTAAACACCAGTACTGTAATTCCTAGCAGCACCTGGACACTCAGGTCTGTCGATCAAACGTTAGTATGTAGCTGTTACAGTAAAGCAGGAAGGAGTTAAGACCTTTTAAAAAATTGGTTCTATAATGGCTGAAGAAGACAGAACAGGTAAATTTGAATCCAGCTGATAATATTTTCTGAATTCACAAGGAACACTGCTGCTCACATGCATTTGGCCAACAGAGAGGATATTTGAGCAGTATGGAAAAGACCAGGGCACCAGAGGCCCTGCCTCCCCTAGGAATCAGCACGGGGCTGAACACCCCGCATGCCACGGCAACGCTCTTCCTCGCTATCCGCTATTTGCTCCTCTGAAATAAACATTTGGCATTGACAACGTGAGAAAGGTTTTTCTCCCTGTTAGAGCAGGCTCTTCAGACACAGCCTGGCTCCACGTGTCGGACCCCCATACCCTAGAAGAGCTTTGCCTTGTGGTGCCTTCTCTCCCAAGAGTCGGAGCACGAGCAGCAGCGCTAGGAAGGCAAGCTCTTTCTCCCACAAGCTACATGGATAGTATGATCCATTTCTTCAGAAAAAATCCTGAAGAAAAAAAGAGAGAGATCATAAAAGATAAGATTGCTACGAAGCCCAGCTTTTTATGACACTGTTTTATGGCATTTTCAGAGCAACTTGTAACAGGTGAAGGCACCAAAAAAATTAGTGAAACAAGAGGAGTTCAGGCATCAAGCAACTTCCATGCACTAAGAGGAAACAAGAACCCAAAGAATAAACATTGTCCTTTATGTATTTCTACTAACTGCTGAGTCAAAAACTATGGCAATATGACTGCTAAAAACACCAGCGGTTTGGACCAGGAACCTCTGCTCCTTCTAGCCCTGTGGCACAAACACAAACATCCTGGTCTTTCGCAAGGAGTACAAAAATGCTTGCTTTCTTGGTGTTTTTCTTACTTAGCTTAATGGATTTCAGAGGCTTTCTTTTTCTGTTGCTTAGGGCTTTTGCTTTTGAAAACTGCAGCCTGACTGAGACAAAGGAAAAGCTCTCAACAGCTTTAGGGGATTTCTATCACAGTATTTATAAGGCCTTCAGCAAACCTAGTATGCGAATGATCCCTGCCATTTGGGCTCTGGGATGAGCCCATCATAACATTAGTTTCTGTCTAGGTCCATCTCTGCCATCTTCAAAAACACTCTCAGCAGTCAAAGGGAAGGCAGGCACCACAGCTTCGTTTGGCTCCTGTGGTGCCATGGCACTATTCATCATCCCTATGAGACGGGACAAAAATAACAGCGATTAGGTTGGCCATTTGGAAAGCACCATGCAAGAAATATGACAGCAAGCAAACCTGGCTGCTCTGGCCTGACGCCTCCTGTGTCTGCGTGGATCCCGCTATCAACAGCCCGAGCTCCCGAACGGCTTCTGAGAGCAGCGTGCTGGAGACATCAGCATCTGATTAATCACTGCTACAGTAAATACAAGCTAGTATCTGGGGCAAAGGAAAAACACCTCTCATTTCCATTAATATGTTATTACTGAATTCGTTAACTTACTGTTTAAGTGAACAATCCCCAAGAAGCCTAGAAAGGTAACGCTCGCTCAACATGATACATCTGTATCCTAAAGCCATGGGGCCAAAGCTGCACTGGGCAGAAAATAATCAAGCATGAAGATCACTATGCTCTGGAAAAAGCTTCAATAAAAACTATTGGCATAGCTGTCTTAACGGACGTGCTAAGACACTGTCCTAATGACAGTTTCATACTTTTTATGAAGGACAATCTTATAAATGTTTATAAATGATTAATGAATGTCAATAATCTACTTTATATATAGCGGAAGGCAGTAATTCTGTAATTTAATAATGATTTAAAAATCACTGCTAAGAATCAGATTTTCTTTGACCAAATTAAACATACACATTTATTGTATGATTACAGGGATTACTTGCAATGCTGTAATTTGTTTCACTGAACTTTCCTCCCTCTTTCCCAAGTTCTACTCAGCTTTAACATGTACAAAATATTCTTTCTAGGGGTGAATTAGTAGAGACAAGAGAGAAAATACAGTTATGTTAAAGAATCTACTGCTATGTTGTCACAGAATGAAACAGAAAGCCTTGGAAAGGAAGTGAGAAGGACTCTGAGTGGTAAGTTGAGAAGAAGGCATCACACCAAGAAACATTCTGTAAAGGACAATTAAAAAAACCACTAAAGCTTGGGAAACACAATAGCATTCAACCTTCCTTGAATAAATATGCCCCTAAAAATCCTTGAAGGATCACACAGAAAACATTACAACCTCATTTTTATTCATTTAACACACGGAAAGATAGTTTTCCTTCCAACAGAGCATTTCTGTTTTTATTGCTTCTAGACCCTGCTGTCTGTAGATAACAATTGAGGCTGCTGTTCTTCACACAGTAACTCATGTGAGTACTCTTAAAGCAATAAAACTGAAGCTAATTTTCAATTTTCTAGCAAAACATCAACTGAACCCTGCCCTTTTGGTGTAGAAATCAGTAATTATTTGTTTACGGTTGTCCCCGAAACTCCTCATTGAGGTAGATTCTGTAGAAACACACAGCAAAGGTGTTCCCTCCCCATCCTCAGGGATGACTGCAGATCCACGTACTGCAATTCAGAGAATTTCTACCATCTGACTAAAAGAATGGTGTATAAAAAACAGCAGAAACAGTTCTGCAACATTTCAAAATGGCCCACAAAAACACCTTGGATTTTTTACACAATGATCATATTGTTTGTAAGGAAACATTTTAAAAACATCCATTATTCATGACAAGTCCTTAAAATTACATGTATGGGATTGCAAAAAGAGAAAACATTTGAAAACCAAAGTATGGAGGATAATCGTGATTTTGTACAAGTTTTTATCCATGTGTGACATTCTGCTGTTGTTCCAAATTGACCTGTGAAGAAACTATTTTTAAACAGAGAAGGTCAGATCTTCACCTGTTGCAAATCTGCATAGCTGCACTTCAAAGAGATGTACTGAGCGGCTTTAGCTATGCTCCCAGGCGTACTCTGATTTTTACACAGCTGAACTGACTTGGTTACATTCAGCAGCAGTCTGAATACCCTGCAGTAAAAGTCTTAATGTTAAAAACACTCTGACAAAATCCAGCTTTACAGTCAGATGGAGGTCACCGAAGCCACAAAAGCACTATTTGCAGAAAAATGTACATTAGCATCCCCTAAACCAAGATCACATCTATGCAAAATGAAGAGCACTTAATACTTAAGAACAAATATCATTACTGCTCCCATTATCTTTTTATCCATAATTTTCATAAGGGACCCAATAAAGTGTTATGAGGATGCAGCTGGCATCTAAAATTCAGTGCAAGTCAGACAATGATGATGTTTGCATTGCCTACTGTGGCCAGGATTTGAAGAAGGTCAAACCAGAGATTACTTGAATTAAATCTAAATGATAACAACCCACAGCAGCTCATACTTAACATGCTTGGTTTCATATATATATATTTTTTAATGAAAACTCAGAGTAATTCTACTCATTTCAAAATTTCAAAGCCACCAGTCTTATTTAGGCCTCCAGATAGACTAGTGATGAAACTAACTGCAATTATTGCTATCTAAAGGGGAATTCAAAATTGAACAGCCAAGCTGAACTTTTTCTTTAAAGGAAATGGTGCATTAGTCTATAAATATTATTATATAGCTCAGGTTAAAGGGGAAGCACTGTTTGTTTTTAGTGTTTTTGATGTTGTGGGCCACTAGACTTCTCTCTGAGCTGGAGCATAAGGAAAATGGAACGCAAAGTATGCACAGAATGCAAACCCAAAGAGTCATTATTCAAACGCATGTCATTCACATCACATTCACATTGCTTTCTTTGAGAAAAGTAGCAAAACGGAGCCAGAGAGGCCATCTACCATAATAACTACTGTAATTCAATACATGTGCATCATCTTAAACCATAGTTTTCACTTTCATCAACTTACCTAAAAACATACAAATGCGCAATGAAAAAATGAAATGTGCCTTTTTCAAACAAATTCATGTGGGAAATAACCACCCTTATTTCATGACTAATTTTCATCACACTTTAACAGGACACCTGCCACACCATGATGAACGTTTCAAATGTTTGTGCTTAAACTGTCTTTGTGATGTGGGATATCTCTAAAATCAACATGCACTAATGTATCAGACAGTTTCTTTATGAAGCCTTAAAAAAGAAAGAAAAAAAAAGGCCCAAAAAAAGCAAAAAAGAACAGAATAGCATGAAACTCGACCTGTCAGTGCATAAAGTACTGCTGCCTCAAGGCTGCAATAACTTATGCATCCTCATATTCACCCCTGAACCTTTGACACCTTCCCTGAAATTTTTCTTTCTCGCAGCAGCTTGGATTCCCCCCATTCATCCCTAATCTCTGCCTTTTTATGTCAACCATTATAGCGAAATTAAAAATATGTTGGTTTGCCCATTACATGTGTAGGTGAGTGGGGCAGAACAGCAGATGACAGAGAGAATGAAGGCAACCGGGTATAGGGTTTATTCTCAAAGAACTGCCGAAAAAATGTTCCTGCAAAAATTATGTGTATACATAAGTCATTACTGGTTGTCTACAGGCAGGCATAATTAGATTTTATATCTTTAATAAAAACTTGATCTAATTTGAGGTTATCATTGCCAGTTCATGAACAAAAATGCCTGATCGATAAAGCTACTACTTGTAAGCAATGGGCATTTCTATCTACAGAGCAATTACTGCCACTAGGGCAGCAGCTCAAAGGGTTCATCTTGCCGAGCCAAACGACGTCAGAAGGCTGGCTTTTCTTTTCCTTTCTTCATCCATCCTTCTTCTCCCTTCCTTTTTTCCTTCTCAGAATAAAGCCTTAACTTGCTAATAAAGGATGTTTTAAAGCTCAAACTGAAGAACAATATTTTCTCATAAAATCTTTCTCTTTTTTTTTCTTAGGCAGGGGAAAGGAGCTGATAAGAAGTAAGACTGCACAAAGAGCATCCTTTGATCTAGAAATACATTTACAATTACGGTATTCTCAGGAGCAGACCATGACACAGTCTAGTGTAGGCTCTGATGCTGTTAAGTGTATATAATGCTGACAAAATAATTAAACTACACTGAAAGAACTTCATACTGCAATTCCATCTTAAACTCACCAAATTAAATTCTTTATGAATTAATGCACATAGATGGAGGTCAATGCAGTATATGACTTTGACATTTTATAAAGATGAGTGACAATTATGGATTCTTCCATATATTTTAGATAGCTCAGCAGACTGTAGCTGCAACTAAAAATCGCATTTAATGGAGAAAAGATAATGTTTATATCATAACTTTATCCCGCAATTTAGTATACTTTCCCATTAGAACTACCCAGAGCTGGTATTAATCATATCACTCATTGAATTCCGGGCACTCAGATTTTTAATAAACATTTTCTCAGGTTAATTCTGAGACTTTATTTTTGTACTACTAATGGGACCACAGTATAAATTTACAAGGACATATATACACCTCTGTTAAAAAGATCACAGTAATATAAGTTAGAGTTGTCAGCATGAAATATCTTGCTGAAAAAGACAATAGGAAAGTGTCTCCATTATTTGCCATATATACTTGACAGCTTTAGGGTGCATTTAAAATACTTCCAAGCATCCTGGGAAAGTTTTCTGTGATAACTGTTACATGTTTTCTTCTCTAGAAAGCCTTAACTGAAGTCTAGGCAGCTTCAAAACACATCAGAGCCCCTGTCTTTGGCAGTGCTTTACATGCCATGCCAAAAACAGAACACGAAAGGAGTGAAGGCGCTTTTCTGTCATCACTGGCCATTCATTAAGCTAAACTTGAATAGCCAGGAGTGGTGTTAGCTTGACAAAGGGGAAAGGAGCCTAAACGAAATACTCCAGAGACATAAGTACCAACTAAAAAAAGGAAAACCCCAAGAAACCACCCACTCACCCAAGGCCCAACCAAAAAAATGCAATTTGGATTCATCTTTAGCTTAGGATAGTCTGGTTCAGGGTAGCATATGGAGTGGTGGTATCTTGCATAAAACTCTTCTCAAATACAGTTGGGCAGACAAAAGCATAATATTACTAAACATAAATCACTGCTTTCCTGAACATTTGGAGAGAGTGGAGACGCTCACAAGCAGCGGGACGAACGCTCCAAAGGTGCTGGCACGTGTCCCGACAGCGGCGGTGCTTCGCAGCCGCCGCGCGCAGCCCGGCAATTCGCTCCGCATCGTCACCACCGCGCGGGCAAAGGCACCTCCACAGCTAACGGCTCTTCGGGAGCTCCCGAGGAGCCCTCGCAACCCTCCTCGTGTCTGTTAGCCTTTCCAGACCGATGCTGCTTAATCCCCGCGGCACAGAGCTGCAATGCTCACAGCTTCACAAAAATTCACTAACTAGCACCCAGCACCAAGCTGAGGCAAAGGACAAGACCGGAGCTGCGTTCTCAGCAGTTACAGTTCTGGCTTTTGAAATTCCCCGGTTTTGGGGGAATTGGCGCTTCGCATTAGCACGCACCATGTTACCTGTTGAACTACCACTGTCCTGCTGAAGCCACCTCACCCTACACCAGCTCCACAGCAGGCGCGTGGCGGGCAGAGACGCAGCTCCTGCGCTCAGCCAGGCTCTGCAGCCAGGCCCCGCAGAGCGGCGCGGGTGAACGGGCCCTGCGAAGCCCAGCAGGGCCCCGTCAGCAACGAGGGACGCGTGGCTGCAGCGAGAGGCCATGGAGCTGGGCCCAACTGCCTGAGCAGACTGCGGAGCGCCCTGCCTGAACGCCGCTGTGCCACGCGCACCGCCGGCTGGCGACGCCGTTCTCTGCACCCATCACAACCAAGGTAAACCAGAAACACTCTAAGAGCAATGGGGTGTGAATAGGAAGAGCTTGGAATCAGGAGGAATAAAACTTGAGGTCACCTTTATCTCCCACTGATTCCTGTTTGCATCATGATTTAAAGCAAAAGAGCCAGCCAGCAAAAGCTACACATCTAAAGCTGAAGAAATGAATAATCACTTGTTATGGATTATAAAATTCATGTCAGGAACTTTTTTTTTCTTTAGAGATTAATACTTAATCACTTTATGGAGACATTTTTCATTCCACTGTACTACGGTAGTGCACTATCTTCTACAGCTTCTGAAATGCAGACTCACAGTGCTGCCAAGCTGTGAACTGCATGGGAAGTTTAAAGAAAAAAAAAAAAAAGCATGATTTTTACATGTCTCATGAGAAACCAAAGAATAATCTATCTCCTTATAGAAAATTCCTTTAAAAATTACCTCAACATGAATACAGTGTGAGGTCATTTTACCTGCCAGATGAGTGAATTTGTTATAAATATGTTAACATTTATTTTCCTTTTCTAAAGAATTTGGGTCATCTTTATGCTTCCTGAGACAGCTGGCAAGCATTTTCTGGGAAGCAGAAGGCATACAGCCAGACGAGTTTGGTGAATTCCCTGAAGTCTGAGAGAATAAAGTAAATTAAGAGGGGCAAGTGTCATAGATGAAGGAAGGTACTATAGTTATAACCATTGCTTCTTATAAACTCCATTGAAAAAATAACTTAATTAACTACCTTAGCTGCTTCCCTAATCCATTAAATTTTCTTCAAAGGCTCAAGCTTTTTTTCCTAGGTGAGAAGGGATATTCACAAAACCTTAAGCAAAGACGTGTTGCCTAGGAATATGAAACACGTTTTTCACCTGTGACCTGGACAGACACTTCCTACCTGACATTTTGCCTTCCTCTCAAGTCACAGCTCACTGCGATTTGAACTCAGAGGTATTTCCTAAGATGCAGCTACATGAAGATCAGATTGTTAACCTGACTGCTGCCTCAAACCTTCCATGTCAAAACAGGATTGAAAACCACTGTTGGCCCCATACAGGTATCGCCAAGTTTAATTCACTGATGTTTGAGATCACCAAGGGGAAATCATTACAGAAGCACAAAGTGCCTTTGGAAAAGCTCAGCTCTGACTTCCCATTCATCCAGCATGCTATTCAGTCCTGCACCAAGGGAAATTCAAACTTCATGGAAAACCCCTCTTTTTGTAGCAACAAAAGAACATGTCATTGCTCAGCTGAGCTGCAAAATCGTGAGTACCCAGGACCATTCCATCAAAGGAGAACCTTTGACTGACTGACGACTTGAGATTCTCCATTTGATTTATATTGCTCAAGTGCTGGAGAAGCATCCTTTCTGTCTGCTGGTTTTACCACTTGCAGCTACTGCAATCAGTTCTGTATTATTCCATTAAGTCCTAACCCCCTGAGCTCGCTTCCCAGAAGACCTTCACCTGGTGAAGAGTCTTCATGTCCCCACTCAGCTGCCCTCCCAGCACCCATCCCAGCCTGCATCTGGAAACCTTAAAGAATCTCATTTTAGTTTTAAGAATCCTGGAAATGTGAGATTCTGACAATTGAAGTCTTGGTGAAACATATATCAACTGAGAACAGAATACTCTGTTATTTAAAATACACATATATACAACAAAAATTAAATGTGTCACAGCTATACTGAAAGTTGATAAAAAATGCATGCATTTGCACAAGTCTGATTATAAACACAATGGCTTCTAGACTTCATCCTTACAGCATGGGCGAGGAGCAATGCCGTTGGTTTTCCTACATAATCCATTCGAGGCCTCAGTTCATATTCCTGATAGCTCCAGTTACTTTCCTTAACACTACTAGAATAACACACATCTTGCTCTGAGCTTCCAGAAATTGTTTATCCAGCACTTTTCACATTTCCTAATGTGCAACCCTGATTATTCTGACTGGTTTTTACAAGCTGCTTTCACATTAATTGAGGTCAGATTCTGATGCTCCATCTCTCAAACGCAGCGGGACTGCTCACAGTGTGACCAAGGCTACACAACAGCAATACACATGGATGGAAGAAGAGGGTTATCGTCTCATCACACTGCACAAGTAGTATCGGGGCTCTCGTGCATCGTGCTCGAGTGCTTCAGCTTTCCTTCATG